>NC_037650.1:3858415-4169900 GCF_003254395.2 Apis mellifera
CTTGCAATCCGACGGAAATAAAAACGATCGGGAAAGATTTTTGCGGCGAAGAGCGAGAAATGCACGCGGATGGATCCAGATGGTTCCTTTTTTCGTTTTACAAAAGGGGAGGGGCAAACGTTATTTGCAGAAAACAAGGAATGAATGAAACGGGGGGGAAGAAAATGTGGAATCGAAAAGTATTGGAAAGTTTTTGAAGATCGTGTGATGAATAGGTGTTATTAGTGGCGGAAGTGGGGTAGAAAAATACGAGGTTAGCGGCTCGAACACGTGTCTGGCACGCGTGCCATTTTCCACAGAAGTTCACGCATCGGAAGAGAAGACTCGTGCGTTCGATTTCACGTTCGTAAGAGCGGCAAAGTATCGCGGACGAGGAGGAGTTCGAAGGGTTAATAACCCTCTCTTTCGAGAAGAGAGACAGACCTTTTCAAAGACTCGCTCTTCAATAACGCTGACGGCATTTGTAACCAGCTGGTGGTGGACCCTTCCCTTTTCTTTTTCTCTTCCTCCTCTCTTCCTGTCTTTTTTTTTTTTCAATTATCTCTTCTATCCCCAATATTTGATATTTTTTATTTATTTACTAGAGCTCGCGTGCAATGTCTTCGAAATTAAAATCTCAATCCACGAAGAGTGCACGAGAGTGTACGTACGTTCACGCGTTCTTAATCGAAATTTAAATATTTGTTCCTCGGTTTCTTTGGTGTTGACGGAAGAAACGTTAGTCGACGACCCGATCCACGCTCACGAGAAACCTTCCACTCTTTCCCCCGGCTTTCCCCCGGCTTGACACTGCCTGTCGGTTTCAATTACCAGATCCATAAATCACGGGCAGCGATTTCCTTCACGGTACACGGAAATAGCCGAACACGGTAAACGGGGGAAAGTGAAGAGTCCACCGCAGGGTGAACATCTTCGTACGAAGATTCTTCTTTCGTTGGGACGAGACTGGTTTCCCGACACGGGGTAATCTTTTCAACGAAACGATTAAAACGTTGTTTGAAACGTAGTTGGGGGAGAAAAAAATTCCACGTCGCGTGTTTCTCGCGCGTCTGAACCGAGGGGGGCCTCTTCTCGCTCGTTTGATCCGAAACGAATGTATCCTGGTCACCGAAAAAGTCCTCGAACGACATAAATACGTGTCGGGACGCACGCATGACTAGCGTGAAACAAGAGCTGCCGTCTGGGAATGCAGCGAGCGAAGCTATGAATTCAAATGCAATATGGTAAGCCGACGGTGGTGGTGTGTTCCATTCAAGGGGTGTGCAGCTGGGGACGGAAAAGTTAAACGGGAGTTTCTCAGAGTTGGGAGCGTCGATAAAAGTGGCTTCTAACCACTTTTTCGATCGAAAAAACGGGGCCTACTGCTCCTCTACCGTTTTAGCCAGTCGATCAATCGATATTTACGAATAACAGCCTCTGTTTATAGTCGCGGACAGTGAGTTGGGGAGGGGCTTGGGAAGGGATAAAATGTTGGAAAGGATCGTTTGGTTTATCGACTCCATTCATAAATATCGATTGAACGGCGGAGTAAATATAGCGCGTGTTGCATTCAAACAATCGGAGGAGAAAACGCGGCAAGCAATGTGCATAGGAAAATAAAAACACCTGAGGGCTTATCTCGCCGCGGTTAACTAATGATTCTGGGACCGGGAACGTGATAACTTATCGGCTCGATGTTGGCGCTCCAAGTGGCATGTTTTCGTACATTGAAACGTAACTAAACCGATTTGCGACGTGGGTCGCAAATAAATGAAATATTATGGCAAACAAGCGCGGCTTGTTTAAAACTTTGCCAATGCCGAATGCTAGAAATAGAAAGAATTACGTATTATTACGATTCGAATTTTATTCCCGTTCCTCTGAGAGACAACCTGTAGGTAGCGTATTTATTGTGCGGATCGCGTTGTGCCCGTCGAGGAAAGATAGCAACTTATCGAGTATGCCGAGTCGCGTCCCCTCGAGTTCCTTCTTCTTCGACACACATCGTCCCTCCCCCTTCCCCCTATCGTCCTTCTATCCGAGCGACTACTTTCTATCTAGAAAAATCATTCACGGAGGAGAAGGCGAGACTTATACGATATACCTATATCGATTCCCCTCTGGAATTTTGCGGGATAAAACCTCGGCTCCGAGAATTTCTCCTACCATCTCTGTTTGCCGAGTGAACGGAACGTCGAACGGTTGTACAAGATTTTGCAAGGTGTCAGCCGAGGAGACATTAAATATACGCGAACATAGTAACGCGTTATTTGCATGCACTTTTGCGCAAACATTTGAACCCTCTCTACCGAGAATTCCAGTTAATTAGGATTAAACGAGAAATAAAATCGAAAATTGCTTCTATCCATTCGATCTTTGAAGAATTGTTTATTCAATATTATATTATACCACGAGTATATACTTCTCGATCGAAGTAACGAAAGATCGAAATAACACTTTGAGCTTCGAGTGACGAGTCCGTGTCGTTCTCCTCCTCGGAGGAGGAGGAGAACGACACGGACGTCCAACGTGGTGGTGCTAGGTAACTCTATCCAAACGTCGTGGTCGAGAGCTCGCAAAGTATATTGAGTTACGAAATGAACGGTAAATCGAGGGGAGACGAGCCTAAAATAGAGAGCCACTGCCAACCGCGACACGGTTTAAATACCGGCATTAAGACGATCTTCCGGTTATACCGAGCCGCACGGTATAATCCACGCAACGATGGACGATGGTGGTGGTGGTGGTTGTTGCCTACGTTCCAAGCTTCGCGCTTCTTAAATTAAGCCCCGAGCAATATTTCTCATCGCCGAAATGTAAAATAATCCAAATATTTCCGACCCCTCTCCATCCTCCTCCCTGATTAATTCATCATCGACGATGACTTAGGAGAAAAGATCGAACGAAATTGATTATTTTATTTTGCCTTTTTCGAAACGACGAAATCGTAGCAACGAGGACGAATTGGCTCGAATCGCGGGGAGCGGATCACGGGAAAGGGATCCCTCTTTTTCACGAAAATCACCGTGCCGCTCCAAGTGTCGCCGGTAGTCAGGGGTAAGTGACACCGGGTGAACTCTCTCTCGTTTCTATATATAAACGAAAATAAACCACAGTGACATTTGAACCGTGCTTCTCCCCCTCCCCTCCCCCGTCCCCGCGTGCACGATCGTCGATCCCTCTCTCTTTGGGACGCAGCGGCGGCGGCGGCGGCGACGACGACGACGACGACGACGCGTACCAAAAGGGAAACGGCGTTGCAGCGTCGCGACGATCGCCGAGAAAAATTGTGTCAGCTAAATTAGGAGAACGCCGGCTTCTCTACTGCTTTCGGAACTCTGCCTCTTTTATTTTTCTTTCTTTCTTTCTTCTTCTTCTTCTTCTTTTTCTTCTTTTTCTTCTTCTTTTCGCGCGGTTTCGTTTACATTGGAAACGAACGATTAATCAATCCCCCGCGAAACTGGACTGGACTGGACTTCTTGACTCAGCCAAGAAAGCCGGCTTTTGTTTTTTTTTTTTGTTCTTTCGAACGATCGCGCCGCAATTAAGATAGACGAGAAAGTTCGGGATGAGGATTGGATTGAACTTTGGAGCGATCAAAAATATCGAGACGATTTTCATCTCTGTAATTAAAAAAGAAAATTTCTTCCCTACTTAATCTCTTTCTGCGAATATCTCGAAAATTGAATAGCAACTTGAATGGATTTTTTTTTTCCGAGTTACATAATATTTAAAGAATGTATATTTTTATTACATTCGTGTTATTTAAATACGCCACGAAAGGAATGAAAGACTTTTAAATACCAACGTCGAACGAATGATTGATCGATGATTCCGTTCCCCCCTACTTGGAACGTGACTCATTTCATTGTCCATGTAGGTGGACACGTAGATGATGATCGTGTTTACACGTTCGCTCGAACGAAAGAAAGTTTTACTTTCTACCAATCTTCCGAACTATTTTTACCAAACCGGATTATTCGCACTTCTGCCTTCGAAAGATTCGCTTTTACGAATTTTCTTTCTTCTTCCGCAACCGCGTCGATTTCTTTTTTTTCCAACGGCCTTCATCTCGAAGGAAGCTACGTCGATATTACCAGTAAGACAATATATCGCGTAACGTTCGTCACCGTTGCCTAAACGATTCTAATGAAGCGGCGCGAGGAAATCGCAAGCATTGTTTCGCCACGCGGCAGGAATAACAATTAACTTTGCCAACGGCGGACCATTGGCGAGCAGATTATTCCCTTCGATCCGTACGAACGGAAGCTCGTACGAGCTCTCCATTCTCGAGGCCGAGGAAAGGAGAAAAAAAATATGCTTCTTCGACGGACGAGTAAGTTTTCAGGACGGGACGAAACGCGGAAATACCGCGGGGAGGAACGAGCGAATTCATTAGCGGACTTTCACCTCGATAACCAGATACCCCCCCTCCTCGCTGCGACAATACATTGCCACGAGAATTGAAAATCACTTATAAATAACGCGGATGGAGAACCGTATCATCGAGAGGGAGAAAGAGAGACGATTGTCGCTTCCTTCTTCAGAGATATCTCTCGGCGAATTCCCTCCTCTTGAGGATGTTTTTTAAATTCCTGGGACAAATCCTCGTACTTATTCGTCGATCAGTTTTGGAAATTTCGGTCGGGCGTTATTTTTATCGATGAAATACGGTGGATCTGAGTGGAGTCGGTCGGTGGCAGGAAATAAAAAAGGCGTGCACCCGTGCAACGGAAGAATGCGTAATAACGACCCGGCGATGAGCACCGTTATTAGTATGATTCGCGAGAGCTTAATTACTTTCCAGACGTTTGCGTGTCGAACGCGGATTCGCGCTCAACGATGAAATTGTATTCCGTGCGCGGTTCTTTAAAAGAAAAAAAAAACAGGATTTTAAATATTCGATGATGATTCCGAAAATTCTAATAAAACGTCGACTTTCTTTCGAAAAGAGTCTCTCTTCTGTTCCTTCCTTCCATCAGTCGAGTTGAGGAATAATTTTAATGAAGGAACTCGAAAAATTAGAGTCAATTGGGGCTACTTTCCAGCCTCTGATACCAACTTGCATAAATTGAGCGTGGGCACACGTTCGCGACCCAGAATCGCGAGACAGCGAGGCTATCCTATCTTTTGACCGTGCACACGGAGATTTGACGATGACTAAAGGGTAAGAGAAAAAAGAAAGGGAAGGAAAGGGAAAAGGGAAAAAAAAGGAACTCGCATAAATTTGAATCCATCGTCGCTCTCGCACTCGCATGGCTCATCGAGTCTCGCTTCCTTCTCCTAAGTTGAGTTTCGTTTCCGTTCGAAGGGAGGAGTGTCGGCCTCGTTTAAAAATTTCGAATTGCAAATTTCGAGTGGATAAATTGAGCTCGAGGTCCGTGACACGGCATTCTTGCGGCGCTCGAGAAATTCTTACGAAACGCGAGCGCACTTTTCGAGCTTGAATCTTGTTCTCGTTGTAACGACTCGGGGAAAAAAATGAATGAAAATCGGCTTGAAAGAGAATCATATGAATCATTGGGGCTCGTTCGACGATATATAACACAAAGGGAGAGACAGTACGAATGATCGCTCGTGCCATTTTGGAATTACGTGCAAGTGTACAGATACATTTCTGGTCAATGATTATGTGTTAATGAGTGAGAGAAACTTGTTATTTTCGTGCGCCGTTTGTTGCCGATGTATGACGAGTATGTAGTGACTAAACATTGCGTGCATTTGTACATTATCATATTGCTGAGCTATATAAGAACACTAGGGTGGTTCTATATAATGATCGAAAATGTTTTGCGAGCGTCTACATTTTCGTTTAAATTAACACGTTTAAATAAGATACGGAAAACGACAAATAAACGAGTATAAGAATTACCATTCTTGGTAATTCGTGAAACAATTTATTTGTCGTTCTATCATTGTTATTTCCTCTTACAAACTACGTGAAATAATATATATATATGTATATCAAACATCGATTGCATGTTATCGAATGTGTTTAGAATTAATTACACATATGCTAAAGAACAATTGAACAATATTGGAATAATGGTATTTTATTAAACAGAAGAGACGACAGAGGAGAATATATAATTATCTTCGAATAGAATTATAAAATCGGGTTACGATTACACGAGTTATTTCAGCGTCAAATAATCTTTAATCGTAAATTACCGGAGCAGCTGTAATCATTGCTCTCGGAGGCAACGATTAATTATCATTCGTTATTGCGTTATTGTCTGCAGCTGTCTTCCCCCGTACGCTATGCGCTTCGTCTATACGAAGCCACGATTTATCACCTTTCTCTCAACAAAAACAAAAAAAAAAAAAAGATTCCTCATTTTAATTCGTTCACCCCCAATTAAAATTCTCGCTAACGAGTCCTACCCTCTTTTCAATTAAAATTGCAGTGAAGGGCGAGAAAAATTCCCCTCGAGGGGAAATCCCAGATTCTGGGGATCGATCGTCGATTTTTATTCGAAAAAAAAAAGAAAAAAAAACGCGAAAGAATACTCCAAGTGACGAAAAAGGCGGACGTGTGTGCGAGCTTCTCTTCTGTCGTCTCTTTCCCTCCTCCGCTGGGTTAGGATCGGAGGGAAGGAAGCGGGGAACCGGATTTCCGAAAAAGGGAAAGCGACTCGGGATGCAGGTTGCCTGTATGTCGCGAGACTGTATACGCACCCACGCGAATGCGATAAATTATACGAGGAGGCGGGAGCGAAGGGGTAACCATAAAAGAACCTGTTACGTTCCAGATATTAATCCGGCTAGCGGGCATAAAATTGACTATAGCGCCCCCACGTTCCTTGCTTTTCGAACGAAACCGATGAGACTTCGTTCCGAGTGAATTTTTCCCATCTAATTCCACACCGATTCGTTTATTAGCGTTATTCTTAAAAATTCTTAAACGCGCAAGTTCAAGTATCGAAGCATAACAGAGCTTTGCTAATAAAGGAAAAATTAATAATCTTTTCTACGATTCTGTGATTATTTGCAAAGAATTTGCCGTGTTTCGAATCCAGATATCAGCCTAATAAAATCGAACATCTCTTCGTAAGAGGGCCTGCTCTTCTCACTTGGTTCGCAGGCCAACAACCTGACGGAAGATTAAAGATAAAATTGTGAATGGGGTTATCCCGCGATCTCATTCATTTAATCGTATCGCCGTTATCCTATCATTGAGCGTTAACCTAGCAATAAAACCCTATTCGCCGCATCCGATAAACCTGTTAAAACTGTTCGAAATATCGAACAAACGAAACGTAAGGCTGCCTCGTTTACGCGATTAAGCTCGCCTCTTTTTTTCGAGGGATCGACGAGGGGAGAAACACGCGTTACCAACCGTGATGATGCACTTTTAATTGAATCATTATCCCGTAAAAGGAGTGCGCGATGCATCATCGATAATTGTCTTGACTGACTGACTTCTGTTAATGAAACACCTTCCCTTCTCAATTAAATTACATCTTTCAGCAAATATCGAACAGGATTTCTCAGCTTCGAAACGAGCGATCAACGACTCGATCAACTATGCACACTCGAGGACGGGACGGATCGAGAAATTTCTGGGACAGAGTCTTTTTTCGTCTGCCCGCAAGAAGAAATGGCCGAGTGCGAACTATCTGTGGTTCTCTATCCTTTTTATTGATCGTCCAGAACCGGTATGCACCACGCAAAACGAACAGCGCAACGTGGAACAAGGGTTCTGGAAGGAGCACACAATCTCTGTGCAACGTGAACTTATACAAGTCCGTTGTAATTATGAATTCTAGCTGAAAACCCTGATGCCGAAAAAAGAAGAAGAAAAAATAATCCTCGAATGTTTAGATGAAAGATTAGAAAGAAATGGAGGGGGGAGAAAAAAAATGAAGCGCTAAAGATTTTTCTCACAGAAAAATAGGTCGCCGCTGTTTAACGTCACGCGATTCCACTTTTTAATCTGCACGAGAGAGAGAGAGAGAGTAATGGCGAAACAATGTTCCCACGGAAACTGTACGAACTTCCTGTATCACTCGGAGAACTGCATTCTGCCACTGTTTCACGAACTTTCGAATTACCGTTTGAGGTAAGGATTAAAGGAAATCGAAGCCGAAGAATGAATTAATATTTCATGAAGATAAGCGGTACACAATGAGTGCAATGGTGCACCGGTTCAGAATTTCCAGGAAGGAAATTTTGCACCTATATGGTTTAAAGGTTCGTTATATTTTACACTGATATAAAGTGTGAATGCAGAAAAGGAATTGCAATCAGCTGGTCGTGGATGGAACGCGTGAATGCAGCAGCAGCAGCAGCTGCCCGATGCAGCCGTGGCCAAGTGCCTTTTATTGCGTTCGTATCGTCGATAGCCAGCTCGCACGCGGTCGATTCGGCTCATCTTGAACCGATAAGAGCGCTTTCTTGCTCCGAGAGAGCATTCTTCTGCTCTCTCTCGTCGATCCAAATTGATAGCACGGAAACGAAAGCCAGTTGCATTACGACGCAATTTGCATAAAATAACACATCGTTGTTTAAACCGTTCAACTCCAATTGGCTTGAATTATTCTAATCGCACGTTCGTTATAGTCGAGGATCGTTTCGAATGATTTCATCAATTTCGCAATTATCGGACAAGAAATACTCTCATATATGTTTTTCATTATACCATTATTTTACCTATATTCTAATAACAACGAGTTCTTACGAGTTCTTATCTCTCGACGAGTAAAAAAAAAAAAGAAAAAAAAAAAAAGAAAAATGTAGATCGAGTCGAAGAAACTAGTTTTGTTGAAACTTACATCGTTGCTCGAATATCAAATGCACTGTTGATACCTGGACGAGAATGACGCTCCATTTTTTTTTTTTTTTTTTTGCAGTGAAATTTTCTCTCACACCTGGTCTACGCAACAATGGGGAATATCCTCGTGAAGTACGGACAAAAAGTAAGTTAAAATATATTCTAGAGGAAGTAAAGACAAGAGGGGTTAGTGAAGTAGAATCGATAACCACGATGAGTTTGGACTGGCCAGAAACCATTTCTTTTGACGACGCCGCATCGGCTTCGATCTCGTCGCACTCTACTGACGAACAATGCCATAAGCGATTCGAGTGCCGCTACGTGATATTCGCTTCGAGCTATAGAAAAGAGGAAACGCGTTCGGTTATATTTTGCAGCGAACCGCGTAGTCGAGCGTGTCGCCGTTCCACGTGCTTACGAAATTATTATTGCCGTTTCATATTATTATCGCTTGCCATAAATCTTTTTCGATTTTCCATATATACGTTACATTCCATGTAAGTTTTCCTTAACTACTTAATTACGCAATCGTAGCCGAAACGATAAATCGAAGAATATTACACTCTTAATTCCTAAAATTGTAATTTTTTAAATTAAAATTCATCTCGTTAGAAAAAGATGAAAAAAAAATAAAATGTATGCTATTTGCATTCTCAGCGAAGATAAAAATAATTACGATTGCTCGAGTTTCGATAAAATTCTTGCTTCGGTGAAATCAGTTGAACGAATCGAATTAATTTCGATTCCATGGAAATAAAAAAACGATCTTACGAGGTCGATAACTGGAATTTAATGCCATATACGACGGCGCAGCTACACGGCAGCAGGTTCAACGTGAAGATAATTACGCCAGTCACGCAATGTTATAATCTGCTCCGACTCGGATCACCCTATTTAGAAGAAAAAAATATCAATGAGGTTCGAATGTACCGCTGTATGCTAAATGTATTCGCAAAACTCTGTGGAAAAAATCGTGTTCGCAGAGGAGGATAGATTATATTTTTTATATACATCGATGAAAACGGGTAACGGTTCGCCCGTATACCAGGTGTCTTGACATTTTCAACGTCACCAACGACAGAAAAGAAATTCGAGGAATGTTTATTCCTCCGGAAATAAATAGACGACGAAAATTGTACGATCGTGTATACGTGGACATTTTTTCGAAGAAATACGAATTCTAAAGATGGGAAGAGAATTTTAACTCGTAAAAAGTCATTTAAATTAAACCAAGGTGTTAAACAGAAAAACCATCATGTATAAGAAAGATTTACACGGCAACATTAATGGACGTACTTTGAGTTTAACAGTACACTTAATGTTGCGACCGACAAGCTTAGTGGTTCGAGTGGCGTAATCGTTAAACGAGCCACTTGGCATCTTGTCGAAGGTATTCCATCGAAGGAGAAAAAAAGGCGAATGACCTACCTCATCGCGAACAAGTCACTCGAAACTTCCATGATTCCGTCTTATCTAAATGATCATTACGGTACAAAACATAAAACGATTGTCACGTACGCGATTATACACTTCTAGTCTCTCTCTCTCATTTTTATATAAACGTGTGAATAGCCTGAGATTATTTTTTGATCGCTATTGGATACAGAAACACGGCAAATGATCACAGAAAAATATATTGTGAACGTTAAAGGAACGTAGTTTCCTATAGCAATCGATACTCGGTTACAGAGAAGAATCTCGACAGATGTATAAAGAAAGAAAAAGATTGTAATGTCGCGAGGCTGATGTATAATATAAAAATATCACTTGACTCACCTTTGTTCTCCACACACGATCGTGAATTTTAAAATTCGAAAGCTCCTTCACATCGGAATCGTTACAGTAGGGCACTAAGAGTCCGGTTTCAAGGCCAAGATAGCAGATAGGAGAATAAACGAATCGTGAAGACTTGAATCGGAAATAAGTCTTCGATAAAGAAGACACTAGGTAAAACGAATTGCTCGAGACGAAATTTTAAGAATCACATTAAATATATCACTTCGATAATATATCGCTTCACTAAACTTGTCCCGGCACAACGTGATTCCGACACAAACAAAAGGTGACTAAGAGATCCCGAGTATTCTAACCGCCTGTTTACATCGTTAATTTCAACCGCAAAACCCCACCCTTTATTTATCGAACCTATCGGCAAACGACAAGCAGGCAACGTACATTTTCAGGAAAAAAGGCCAATGTGTTGACAGATCTCGAGGGATAAAAAACGGAAAGGATGAGACTTGTCACGATGTATGTATGCGAGTTTCACTCGTGTATCGTTACTCACGTATGCGTAAGCCGTCCTGTTATTCCGTTCCAGGATTACCAGCAAGTTCTTTACACAAAGATTTCACAATAATCGAACATCAAATCTGATGATATCACACTTTGTACAATTTAACGGTCAGGGTGTGCCCCGAATTTCCATGCGACCAACGGCATCCGTCAAATGTGAACTACTGTCGCCATCTTGATATGATCGCTTATAGCGACACAGGTTGACAAATTGTTGAACTAATAATAAAATTGCGCGGACGATTCAAACTGTTCTAATTTCTTACGCAAAATTTTACACACTTTAAAAAATTGTTTTAACTACAAAATCGTTAATTTATATTATATTTTAAATTGAGAATATGAAAAATCTTAAATTAAATCTTGACAAATTCGAAATTTGATTAAAATTTTTCTATATTTATTAGATATTTTAATAATATCGATATTTATTATTATAAATATAGAAAAATTGCTTGTAAGATGTAAATTGTAAAAATTTATTAAAACGTGAAAAGTATAAGCAAATATGTATAACCTATTATTCGTATAATGAAAAATAACAACTGTAGAATTTATAACAATAAAAAAAAGTTACGACATTAACGTTTTCGTATTTTTCTTTATTTTTTTTTAATATATTATTATAAATTTCGAAATTAATTAAATTTTTAATGTCTTTTATCGATGTTTATCATAGGTATAGAATCATCCATTAATAAATTCGTATAAAAAAAAAGTTCAAAGTATGTAAAGATTTTAAACAATCGCGGTATTGAATCGTACTTTATGACGTCAAATGAAACGAAATAAGGTTAAGTACGAATTGTATATAAGAGGCGTGCATATGGTCAGGGTTTACGAATAATTCGCGACGTCCCTGGTTTCGATCGAATCAACGTTTTCGCCAGTGGTACTAGTAGTCCCTGGGCAGAATGCAACTGCGTGGTGACACGGAACGACGAATCTAATTTGCTAAATTTGGACACACGTGCAATTTCTGGTACGTAGTTGTCGAAAAAGAAATTTAACTTGTTTAACGGTGAATCGTTTCAACATTAACACACGAGACGGGACAAGCGGAATTTTATTAACCGACTTTTCAACCGATTGTTTTCAGAACACGTGCGGGTTGAACAACCACGTGGGCCGTATGTATCGAAAAGCAAGTGCCGCATCGTCCGGTGAGTGTATTTAGACAAGCTGCGATATTTCTGTTATCAGCACTATACTTTTGCAAAGAATGAAACATTAATTTTCTGAATAAAAACTCAATTAGAACAACTACTGGCAGTTGATAAGTGAATTCAAACACGATAACCTTGTAGAATGATATTTTGAAAAAGATAAACATACGAATGACAACAGAATTTATATTTTTCACTAAAGGTTGAATTTTAATGGACGATATATGCATGTAATTGAAATATGTGATACATACATATCTGTCTATTAGGTAAAAAAAATGTGATATAGTTTACAAATTTATAAAAATACTTGTAAGTAATAAAAATATCAGGGACATGTACTGTTGATGCAAAGATAGAAGTAAAAAAAGACTGAATAGAATAAGAATACATACAAATAAGAACTCTTATTGATTGTTTGAAAAGAAATCCGGAGTAATGGCTGAAGAAGAACCGCAATCAAAAAAATTGAAACCATCTGTCATTTCTGATTTCATCTATACGGATAATTTTCAACAATTATTTACAGAGCATTGGCACAATTGTAAAGATGTGAAGCTAGACAACATTGAAATTATATCAAAACCTTTCAGAGTATGCAGAATTTCCAACTTTCTCTATAGCGAAGACGTTATGGATGAAATAAAAAATGAATTATTGGACGTTAAATGTAGAAGAAATTGTTTAGATCTTTATCAATTTGAACAGACTAGTGACTTTGTTAATATTGACTCAGAATATTTAAGGTTACTTTATCAGACTTTTCAAACAGATTTAACATTATGGATGGAACGGATCACTAAGGTAGAACTTAATAAAAAAGTATCAATGTCAAGCTCTTGTTACTATGATACAGATTATTTACTTTGTCATGATGACAATATGGGTGATCGTAGAATTGCTTTTGTATTATATCTTTCAAAAAATTGGTCTGCAAGTGATGGAGGTGCTTTAGATTTATTTGACACGGATGAGAATGGGCTACCTAGAAATGTTGTAAAATCTTTGATACCAGAGTACAATTCCCTTGTATTTTTTGAAGTCACGGATAATTCTTATCATCAAGTAGCTGAAGTAATTGCATCAGATAAATCACGTTGGTCCATTAATGGTTGGTTTCATGGACCACTCAGAGAGGATACTAGGCCACCAAGACCTGAAATTGAACCCAATTACATACAGCCATTGAACGATCGAATAAATTTGCGGGATTGGGTAACGGAGTGTTACATATATCCCAGTATCGTTAAAGAGGTTCAGAAAGAGATAGAACGAGACTCGTTCACACTTTTATCTAATTATTTCAAAGATGACGTGTATGAAAAACTTTCCATAGATTTGACATCCGACTCTATTGTTTGGAAAAAAGTTGGACCAGCCGATATTCGTAATTACGAAGTGGCAGACGAGACGAGCTTGCCAGAATTATTGTCGAAATTTTATAACATGTTTAAATCTATCACGATATTTCAATTATTGAAAGATTACACGGAATTGGATTTGATATCGGAAACAGAAACTATGAATCCCAAGATGGCCATAGAACTTCAGAGATGGTCCAGTGGTTGTTACACCTTGTTAGCCGATATAAATGAAAGAAGATCCAGCAATTATGGACGTCTTAGTCAAACTGAAGAAATACCAGAAGTGTCATCGTTGGAAGTACTGGAAAAAAGTAGAGAAGATCAAGAGAAAACTTCGCCAAATTATGAAAATAAAAGTCTACAATCAGAGTCTAATACTCCGGAGAGTATGAAGGGAGATAACGATATCGACGAGGATGAAATATTGAAGAAGATACTTAAAGAGAAATCTTCGAATTCAAATTCAAAGAAGAAGTTGTCGCGACAATCCTCCTTGTCCAAACTGGACAGTTCGTCGCCGCAGAAATTGGCTAGATCTCTGGACACGGATGATTCTGACGTATCCGATATCGGTGATTATCTTTCCGATCCGTTGGACAATTCTTTGGAAAATTCTGATCAGGAGAAAGATTTGGATGACGCGAATACGTCCGATACAGGAGCTCTAGACGTAATAATTCAATTTAATACGAATCATATGGCCGAGGAGGAATATACAATAGATTATGTAAATCCTAAACAGCTCGAGGGCACATTAATCCACGTGCCAACGAAAGATAACCATCTTTGTCTTGTTTATAAAACATTAAGTACATGTCGTGTTCATAAATACGTGACTCATTACTGTACAGATTATTTTTACAATCTGATTTGTACATATTATGAATAATAATTGCACATAAGACTTGTGTCGTCTCGTATGCTCTTTAAACGAGTTGACAATTGTATAATGAATGGCAGGCGAAAAGTGTCTACGTTCACATGTATCATAGTATTCGTATTAATAAAATTGTCAGTATTTATCTTCGAGCAATATTTTTCGTTATTTATTTCTACGCACCTACTAGTTACCTACTAATTAATATTCCATATTTTATATTTAGGATGCAAGTACCAAATAAGGATAATAAATATAGTCGTGCGTGTCTCTTACGAAAATTAAGATGGAGATTAAGACCACAGTGCAGAAAACATTCTCGTTTATTAGGTGTCATACATCTATCGCTTACGTTTTACTTACGGAACTAACGTTAGGTGCAATTAGGTCGCATGCGAGGGTTTCGAGATAAATATATATATATATGTATGTATGTATATACATATATATATACATACATTGGCGTACTTGGATTCTGAAGAGAAGATTCTTAGTTTTTTCGTTTCGATGCAAAAGCGATTAAAAATTCTTTCTTATATTCTAAATGTAAGAGAAATAAAAATAAAATAAAAAAAATTAAGCTTACGAGTTTGAGGCGTTAGTATAATCGTTTTCCGGTTCTTGCACTTGTATCCTGATCTGTGCACTACAACTTTGTTGTCCCTTCCCATCCTTAACGACTTTTGTGGTAACCTGAGATAAAAAAAAAATCTCTCGATAAAAATCATTCTATTAGATACGCGATAAAAATACGACATCGTTAAACTCGGATGTTTTCTTCTTCCTCTTCTTCTTTTTATATCACTCGCAAGACCATCAATGATCACGTCATTCGCCTTTTACCTTTGTTCCACGCGAATAATTGAACGTTTTTAATCATATACAGGAATATAGCGTACGACTATCGTAACAAATCACCTGAGAAGTGGTAGGGATTCCAGCCATGCGTTTCCTCAATTCATTCAGTTGCAATTCTCTCTGGAAGCTCACGTCGTTTTCCTGCGAATCCTCGCGTAACCCGTCGTTAATCGATTCCGACGAGTATTCTACCTGCACCCATGGACAAATGGTCGGCGATGCTTGCAAGGAATTTTTGCTTCCTGGTCGAGAAAGTCGAGGGGAGAGCCGTCGAAGGAGCGAAATCAGTTTCGATCTACGAATAACGTTCGCCTGTTATTATCATATACGATCTTTCTCACACAGAATCAAACGATAGAATGACGTACTTTGTACTTGGCGTTTGAAGGTGGTCAGAACTGATTGCTCCACTTCTTGAAAGCTGTTCCGCGCTACGAGTAGTGTCCCTCCAATGCAATTTGTTAATTGATCTTCCTACCCGCCAATCCAGGCTATTGCTTTGACGAGATTGAAGGCCTGAAAATAATAATTTCGAGTGCTGCTCGTGTAACATCGACAATAACGGTACATATACGATCGTATCGAACCGAAAAATATTCCATTTCTCTCCCACCTTTCTCGTTCGCCGTTTGATTAACCCTCCAGTCTAAGGAGCTACTGCTTCTATTCACGCTATAAATATTATCACAGGATTTTGTCGCGAGATATGTCGCGTGATGACGACGCCTAAGCAATTTTGAAACTGGTCCCAAATGCCTGAAATGCAATCGTATCGTTAGCGTAACGAAATAAAATTTCTATTAAACAAAAAAAAGAAAAAACAATATATAACATACTTACTTTTTGAATTTTCGAGATTGCTCGATAGGCGGTTTGCTGTCACAAACTACCACTTTGACTTCCGGTTCCGGATAATACGTGCCCACACGAATGTGGCTGTAATTATTACGGACACCGTCCAGGGACCGGAAGTTCGTACCGCGCTCGTTCGAAGGTACGCGGACGATTTCGATTTTCGATTTTCCCTCCATTCTTCCTTTCTTCACGTGTTTCTATATATACACACACGTATGTGTAATATTTCACGATCGAGCGAAATACACTTGTCGCGAAAGTAACTGAGTAAGAAAAAAAATTTTGAAACGCCGTCACGTCGACGATGAGATCCTTCTTTCTTCTTCCACTCCTCGTTATCGACTACAACAACAGCGTTATCGGACGTGCCTCGGAACGATCTCGCCGGCCCGTTTCTACTTTTCTCTCGGAAATGCCTATGGCCCATTCGCCCGTTCTTAAAATAGTCGTGGAATCTTGAGCTACTTCTCACTACTCCTAAAGTTCTCTCACTCTGCTATCGTATCACGTCATAACGGTTGATTCTATCGAGGCATTTGGCACGCGCGGTCATTCCGTCACAAATCTTCGCCGGATTCACCGGACCACGTGCGTCCAACACTTCTCTCACTGACGGGGGTCACGTTCATTCATTCATCACGGTATCGACGCGAACAAACGCAGCCGCCCCTCGATATCGGCAAAGATGATTATAATCCACTCGTTTCTCTCGAACAATCGCTTCGCAGAATCTTCGTATTCCAATTCTTTTTCTCCACCACTCGATTCACCACCGCACGTCGGTCCACTCGAGTCTCGTAGTAAAAATTTTGTCACAGAATAAATACATATACTCGGAAAAAGGGTGTACAAATATATATATACGATTCTGGTATAAAAAATTTAAAGCGACGATATATATATATATATGTGTGTGTGTATAAAAAAGAAGTATGCCTCTTCTTTATTTGCACTTCGCAATATTCGAAGAGAACCTGTTCTCACATTTACGAGCCTCCTGTTCTCTTTTTCGCCGCGCGTTTCTACAGTTTCTGTGCTCGTTTGTGTGGTTTCACCCGCGACGTGTCTTCTCTTGCTCGAAAAACCGCCGGTCCCAATATCCTAAATACAGGGGAAGAGAGAAAGAGAGAGAAAGATATTGACCATGATTTCCTTTTTTTTCTTCCCCCCCCTCTAACGTATCGTACCGCGTGATCGAGACGCTTATTTTCGAGCAGTGATTGCGCAATCATCAATTATGATTAGAAGAAGGAGGACAATACACGACTTGACTTACATCAGACGATTGTCTTCGTACAATCGTTTTGAAATTGTTCTCGTTCGTCTAAATTGTTACGAGCTCGAGAAAGAAAAGAAATATATACGTATCTAGATTCCTAGATTTAGATCTATTTTTCCTCTCGATTTTAAGCAAGAGATTACTTTATTACGTTTCGTACGACGTTAAATACAATACGACGCGTCTCGGGCTTTTGTTGTAAACGCGAGGAATCGCATTTCGCGGGTAGAAGAGCGTAAAGAAACGAGTTCGTCTTCGTTCCATTCGAGAGGCGATACGGTTCAAATCGCGTTAAGTATTCGCATTGGTTCGAGATTTTCACGAGAGATTGAAAGATCGATTTTCGCGCGCGATTATCGCCACCCAAAGAAACCAGGAAAAATCCATCGGACGCACCTCTCAGGACTGAAATCTCGAAACTCTGAATTTTCGTTCAATTAACCCGAAATTAATTAATACGAAAATAACCCAGGGCTAGCCTAATACGTCGAACCGGTGTATGGATATTTCCATAATTGCAGCTCGTCTGTGTTCCGCAAACGCAAACTTCTAATTAGAAAAGAAAGTGCGAAATAATTCAGAGAGGAACACTTGGAGGAGATTATAACCCGTTCTCCGGGTTTAACAAACTTGATGGCCGAATGTGTATCGGATGTCACGACGAAACAACCGACCAACAACCACCTTACCACGTTCGCTCGATTACAGTTCCTGTTAAACTGTTCGCTCGACCGCTGTTCACGCTTCGATCGGGCAAATTATTCTATCGATCTCGATAAAAATAAAACGCGTGGAAGGTACAGCGTGGGAAACGGTTCAACGATTCGACTTGATAACGACGCACACTTGCAATGCGACAACAACAAAAAAATATATATATATTTTTACATCGCAAGAAATATTCCACGGATTAAAATTTAAACGAGGTAGGTCGCTCGAAATTCCATTATTATTAGCATTTCACGAGGAACGAATCGATCAGGTTTGCGGTCGAACGCGCGACACGTAGACGCGGGGAAAAGGTAGGAGAGAAGAAGGTTGAAGAGCCGCCGTTTTCGCGCACTATCGGCGAGGAGGATTGGCGCGGCTTCGCCGCGGTATTACGTCCGCGCTCTGCGGCTCGCGGAGATTCACTGCCGGCTTTGACGTACGCGATCGTTGCGCTTTACGCGCGCACACTGACGCTTCGCAACACACAAAAGCCTTCGTATCACACATCGTTGGCTTTTTGGAGCAGCGTGAAAAAAAAAAAAAAAGAAGAAATAAGTAATTAAAGCGTAAATACCTATATACGCGACTGTGTACCGTCATGCTTTACCGAAACTGGTGCTCGACAGACCAGATCTAAACATCGTTCGATCGTGAATTTCCACCTTTTTAACTTCTCTCTTCTCCTCTTTCTCATTTTGCCTAAACTCCAAGCCAGTTAGTTGTAGATCAACGATTTTAACGAATATTCAATCGAACACCAAACTACCTTTCTCTATTTTATCCTACTTCTTCGAGAGAGATATATATATTTCGAGAAGTTTGAAAAATTGCTCGAATTTTCAATTTCTAACGCAACGCGGGCAGATCACGTGGGGAGATAAACGTTGACACATTTAACCATCCAATTTTTTCTTTTCCGTGCAACGATACGCGATACTTTATCATCGACCGATACACCAGCACAGATTATCTACCAAACTATCCACGCCCATTGCATTCGATCGAGGCATTAAATCGGAATTCCTCCAAGACCCGTCCAGGCCCCGTGTCGTGGCGGTGTTTCCGATCACGGGAACTCCCATCGCGGCTATCCCATCGTGGCGAGCACGTGCGCGGCGGAAGCGCGGAGGAGGCGCGCGGTTACCTCCGCTGAAAAGTTAATCAATCGTCCGTCTGGCAGCGGTGAGGCAAGAAGGGAACGTGCGTGTCTGAGAGTGTGATTCGCGCGTGCTCGAAACAACTACCGAGCCGGCTGGAGGAGAGGGAAGGCCGCCGCCGCGAGAAGCTTGCAAGCTTGCTACCTCTTCTCTACTTCGACAGATTTGCGTGGCCCGGTTGTGCGCGATACGTACTACCTGAAAATAGCAACGACACACTTCGCGGTCTGCTCTACACCCGACATCGAAAGTCGTCGTCGTCGTCGATGAGGAGAAACTCGGTTGGAGGCGTGCCAGGATCCTCCGCGTCCCCAAGGCCTTCTTCGTCGATTTTCCTTCTTCCCTCGAATTATCGGTCGATCCGGGGCGTAGCTCGCCCCCTTTCCTTCTACTACTACTTACTTCTTCGACAAAATTCACCGGTGTCTCGTTTGTAATCGGGGGAAGGGGGAAAGGGGAGGGAGGGAAGAGAAAAATGGCAGAAAGCACTGGCGTGCACGCGATCACGTGTCGGACGCGCGTTCCTCTTTCGCAGAGGCACCTTACTACTACTACTATTTTCGAATCGGTGGTGGACGGAGGACAAGAGAGGGGGAGAGAGAGAGAGGGAAGGAAGAGGGAGAGAAAGAGAGATAGAGAGGGAAAGAGGCAGGGGGTTCCCCCTTCGAACCCTCTGCTCGACAGCTCTCCCGCCCTTGATTGTTCGATCGCGACCACCCGCGGGATGCTGTCGACTACTGCAACGAAATGCGCCGAGGAAATCCCTATGCTCTCGAGCCCCCTCACCCCCTCACGCCTAGCCCGCCAACCGATGGACCTGCGCTTTTCACTCGCTGCACTCGCTCGCGTTCACGGCAATCACGACCGACCACTTTTCCATCCACTCACTTTTATCGACCGGGTGTGTGCGTGATAAAGAAGGCTCGTTTAAATCGGGCAGACGCCAATTTGCTCGTCCCCCTTGCGCCCGATATCTCTTACCGATCGAGGAGAGAGGGGAGGAGAGATGCCAACGATTAAACATCTCGGATTTTTCGATTCTTTCGTTCCAAACAGTTTCTTCTTTCTATAGTTGTAATTCTAAATCCTCGTATTCTTTATGGTTTCGTCGTCTTGAAACGATGCTTCGTATCTTTCTTGAATATATATTCCAAGAGATCGAGTTAATTTTCGATTAGAAAGCAATCGGAAAACGAAGTCGACGAAGTTGGAATGCGTAGAAAGATCCAGCAAGATTGATGCAAGATTATGTAGTAAGAGAGATGTAATGTGGGACCGTACGTGGGTTTTCAAGTGTATTCTTTCGTAACCGTTTCGATTACCTCTTCGTTGCATCGAAGATCGTACGCGTGTAGTAACTCTTTCAACGATGGATCCTATACGCGAGAGACGCCATTTTTGGGAAGAGGCAATCTACGAAACGCGAGAAAAAGGAGAAAGAAAAAAGAGAAAAAGGCGCGTCCAACCTTGTTCCAAGAATTTACAATTCAGTTGCATACATTAAGCATCCACGCATATGTAGGTTGTTTGGATCAGCGATAAAAATAATAATCCTAATCCTTTATATTTACATAAGGATATAAGTATAATCGCGTGCAATCGAATCGTTCGACAAAAAAAGATGTACAATGTAAGGAACGTACAGAGTAGCGACGATCGTAATTTATTTGATCTTTATTTCGTATTTGTACACGCCCTTAGCATGCCACATACAATCAATATGATACAGTCCAATGCAGCCAAGGTAGAAGTAAAATACAAAAAATATATATATATATTTATATATATTTATATATATTTATATTCTACGTCGATAGTTAATTATTATTGTTACCACGATGTTATAACGCTGAATATATTATGGATAATAGCTAAAAATATAATACAAAGAAGAGTGCTGATTACAGTAGGACACGTAATTCGGATTGAACGTGGTGCAATTTATGATATAATTTTTCATCGTTCCTTCGAGATAAACGCTAAAAGAAACGAATCCTTGTTTCTCGCAAAGTTTCACTTTTGTACGTGAAATCGAAAAGTAAAAACGGATCTTCAAAAAATGAAATTCAAAATCACAGCTCTCTTACTTGTCGAAAGATTTACAAGATAACGTTCGATGCAAAAAAAAAAAAAGAAAGAAAGAAAGAAAGAAAGAAAATACATATGTAAAAAAAAAAAAAAAAAAAAAAACAAGGAGAACGTAAATTTTTTTTTCCTTTTTTTTTTTAATAACATTACGTATGGCTATGCAAAAGTATAAGTATATATGTATAAACCATATCGTGATACGAACGAGGTTCGATTTGGTATTTCGTATTTACTTTCAGCCCGCTTTAAGCGGGAACAATGAGCGTGCACAAATTTAGAGAGACTCTTCTAGAAAGATAATATTTCTTTTTTTTTCTTCTTCTTCTTCTTTTCAAAATTGGTAGCGCCTCTAAATAATTCGTCCTAAACAATTCATCAGTCCTGCTTTTTTTTTTTTTTTCTTTTAAATATCACTAATACGACTACAGCGCACTATCTAATTTATTGCTGTTGAATTTCGAGAGAGAAAAAAAAGTAAAAAAAAAAAGAAAGAAAGAAAGACAATTAAAAAAATTAATCGTTATGAAAAACAACACGAGTACATGGTGCACCACCCCTTCGAGAATTTTTCTTTTTTTTTAAATAAAAATAATAACAAATGATCAATTTAAACAATTGGAGGACCGCCACGCCTCAGATCTCCGACGATTTAAACACACACTGCTTACACAGCCATACGTTCGATATTCGCGATTCAAAAAAGTATACTCGCGTATACTTGCTCGGAAAGAGTTAAAAAAAAAAACCGTTGATAACGACTTGATCAGAATTCACCAATTCAACTCGCATTTCTCTGTATTGGATATTGGGGGAGTCGTTCGTTGCGAGAGAGAGAAAAAAAAAAAAGGATCGGAAGAAGAGAGATACGGAAAGATAATTCGTTGAAACCTTTCGAGTTTTCTGAATTCTTTATTAGAGCGTAGCCGGTAAGCGTTTATGGCAGCTTTATGAGGATGACTGGGGGGGGGGGGGGGGGTAGCGACCGTCGTAAAAGTCATCGAAAAGAAAACCTAACCCCAACGGTGAAACAACAATAAAGACGAATAAATCTATAATATTAACAATAGAGTGATAGTGATATTAAACTAACGTAATTCAACTAATAAGAATAGTAAAATCATCCTACGTGTCTATTTCTGCGTGTCGTGTCTCCTCCCCTTCCGTTCGGTTCGGGAAAAAGAATGGAGAGAGAAAAAAAAAAAAAAAAAGAAAAAAACAAAGAAACATTACAGGCGGCAGGAGAACGAGTCGAAAAAGAGAGAACAAAAGGGGTTGTGGTAGAGCGGAGATCAGAGGTGTTCACGTATTAACAATTATCTCGTTCGTCGTCGTCGTCGTCGTCCTCGTCGGTCATCGACGTTATATTATAATAATAATAATAATAATAATCGTAGGAGTTTACGACTCTCTCCCAATTACAGCCTCGGTGACTGGAATAAAACGCAACTACGTAATATTGTATTGCGGGCTTACGATAGTTAGGTCTCTCTCTGTCGTCTCTCTTTTTCTGCACGACTTTCTGATATAATTAATACTATATTCTCGTTAATAATAATTTCATTTCGCTAGTGTTTCATTTCCTCGCGCAAATGCTAAAATTTTATTCTTCTTTTTTTTTCCTCTTCTTTTTCTTCTTCTTCTTTTTCTTCTTTTTCTTCTTTTTTTAAAATTATCTCTCTTTTCTTACTCATTCTTGTTTGCCACGCACGCGTCCTCTTGCTCTCTCTCTCTCTTTCACTTTCTCTCACGCTCTCGCACTCTTATCACCTCTTATTCATTTTTTCCTTTCTTTTTTCTTTTCTCTGTTTCAATCTTTCACGATGCAGGATAGCACGCGAACGTAGAATGAAAAAAAAAAAAAAATGATAATAAACGATCGTTGTCCCGATGGTTTGTTCGTTTGCTACCATCCTGCGGGGTAAACGCAACGATTCCCCTCGTTTATTAAACTTCTCTTTCTCTCTCTCTCACTCTCTCATTCTCTCTCTCTTTCTATATATAATATAATATACTTTATAAAATACATTAGTTTACAAACAACGTGGATTAAGTGATGACGTCTCGCGGAAGTTATCACAGCTCAGGCTCGATCGTGGAACGGCTCGACTAAGAGAACTCTACTATCCGGGCGAAACTAGTGTGGAAGAACTCTAGCTCGAGAGAAAAAGGGGAAAAAAAAAAAAAAAAGAAAGAAAGAAAGAAAGAAAGCGCATTTTTCGCGTGGTTCGCGCGCTACCACTTCGCATGAACTACTCGATGAATATCGCTTATTATTATTATTATTATATCGGTTATTTCTCCTGAACCGGGTTACGCTACGGACGTCAGTCATAAACGCATCATATCTTTTTTTTCTTTTCTTCTTCTTCTTCGTTTGTTTCTCTTTTATCCCTTTTTTTTTTACCCCCTCACTTTTCCCCCCTTCTACTTCGTTTATTAATTACGGAAAATAGTATTAGAAATATCATGGTAAATAACGATGGGATCGCGTTAACGGAGCTGCGCAACCGACTGGCAGAGACGTCGATCATTAGAACAATAAGACTATCTTATCGTGCTACATACATATTTACAAAGCCCCCTGTGGCACGGAGGCGTTTCCTCCCTTCCTTCGATTACGTTTCCTGAATCCGAAACATGCACTAGCGCGCGTGAAGGAAGCAACGAACGGGAAGGAGGCGTTCGATCGAAAGGACAGGCTTTTTCTTCTTCTTTTTTTTTTCCCCCCTCGTGTTAATTTTTGTTCGATTAACTGATTAACCTCGAATCGAATTTCGAATCTTTCGGTTAAAAATAAATATCTTCGTATATCATCGTTGCAACAACCGCGACAACAATAAAAACAACAAATCCTCGTGATTCGAACTCGCGAATCATCCATCAACTCGAAAGAAATTCGCAACCACGGCCACGATATTCTATCGAATATGGTATAAACAGGATAGTGCATGTTCCGGACGTATCTACAATTGAGGCAAGATCCCTTCAAAACGAAACTACCCTTTCACCATCCATCGGACCACCGTTGTACCTATACGTTATATCATCCGCTCTTTAAAGGTTGCGTCGATACCGAACACGAAGAACGTACAAAGAATTCTGAACGGGTGGTTGCACGATTTGCAAAAATATTTTTCAACTATTTCCTACATTTTTTTCTTGCTCTTTTTTTTTTTTTTGGTTTTTTCCGTTCCTTTTTTGTTTTTTTTTTATTTATTTATTTATTTTTTATTTTTTTTTTTTACTTAATTTTTTCCAAATACTAACTTTTAACGATCGGGGGACTAATATCTTTTTTTTTTTTTTTTTTTTTTTAAGAATTAACGGTAACTGTTACCCTCGCGCGAGGGTAATTGGATGGTATAATTTTCTCTTCTTTTTTTTTTCTTTTCTTTTTGTTTTCCTTTTTTCCTTTTTTTTTCCTTTTTTTTCTTCTTCTTTTTTTTTTTTTTTTACTGTAGTAGATAAATCTCTAAACTTCTGCTCTGCTCTCGAACGGAAATAAATCGATATTATCGCTCTCTAAAATGTGTGAATTTCGCGCGATAAAATATGTCGCTATATTAATATTTTTATCTCTCTATCTAACGAGCACTTCGCGTTGAATTGGACACGGAAACGGGATAATCGGATTAAAAGTTACAATTTGACGAGCTTTTGTTGTCGAGCCTAGTCTCTCTCTCTGCAGACCGAGGGGAAAGAAAATATCCGGGCTGTTGCAGCGACTGTTTTCTCTTCATCTATCTACCCTTCTTCTCTTACGTTCGGATCCGGTAATCGTCAACAACACGTGTACCGGCATCATTACGATCAATAATTACTCTGATATAATAACGAGATAATAACGAATCGTTACAATGTCAGGATGTTTTCGGACCACAATCTCTTGCGAACCCTCGCTCTCTCGCGTCCCTACGTATCCCTGGAAAAAAAGGGACAACTTCACATATTTTTTCAAACGAATTTACGCAACAATCGCGAAAGCGAAAAATCACGGATGGCCCTCCCGTGAACGTGACGTGAAAAAAAAAAAGAAAAAAAGTTTTTATCAATTCATGATGATCACCTCAGGATAACTTTTTCCATCAGCATGAACAGGCAACCCTCCGAATGATTGGCAGGAAGTAAAGACTTGAGGAGTTCCCTGATAAGGGCCTCGGTCATTCCCGGCGAGGTGCGTTCCGCTGTTTCGAACGCGCTGCGCAGTTCCTCTATCGCGCCTCCGTTCTTGCCAATGCCGCTTCCGCCTTCACCATTATTGTCTCTTGCCGAATATTGATGTTTCCTTTGAAGCTACGCACAAGAACAAAGGAATTAATTTCCCTATCCCCTCCATTCGCGTCCACCCATCTTTCAGAAAAGGAGATGGATATCCCGGTCGATAAACTTTTCTCTAATTTCTCTTCCACTCTCTCTCTCTCTCTCTAGAAAAAATATTTACCTCGGACAGGAGAGGTAAAACAACACCGGAAAGGGCCGCGCTTCGAGAATGCTTCAGTTCCTGCGAGCTCCTTGGCCTCTGCTTGTCTTCACCGGGCCTATGGTCCACCATAGGTACGACAGGTACGTCCGGTTTACTGTTCCTCTTCTCTTTCGCGCTAAACTCCCTTTCTCTGTCTCTTTCCCTTTCCCGCCCTTCTCTGTCCCGCTCCCTGTCCCTGCTCTCCCTGCTCTCGCGCATCTCCTTCAATTCCCTCAACGAGGAATCCCGATTGAAATCCCGGTAGTCCTCTCGTTTTTCTCGCGTGTCCACGGGCGGCGGTGGCGCAGCCTCGTGCGGTCGGGACTGAAAAGCCACCAATTAAATTCCATTTTTCCATCCTGCGTTGAACTCATAAGAAAAAGAGAAAAGAAAGCAGTATTGAAATAAATCCACCAGTCGCAATCGATAAACAATCGAACCTCTTCCTCATTTTTTTTTTTTAATTTAAGAATGGAATCCCAATTTCACGAGTTACTTACCGGCGTATGCTTCGCTTGGCCATCGCGAACCGAATCCCTCGACTCGCTCCTGTAATGATTCAACGTGGAATCGTTTGGCGGAGATCTCGAGGTACCGTTCGCGTGTGGCTTCGCTTGTTGATTGTGATTCGCCGATCTGTGATTCGGCGTGTGTGTGAGGGTCAACGAGGGTGGCTGCTCGTCCAACGGCAGCATAGGAACCACGGGACCTTTGACCACGTGTGGACCTTTCACCGTCATTATCCATGGATCGTCCATGTCGCTATCCTGCTTCGACTCTTCCCTGAAACGAACCACCTTCGTCGTATTCCTCGAATCTTACGTTAAATTAATGTTAAATATAGCGGAGGGTAGATCTCTCTGAAGGATTGATTCTGAAAACGCCAACACAATAACGGTTGGCCATGAGAAAAGAAACGCAGAATCTCTCTCTATTTTTTCCATCACGAGTGTTTCTTTATTAGCATTCGTTTTAACGGAGATTTTAGAATCAATCCTTCAAAGAATTTCACGCACGGAGTAACATTTAACTGCGGGATAAATAAATTCGAGAAAAATGGAAATTTACGAGTCCGAATTTTCGCTCTCCGTCTCGGATTCCTCGCTTCTCTGCGACTTCCACTTTTTGTATCTGTCTATGAGGTCGATCAGGTACGAGTTTTTCTTCGCCTTCCTGATGAACTGGAACTTCAATAGTTCTTTCGCCGTCGGCCTCTGAAGAAACAAAGGAAACGGATAATTAGGAAAATTATCGCCGACTTCCGTCAAACGTTATTGGTTCTCGCTCCAACTCTAATATTCTTTCTTTCCTCGAATGCTCGTGAAGAAGCGCGAGAATTGATAAAACGATATATAGACGACACCTCGGACGGAAATCAACTCACGTTTTCAGGGTCCTTGTTGAGGCAGGCCTCGACGAACTCCTTGAATTGCTTGGTATAATTTCCGGTTAATTGGGGCGGATTGTTCTTCGGTATGAGAAACAGGACCCTCATAGGATGCAGCTCGCTGTTCGGCGGTTCTCCCTTGGCCAATTCGATCGCCGTGATGCCTAGCGACCAAATGTCAGCCTGCGGGACGGAACAAGTCTTCTTTTTAAGAGGTCGAACAGGTGTTAATCAACGGGCGATAATCACGTCGCTACCGTTCTCCTTCGTCTTTCAAACATTGTTTCAGAGAAATATATAGCAAGAATCTAAAGAATCTTTCTCTAAATAAAAATCTTACGTTCCTTGATCGATTTAATAATTTAATTTCTTTTTTTTTTTCCTACGAAAACTATCGAAAATACGTATAAATAAAATGGATCTTTAAATGATTTTCCTAAGAAAAGTACGCGGATAGGTAAAGAGTAAGTTGGAGTTCCCTCAAAGAGGTAAATCAGGTAAGCATCGAGAGGTGGAGATAGAAAGTCAGAGGTAGGTAATAAAATTAAATCTGTGGGGATACGTGACCGGACTGTACTCGCGAGTAAATGTTTCTCTCTCGAGTACGAGAAACAGTAAAACGAAAGATACGGCCGAGAGAAACTCGAGTTCCCTCGAGTTTATAATATTATCCTCTCTGTCATTCTTCGAGCGAATTACCTTGGAATCGTAGGAAGCTTGCTTGATGACTTCCGGTGCCATCCAGAACGGCGTCCCGACGAAAGTGTTCCGTTTGCTGGTCGTGTTGGTCAACTGTCCGGCAACGCCAAAATCGGCCAACTTGACGTCGCCCATCTCGCTCAGCAAAACGTTCGCCGCTTAAAAGCAACGAGATTAAAAGTTAGTTTAGAAGAAAGGGAACGTGAAAGGGAGGAGAGGCAAGAAAGGAATAAAAAAAAAAACAGATTAATCTTTTCTTGGTCTCTTCTTCCTTTCAAATTTTTTTCCCTCCTCTGTTGACAAATGCACCTTTAATATCGCGATGGAGCTTCCGTTCGCTGTGAAGATAATCCAACCCTTTGAGCACCTCGCGCAATATCACCGCGATATGCATTTCCTCGAAGTTACCGGCCTTCATCAAGTCCAGGGCCGAGCCGCCACCCAAGTACTCCATAATAATCCATAGTTTCGTTCCCTGCGAACAGAGAAGAGATCCACGCTGTGTGTGAAACATCCCCCGCTTTTGTGTCTGGAAACTTTGCCAGTGTGTCTCGGCCAATCTTTCTGTTACGATGCCAGACACGGATTACACACGTATATATATATATACACATTCCGTGAATTAAAAGTTAATCGAAAACCGAAGAATCTGGGGACGAAGCCAATTAAAGCGAAAATAAATTCGTTTACGCGAACGAAGCTGACTTATTTTTGGGAAATTAGCTGGGAGAAGGAGGCGTCGAAAACACGGCCTTGCCTCTATGATATTCGATGGATTGATCGAGCTATATAATAAATTTAGAAACGACGGTATCCAACGCTATTTTCGAGACCACGTGTTACCTTCGTTAACGTGACGTTAATTTTTAATCCTAATTCCATTACGTGTCGTGTATGTATATCTCGATAATATTACACCGACGTCGAAATCGTTGCGCGCTTCTAAGCGGCGCTTGTGCGCAATCGTGTAGAGATGATTCATTGGCTATTCGATAATCGCATCCTAATCGATGGATTAATCAATTGTGCACAAGGATGCACAAGGAGATTGGCGCTCTTTGGTCACCGGTTCGTGAAGGGATCATTAAGCAAGATGCGAGACTCGATGACTCGATACGCGTCTCTCGTGCTCCATCATCTTCGAGCGATGGAAAAAGCGATAGTCAAGGTAACCGGGTGATGGAGACAAATAAATTCGATCGATGACGGATCAATGCAATCTTTCACGGCTGCCCTGGCCAATAACTATATACTCATAATATGTCTCGAATCGTTCTTGATATTATTTTATAATAAATTTCACACGAATTTTATATATATATTTTTTTGCAATTAATTACGTTTTCTAACGAATCTTTAAACGTCTTATCCACATTTATTCCTATCTAGATCCACGGAGAAAAAATACTGACTGACAGATCACAATTCAGAAAGAGCATAAGGGCGAGGAAATGCACAATTATATTATAAAAGTGACGAAACGGAGAAGAATTTGTTACGGATCAATGCAATCTTTCACGGCTGCCCTGGTCAATAACTAACTCGTACTAACTCATAATATGTCTCGAATCGTTCTTGATATTATTTTATAATAAATTCCACACGAATTTTATATATATATTTTTTTGCAATTAATTACGTTTTCTAACGAATCTTTAAACGTCTTATCCACATTTATTCCTATCTAGATCCACGGAGAAAAAATACTGACTGACAGATGGTAGTTCAGAATTTAGAAAGAGCATCGTAAGGGCGAGGAAATGCACAATATTATAAAGGTGACGAAACGGAGAAGAATTTGTTACGGAAATCCATTATCATCGGATAAGAGGAGGGAGTACGTATATCGAGGCTATAAATCAAAAGGGAGGGAACATTTTCTCTCGCGGTGCTCGGCCACGAGATTTCTTCCAGATCGTGTTCCACTCGTCACGTCGAGGGTGCGATAAGGTTGACACTTTATGGGAGGAGAGGATATAATCTTGGTCCAGTTCGGCCGGATACTTGTAGATTCGTGGCAAGGGTGAGGGCGTGAAATGGCACGCATTTATCATCGTCCTTACCACGGACGCAAGAAGAAGGCTCGCCCCGGTTCCGTTCATTCTCATGTAGATCCACCACGTGGGTGGGCAGGGTTCGCGAGGGTTCGTTCAACCTGGTTTTCAACCAGGCCACTCTTCTGCCAGACGCGGAACGAGGGGTTGCTAAATCATTCCCCTATCCAGGCAGACACACGCTTACATCCCCTCTTTCTCTCTCTCTCTCTCTTCCTTGTTCCGCGCACGCTCGAAAGAGAAGGGGTAAGGTGGTGAACGCGAGACGCGAAGGAGGAGGAAGGCGTCGCACCGCGCTTTTCTTGGATTTCATCCAGGGGTATATTCTTCTTCCTTTTGCGGCCAAGGATTCCGCTCGAACGTCACGCGTGCATCTCGTCGGAGGGGGAGGGGAACAAGTTGCCTCTTCAATTTCTTCCCTCCCTCCTCTTCTTCCTCTCCCCACGGTTTTTTCCAGATAGGAAGAATGTCACTTTCCTTTCCTCTCGCGAAGAAAGTTGGACGAGGATGATATTTTTAATCAAGGAAGAGAGGATGAGGCGAAGATTATGATTTCCTGACGAAATTCGCGAGTTTTGTCCAAGAAAATGAAACGATATGTAGAATGCGTAGCGTTTTAATAAGATTCAATTTTCAAAGAGAAGAAAGAGGGGGAAAGGGAGAAAGGGTTTGATAAACCTCGAGGCGACTATTTCAAACAGAATAGTTGCTCGTACAGTTTCTCGTTCGTCCCTTTCACTTCTCAACATTTACTTCCCCCGATTCTTTCACCGTCTCGCGGATGATAGAGAAGAAAGAAGATGGAGGAATGCTTCTCACTTTAAAGAATGTCATATTAAAAAAAAAGAAAACAGTCTTCAGTCAGAATAACCGAATTTTTCGAATTATCCGAGAAACAAAACCAAGGCAATGAACCAATTCCACAATGCTTTCCTATCGAATTTCTGTCTGACGAAATTAGAAATTTTCGATGATGGAATCAAAGTGAAAAGAGTCGATCGGTATGCAAATCCTCATTCCCTAGAAGAAGCAGTTGTAAAAGCGGGATGAAATAAACGCGGGAAAATGAATGGCCGTGCGAATATTGCGGCGATCTCCGCAGTGTGTGAATGGGAAGAAAGGGCGAGGAGGAAGAAGGGGAGGGAGGCGAAGGTTGTAATAGCCGAGTGTCGCCGCGTATGAAGAAGCGAAAGAAACGAACGCGGTGGACGAACGGTGCGGTGATTAATGGCCGATTTCGCCTCTCTCTATCGCGGCTGTCCTTTTGTTCCTGCGTTTCGCGAAACGGCAGCCAGGCGTGCCCGTGGCAGTGATCAACGATCCCACGGAATTAATCTTCTCTTCTCGTGTCCAACCATTCTCCCGTTCTCATCTCCCGTTCCTCCCCGATCCCCCCTCGGCGATAATTGGCCGGCTTATAAGAATATTCCTCCGAAATCACGATGACACACGATTTCTGATGTTTCCTGAAGTTATAGAATATTCTTTTACTACGCGGAATATTGTAAAATATCCTCGATTTCTTCATTTTCGTTGCCTTCGTTTCATCGACGAAATCGGTGATTGGTAAATACTCGAATAACGAAAGTGAAAGCGGATAATATTCAATGGGAAGTAATTGAGATTATCAGGTGGAAAGAAATTAGTCGTTGTTTAGGCGCGGCAACGCCTGTTTGTATTCTTGGATCGTGGTCAAATCAGGCAAATCGGAGCCATTAGAAAATTGGTCTAATAATAGACGCTTGGTCGCGATGAACGACATAATCCTGTTACATAAAATCGAGCAATCCCTTTTCTATACAATTCCTTCCTTCTAAATAATTATTAATCTTGTCAAATTTTAATTCCTCTTCTTCGAATCTGCCTATCCGTTCGAAATTCATTGAAGATGAAACAGGACACGATCGCGGAAGGACGAGGTAATCGATGATTGAAAAGAAAAAAAAAAAAAAAAGAAAAAGAAGAAGAAAGAGAGACAAGGACGCGGGGATCGCAATTTGGTTAAAAGGCCGGCAATTTAGCCTTTCGAAGGCTGAAACGATCCCGTAATAAGCGTCCAATTAGATTTATTCATTCATAAAATCTGAGATGCTCGTTCCAGTCTGAGCTCCCGGCACAAGTACGCGCCACGGAGAATCGTCTTTTGTTCGAGAAACAATGAACCGAGCATAATGGGGAATAAAGGCGCCAGTGGGGAATGGCAGCAAGATTCTCGACGCCTCGGCAGCCGTTTCGATATTTCGAATCGCGCAAAACTCGCCGCAACTCGTCCTCCCCCTTCTTCCTTCCAAAAGGGAAATCGAGCGAATTTTCGAAAAGGAGAAGAAGATTAATTATTTCCAAACACGAGAAGTTGCGGCAGATTCGAAGTTGAAGATGGAGGAACAATTAAAATCGAATAATCGAGACAGAAGGGGGTTGGTTGTTGGAAAAATATTGGAACTGTTTTGCAATTACGGGGGAAGGAAACGCGTTAAACGACGACGATACGAAAAATGGAGAATAATGGCGTTCTCGCAGACCGAAGCAACACACAGACGCCGCGGGGGAACGATAATAATCCGCTTCTGGAGAGAAAGGGGGAGAGAGAAAGGGGAGGGAAAGCGGCGCGAGAAGGGACGAGACGCCTCTCATCATCCTCCGGATGCATCCGGAATTGAGAAAAAACGTCGAGGAGTGTCGGCTGCGATGACTGTTATTGCTCGCCTCGCGGCCTGCCGAGTCGAAACACACCCTCCTCCTTCCCCGATTTTTCTCGCCAAAGAAAATCCCGGCTATTTCTATCTCGTTTCTCCCGATTTTCGAAACCCGGGAAGAGAGATATATAGCGTCGAGTAAGGAAGGAAGGGAAAAGCTCGCGGCGGTAAACTACGCGGGGAAGGGAAAAAAAAAAAAAATAGCGCCTTTCATTTGCTGCCGCTGCCTTTCTTCACCTCGCCCACGCGGTCGCTACCTGAATTAACCTTTAGTTCATTAGGCTGATGGAAAGGGTTGAAATCGATATTCGTGGGCTAGATTCTCGCCGAGGAAAAATCGGGACGATGTAAAATGCGAGGTGAAGGGAGGAAATGTTTTACGGGGCGCAGCGGGGTGTTGTTGATCAACTTATATTGTGCTGGTTTTCGATTGAAAGATGGAAGGAAAAAGGGGACGCAAAAAAAAAAAAAAGAAAGAAAAGAAGGATAGATCACGCTACGACTTAAGAGTGTTAACAGTTAAAATAGAAAAACGATTTTCATACGAGTGAATTCTGAATAAAAATCGATAATAATTTCGTTTTATCAATAGAAAAAAAGTAATGGAATAGAGCCTAGAAATCAATCCTTCAAGTCTTATTTTCTATATTTTATATTATACTATGAGTTTTAAAATATTCTGTTATCTGTTACGTTATAGTCTTGCAGTTACAATACGTGCAGGCGAAAGAATACATGCACAACATGTACGTAAGAAATCATTCAACGTGTATATATATATTACGTAAGACGTACGAAGACTTTTGCAATTGAATTTTAATTCTTCGCGTAGGCTTAGAACGTATAGTTCCTTTTTCGACAAATGTGTCATCCTCGTTCCTCTTTGCATTGTTAACGTTGATTGGGACAGAAGGAGGAAGGGAAAAAAGGAGAGGGAAAGAAAAGAAAAAAAAAAGGAAAAGAAGGATCCTCGGAAGGCGCGAACTCGTGGAAGAGGAAAATGAAATCTCCGTAGGCGAGCGTGGAGAAATGCGCGGAAGAAGCCGATGCCTTTTGTTCAGCCTTTCGCATCTCTTTCTCTCAGTGTTCGGCATCGATGGAGAATACGGTATCGGGAATAAGATTGCGGAGGATGGAGGATGGATCCTTTTGTGCGCGCGGCTGTGATTAATGGCTGCACAATAGCGCGCGTGCCGTGGGATATGATCGTGAGCGACACACACATACGTACATACACAGGATGGATAGGTTTAACGTTATTGCACACGCCGATTCCTCGAAAAAAAATCAATATCGAAGACATACCTCGCACCTGACGTAACGCTCTAATCTTCTCCTAATACCCGCCAATCCTACCGGATTAATCCTATCCGCTTTTAATACGCGTCGTATTTTCCCTCCACCACGTGTAAACTGTAAAATCTTTTTATCCTCGATTATTATGCATGCAGGATCCAAGATCTTTGCCTCGCGATCGATTCTTTTCCAATAATAATATAATAATAGAACTGTTGAAAGTAGAGAAATAAAAGAAAGGCAATCCTGAAATCGGGAGCGACGATATAAAAAATTTTTTAATTAAACGCCAATTTTTGTATTTCTCAAAAATCCCCTTCTTAATTCTTCTTAATTCTTTTTTTTTTAGGATCGATGATATGTGGTGTATTCTATGAAAACGGTTTTTAATACGCATCGTATTTTCCCTTCGCCACGTGTAAACTGTAAAATCTTTTTATCCTCGATTATTATGCATGCAGGATCCAAGATCTTTGCCTCGCGATCGATTCTTTTCCAATAATAATATAATAATAGAACTGTTGAAAGTAGAGAAATAAAAGAAAGGCAATCCTGAAATCGAGAGCGATATAAATAATTTTTTAATTAAATGCCAATTTTTGTATTTCTCAAAAATCCCCTTCTTAATTCTTCTTAATTCTTTTTTTTTTAGGATCGATGATATGTGGTGTATTCGATGAAAACGGTTTTTAATACGCGTCGTATTTTCCCTCCACCATGTGTAAAATCTTTTTATCCTCGATTATTATGCATGCAGGATCCAAGATCTTTGCCTCGTGATCGATTCTTTTCCAATAATAATATAATAATAGAACTGTTGAAAGTAGAGAAATAAAAGAAAGGCAATCCTGAAATCGGGAAAGACGATATAATTTTTTAATTAAACGCCAATTTTTCTCAAAAATCCCCTTCTTAATTTTTTTAAATTCTTTTTTTTTTTTTAGGATCGATCGATATGTGATGTATTCGATGAAAATGGTTTTTCACGGTTTTTAATACGCGTCGTATTTTCCCTCCAACATGCGTAAACTGTAAAATCTTTTTATACATGCAGGATCGAAGATCTTCATCTTTGCGATCGATTCTTTTCCAATAATACAATATAATAATAGAAAGACAATCCCCTTCTTAATTCTTTTTAATTCTTTTTTTTTTAGGATCGATGTATACGATATGTGGTGTATCCGACGAAAATGGTTTTTCACGATGGTGCATGAATTATATACACATAATTCGAGGCCATTGGAACACGATGAACCGATTAAATGCACTTTGCGAAGAGCGAGTCAAAACGATCATTATCCTTCATGATAGCTACGAGAGGAGGGGGATAAGGGGGAGCGTTAATTGCGAGACAAGGGTAGAAACAAGGCTGGGAGACGAGGGAACGGATTAGAGGGGAGAGGGGGATTCTCTTCGTTTCCGGTCTCGGGAAGCGGGGAAAATTAAGATGATTAGCTATGAAACGAACCGATGTCCGATATTAAGCCCCAAGGAGAACTTTCGTTAATGAAGCGATCATTAACGATCGTTAATTGCCCATCCAATACTTCTTCGGTATTTTCGTTCGAATGAAAAAAACCTCACGTATCGAGAGATAAGAAATTGGAAGAATTTTACGAAGAGGAGAGCACGCGTGAAAATTTGAATTCTCTTTTTCTTTCCTCTGAGAGACGAGTCGCGTTTAAATCCTGCCATTTTTATTCGCCAATCGTTTCTCTATTTACGACCCGCTCGTAAAGCACAGATTCGCGATCGAAACGCGAGAGAAAGAGTTTCAAATTTCCGCATTCGAGACGATGCGGGCACCTTTTCCCACGTTAGAATATCCCAAAGAATATAGCAGGAAGAAAAAACGGAACCGGTGCAACGTTAGAGGCCATGCACGCAATTTCATTTTATTTCAACACTCTTTGGACCGTGTGCACGTTGTTCGCGGCGGCGGACAGGAAGCGGAAGCGTGTCTATGCGACACTGTCCACCCGGAAGCGATGGTTAACCGACCGTCAAGCCCTTCCCATTCTTCGCGTATGAAAAATGACGGGGGCGTATTGGCCGAGCGTTCGTAATAGCGGGGCTCGAAAAAGGGTGTTGTTGCTCGCTCTCCTCGCTCTCCGAAAATATTGTGGAAATTCATCGAAACGGAACGGTGACATAAAGGCGTGGTCCATGCTGTTTTTTAACGAATCTGCTTCGATTCAACGCTCTGCACGCGTGAACCCGTGCTCGCTGTAATTTTGTTTCGTCGACAACGAACGACGACCCGTTTCCAATTCCATTGCTGAAATGCTACAAACGGCCACGGTAGAATTTATCGCGTATAACCGAGTATATAATCGAGAAATCGGAAATTAAAGAGACGATCGAGAGAGACGTTGAGAGAGGCTTACCTTGAGATAGGACCCGTAATACTTGGTGACGTATGGGCTGTCGCATTGAGACAGCACCATGATCTCCTGCTGTATATCCTCGATCTCATCCTCCGCCTCCTCGAGATCGATGATCTTGATGGCGACAACCTGCTGGGTCCTATTGTCGATGCCTTTGAACACCTCTCCGAAACTACCCTTCCCAATTCGTTCTTGTTTCGTGAATATCAGCTCGGGGTCCACCTTCTGCGAACAGATACAACAAATTATCTCGAATGAAAATTCCAAAAGGTAACCATCAGAGCAGGGAGGAAAAGGAGTGGAAAGGACTTGGCAAAGTTCCCCGCGATTTGCCGCGCTTTTCGCCAAATTTCGCGGGGATGTTACAATGGCGAAAGTTTCAACGGATTTTACGGAGGCCTGGCCAAGGTAATAAGATCGTTTCACCAAATTTCGTTGGAACTCGAAACCACACAATTGTCACGTTTTCGACAAACTTTTAAAACCCGCCTCGATACGGAAGAATTTTCAGAGAATTGAAAGGATTCTTCATATCTTTAAATCGTACAATGTTAAAAAAAAAAAAAGAGTATTGGTCGATCAATACGATATTCCAGGCATTCTTTCGCACCTTCCAAGCGTTGAAACAATCGTGAAGGGGGAATAGCCTCGGGATAGAATTGCGACGAGCTTCTTCATCAATTCCCCCCTTGCGAGGGGGAATCAAAGATTCAGAGGAAAGAGAAGATCCGTCCCACGTGGGACTTTCTTTCAAACCGCACGTCCTTCGAAAGTCGAAGAATGCAGCGGCCACGTCGGTGAGAAATGCAGTTCTCCTTGGCTCCTTTCTAACCGATGACACGTGATGTCATAGCGGATAGCAGAGAAATGCGGCGTCGTATCGACTGACTAACTAATCCGTTGATTCGGTTTGACATCGCTCGTCAAGAAGAAAAGCCTCTCGATACTCTCCACCGCCGCGCCTCGTCGCGATCAAATAATCGACGCGATATCGAAGAAGAAAAGTCACGGGGAGGGAGGGGAAGGTTTCGTAAAAGCGCGAGAATAAAATAATCGATCGATCCCGGAAAATTCATTCAGAAGCGTTTGAAACGCTCTCACGACTGGCGTGGCGCGGACCACACGGCTCGAGAAAATTTGCAAAGCAGATTTTCCGCATTTTACCGGCCGTCTACCGCGCATTTTATACCGCTCCTCTCCCTCCCTACCTTCAATCCGGTCTTTATGACGCGAGCTTTTTATCTACGTGACTTTCCACGCGCGCGCGCGCGCGCCTTTTGCAAACACACCGAGTGGATTCTAAAAAAAAAAAAGGAAAAAGGGAGGGAAAAATAAAAGAGAACGTCTGTTTATCGCCGCTTTCATCTCCGCGAAATTTTCCTTTTCCGTTCGTTCGGAATAAACGTTCGGGCCACGCTTTGATTTCGTTTTCCAATCATGTTTCCACTTAAGGAAACATCTTCGAAACGAAATCTATCGTCATCATAAGAAAAAAGTAGACAGAGAAAGAGAAGAAACGAGTGGAAGAGAGAGAGAAATACAGAACCAACGTCATGCTTGCGAATCATGAAGAAAGAAAGGAAGGGAAGGGGTGGAAAAAAAAAAAAAAAGAATAAATAGTTTCGAAACGGCCTCGATTTCTTGCCTTATTTTTTTTTTTTTTCTTTCCTCGGCGTAAACCGCTGTCGTTACGGCGATTAGAGCCGGCCGCTACTCGCGTTTCCCAGTGCCAAGAAGGAGAGATGAAAAACGGAGGAGGTGGGGAACGAGGGAGAAAGGATGGAAAATCGGTTGTACACGGTGTTCCACGGACGACCGAACACGAACGATAAAGAGACAAATTGCGTCCGTTGCGATAAAGTCGAGAGGGCCCCGTCTTAGGGCTCCTTTTCCCGTCTGATTGCCGGCTGCGTATCGCGTATGAAACTCACGACAACGCGAATTATAATTAACGAACATCGAGAGAGCCAGCAGATACGTGGTACGAAAGTTGAATCATCGTTCAGACGGAGAGAGATCTTCTGCTGCAACGATTCTTCTTGATTTTCTGCACATCTTAATCCTCGATGAAAGATCCACAGTTTCAAAATTGATTCGTTTTTGATTTTTTTAATATTATACATTTGATCATATCTTTTGCTCTCAAGTTTCTTTTTTCTTTTTATCATTATTATTAATCGTGAAACGTATCCATTGGAAATCTGATCCGTGAATTTCGAGGAATTCTCTCTCGCGATCTTCAAGACTCGTCAATGAGAGAAGACTTCTTCAAAGTTAAAATATTTCTCGTTTTCTTTATTCACGATACTTATATTCCTTGGATTCCTCTTTTTTTTTGGAACACGAAGAAAAGAACGCGATCAAACGTTTCCACCTTCTTTATTTCCTCGTTACTTCAACTCGAGGTTTCTCGCGGTTATAAACAATTAAAGGCATAAACGCTTTTTATTACCCGCCGGGATTAATAAAGTAGTTGAACGATCCAACTTTTTATTATTTTTTATTATCACATATGCATTTTCTCCGACGCGAAGAAACTTCGATCGAGCAATAAACCGCCTCATTTTACTCGTTATTTCTCAAGGTGCGCGTAAAAAAAAAAAGAAAAGAAAAGAAAAAAAGGAAAGATACGATTGCGAGAATCGTCGTAAATCGAATAGTCGCGCGTCTCCAAGGAGACGAGGAAGATATAGGCGAGGAAATTCGTAAGATAATGCCTGTCTGTCCCCTTGAGCTGATAAGGGTCGAGACGCGCCCCAGGCAGTGAATTACACCGATGCGTGGTCAGACAATTAGCGGGAAAGTTGGAGCGCGGAGCGTTTGTTGTTTTCCCAACTCGGTGATGCTGTTACGTACTACTCTCTCTGCCCTCACAGCAGACCAGAAATTCTGATGGGCAAGTTATCCACCCCTCTCCAAACTGAATTATCCAACAACCTCGTGTTAAAAGGGTCGCGTGTTACGCCACGTATCGTTGCCAACCCGGTTACAGCTCGCTCTGAGTTATATAATTGACGGAGCGATACCCACCTCCGTGTAAAATTAACGTTTCCACAACACATGATAGAAACAGTTTCTCTCTTAATTCTCTCCAAAGTTTCGCGAGGAAGAATTGTCGATCGAGATTGTCGAGCGAAAAAATTCGTGCAATTTAAGAGAATCACATCGCACACACGCAAGAAAATGACAAACATTTTGGCATCCAGTGTTAAGTTTCGCGTATATCGAAATATATATCCCTCGAGAAACCAACCTCCTTGCCAACTTCCTTACGCTGCCTCGGACTTTCGCAACGTTACAAGTCTATTTTAACGACCCGGAGCTATCTTGTCGACTCACGCCACTTCCAAACTCGTCTCTTAGAGAGAGAGAGAGAGAGACCAGCGCTCAAAATCGATGACTAAAACCTTCCGTTATTTTCCGCTCGACACAAATCGTCACACCACGCGGATTATTAACTTATCTCGTTCGAATTTCACTCGAGCAAATTTGCGTAGCGAGATTTCATGCAAGATTCATGCATTGCCGTTGCAGTTTCCCAAGGAGGGATGATGATTATTCGGTTTATTTACCCGAGCAAGGGAATAAACCGTTTTTCGGCCGACTAAACACCCGGCCAGGCAACCCAGGCGAGATTAATGCTCAAGGTGCGAGACGAGACGAGATAGAGGATTGCGGAGGAACGGGTTGGGTATTTGGGCCTGACGCAGCCAGCGTTCCAGGGTCAATCAGCAGAGTCAACATCGGCAATAATAGAACGGGCAAACAAAATCTGGCGCCACGGGATTACAACAATGCGTGTAACCAGACTTCCAAGACGCGCCGCGCTCAAACTCGACCTACGAGCCTTCAGCATCTCGCCTCGAGGAAGGCAAACTTCTTTTTCGCGCCATCGATTATCGATCCTTTGTTAACCAATTCTGAGCAAACAAACTAACTAAGAGTGGAGAGAGAAGAGAGGAGTCGGCGACACGAGTTTTTTCATCGTCGCGGGGAGGGGAAAGTCAGAGTTTGGCCGCGCGACTTTGCCGCAACGAAACGAGACGAGATGAAAAGGGACCAGCGACCTTTAATCTTCGCCCGGGAGAAAGTAACGGGGCGCAGGAGATCGGTTCCGTGCCCGGTCAGACGGAGGAACGCGATCAGAGAGATATTTTTAATCCGTGCCCTTGTCTCGTCGATCGATCTCTCTTTTTCTTTGTTTCATTTTTCAAAGTATCGAGAAAATCAGATCTTTCCTTCCACGGATATAATGGACACGTGGCGCGATAATAAACGAGGCATTCTTCGAAAGCTGCGCCCCGATCGGATCGAAATATAACAGGGACAATAATCTTGTTTGTGAAAAGAAGAAGAAGAGGAAGAGGAGGAAGAAAAAATTCGTGTTAATTCCTCGAAGCGACGCACAGTGGCAAAAGTGGACCAAGACGATTTTCTAACGGGGTCGTTAGGTAATTGTGGAAGATTTCTGCGACGGTTGGCACGGCCGTTACAACGGCATTTCCATAAAAATCCAATTTACGATGGTCGGGGGGAGGAGGGAAGGGGCCGGTGGGAAAGATTCTGGACGGAGAGGAGGCTCGGCCGCCTTCAACGGCACAACTTCACAACGGTGTTCGAAAGTAGTTCAACGAGCGTGCGTTAGCGCCATGTGTCGTTCGACCTCGTTTGTTGCGAGAGTAATTTATTTGCGGGAGAGGGGAGGCGAAGAATTGAAGTTTTTAAACGGCGTTTTCAGGGTTCGACCGAGTGATTCCGAGCGTGGCTGGCCGGAACGACCGACCGGTGTTGTCCCCCTCCGCAACCAATCTCCTCTGCGCTGCCGCTAAAAAATAAACGAAAATCGGCGGCAACACTCGCGTTGCGTTTGCCTACGCAAACAGAATAAATCCTCTCCGGCCTCCTCGCTCTACTAACGGGATCAAAACGCGCGTCAAAAACTCTCGCACGCGTTTCTAATTCCACGGGAAAATATGCCTTCTCTTTCTCCGCGGTATCCGCGTTCCTTAATATATCCTTGTCACGTTTTCTTTCCTTCCTTCCAAAGAGGGAATCAAGGAGGAGGGAAGAATCGAATTGAAATTCAAGAAGAAGAAGAAGAAGAAGGGGTATTTTCCATTCGCTCGAAGGGATGATATCAACGCGCATACAGCCTCCCTCCACCAGGATTCTCCCTAAATGAGTTGCCTCGACGATTATTACGTTATCCCTAATTATCTTGAAAGCCCCGTCAGTCGCTCGTAATTTCATCGCTAACTTTATCAGTCTGGCATCACGGCTCTCGATTATTTTCCTTTTTCCTCCTTTCCAAGGGGACAGACAAGTGCTCGTGCTCTTGTTCGTATCCCGAGGAAGAGGAGGAGGACGAAGCAATCGATGAAACAACTAACTGTTCCTTCGAGCCTCCTCGAGAATGGTCGATGCACAAGCACGAGAAACGATATAATAACGCGATGGAATATTAATATTGGAAGAAGCGTAGCACGCGCCAAAACGAGTGATTCCGCGGTGAAATACAAAGTTCGACGATCTAACGGAATACCACCAGCCACGTTTCTCGATGCAGCTCACGCGGTCTATCGCTTAGAACGATATATATATATACTTCACACCGCGAGAAACTGCGCCAACACACGCTTGGTGCCCGTTTATTTATGTATGCCGACGCACGAACGCCGATACAATATGGACAATCATGCGGGGAATGCGACGATTGCGCGCGGTGGATCGAAATCGCATCCCGCTCTTCCCCCGCGCGATGGATGGAGAGCGCGTTTCCTCGCTTTCACGGAGGAATAGTGGACGAGGAATAGTTTTGGAATAGTTTTCCTGTGTATCTTTTTCGAACAGGCGACAAAAGCACGTATGGAATTCGCGTGACGCGCCCGCTCGATCCGTCCACGAATCATCCTCGTCCGAAATAAATATTTTTGGAGGCGCGGTTGCGAAACAGGGGAGGGGAGAGTTCGACCTTGCGCTGGCCTCGGCCGTTCTCGTACGAAAGGGGGAAAGAAAAAAGGAGCACACAGCCTCCGAGATATCTTACGGTCCTCGAGAATCCTGTTACACCGGTATTTCCTCATTGCACCGGGGTAATCTGTATAAGACGGATTCTTTTATCGATATCTTCTCTTTGTTGGAGCCCAGTTTTTCCAATTACTCGCGGTTAAATGTTCGAAACAGAGAGAGAGAGAGAAGAAACGAGAAATGGTAATTAATAAATCGGGACAAATTTCCTTTCTTCCTTCCTTTCCAATCCCTTTTTGGGTTTTAAACATTTTTTCCAACTTCACTTCATTTTTTCTATACTTCTTCTTCTTCTTCTTCCGTCAAGGGGAATAAGAAGAAACGGACAGCAGGTATCGGTTTTCGTTCAACCGCAAATTACTTCGGGAACCGTTTCTTCTCCGTTCCATTCTCAGTCCATCTCCGAGGCATTCGATCGAATTGCTTGAAACGCAACACCGAGACCACTTTCTAGCATCGCGTCCTGTCTCAGGTTGCCTACGGGACTTTGAGGTTAGGGTTAAGCAAAGTTTTCACGAAGAGAACTGGTCTCTCTCTCTCTTTCTCTCTCTTTGGAGAGACGACCAATACTCGAGATGAACGCATGGCGTCGATTCCATCCATTCGAAAGGAAAACAGTTACGTTTCTCGACGCGAGAAGAGGAGAAGGAGGAGGAGGAAGAGATTCTCTCCGTGTTTTAATCCGTTCGAAGAGTAAAACAGTCGAATACACCACGCACACACATATACATACACATCGAGTGGTAGATTTTTCGACATTCCTTCACGATCGGTTTTAATACCTCGTACGGTATTCCACGCCGTGTTTTTCCATATACTCGCTACGCATAAGAAAGATTCGTTGCTCCCTTGCCTTTCTCTTTCTCTGCCCACTTTATCCTCACCGACGGTGACTAAAAAGAAACCTAGCCGAATATGTTTAAACCGCTCCACGTCACCTAAGAATGATAAATTGATCCCCGACATCTTCCTTATTTACACGCGTAAATAATCTCTTCTCTCTCTCCGTCTCTCTCCTTTCTCAATCTCGTTAATCTCGTTAAAGAGACGTAAATTTCACGAGCTCTTGCGAATACTGATAATATAAAGAAATAAGAGAGAGAGAGAGAGAGAGAAATCTTTCAAAAAACGACGTTTCCCAAACGTTTGATAAAACATGTTGGCCCCAACTCACCGAGGGTGTGGTACTCCTGTGCGTTCCAGGCTTGGAGGAATGCAGAAGAGGCGCGCTCTTAGGAATGGAGGATCCATTTCCGGAAGATCTTTGACTGTCCCCCCTTCTGGAGGGCGGCGGGGGCGGATGCGAGAGAGGCCTGGCCGCGTTCCTTGGATGCTGGGCCCCTTGGAAATGCTGGCCCCACGATTGGCGGGGCGCGTAGCCCGCGTAACCACCGGAAACGAACTGCGCGGAACCGTTCAAGTGGGGCGGCGCCATCACCGCCGTTTGCTGCGCCTGGCCGCCGTTTCGCATTTTTCGCCCGCACTTCTCGTCCCCTCCCCACCCCGCTCAATGTCAAATCGGCACACACACACACGCACGCGACGGGCGGCACCGATCACTGGGTCAACATTCCGCGGAGGCCAGCTGTTTCCTCGCGCAATCTCCCCTCGCGCAACACCCTTCGCCGCGCATCTCCTTCGGAAACACCTCCCTCCTCGTGTTTAAGGCCCGCCACCGCTTCTCTGCGGATATATATTTCACGTATCTTTACCTTTCTTTCAAAGTAGGATCACAAATTGTAGACTCGCGTGAAATTCCAGAACGAGGAGAGCTCGATATATCGCGAGGAGGATCTCTTTTCCCCTTTATTTCTTCTTCTTCTTCTTCCTCCTTTTTTTTACGTTCGAAATAACTCGGACGAATGCGAAATTCGACGCTATGTAACACCGATATTATACGCCTTTCTTCTTTCAGACTCGAAATAACGAATCGAAAGTTGAGACCGCAAATTCGACGATTCGTTTCTTTCTACGGAGGGGAAACGTCGATCTCTGTTTTTTTTTCTCCGAAATATTTAAAATGAACGAAGCTAGGAAATTGCAATAAACGAGGGGGGAAAATCGAGGAAGTAGGAAGTAGCCGCGATTCGAGGGGTGGCCACGCGATTCTAATCGAATCGAAACGAGCTTCTCCCAGGACGGTTTGCCCTGTTGTTGCATTGGGGACGAAGCTCTATATAGGCACTACCAACCGGTTGGCCTCTGTCTCTATCCGACATTGTCGTGCGTTGAATTTCGATTCTCCGTTGGCGGTTTCGCCCGATCGATCTCATTCTCGGTTGACCCAGATTATCACCGATATCGGTTTATCTATTTTTACCAACACTCCCGTAGTATTTTCGCATTTTTAACGAGTATAGTATCGTATAGTTACGAGCGTGAAAAACGAGCGCGCGCGCTCTCTCTCTCTCTTCACGGAATTAGTGGTGGATTTTCATTAAATCTGCATAAACGAACGGAATGGAACGGTTTTTCCCAGGTCTGCTTCTTTTCAGGGAAAATATATTCCTACTCGATCGAAGAAGAAACATTTTCCACGGGATTCCACCTTTTCCAGCCCTCCTTCTTCTTTTTTTTTCCTCGAATCGCCGGGAACGCGGGCGGAACGAATGTTTGTTTTCGAGGAAACAAAAGTTTCTTTCGAACGAAATCGAAAGAAGTAGTTTCAAGGGAGGATGGGCAAAGTGGAGAGAGAAAAATTGGGGCAGCTATCTGTTCGGAAAATCGCCCGTTTCTTCCCGCGTTTCCCTTTAAAAAAAGATCTCCCCTCCCTCTCTCGTCTCACAACACCGAGTATCGTTCCAAGATCTTCCTTTGTCCTCTTTTCTTCCTTTGAATTATCGAGGCCGAAAATTGAGAGTAAGAAGGGGAAAGCTTCTGTTTCGCAGAAAAGTTAAAGATCCTCTTCGAGTGATTCTACATTTTACGAGAATAACTCTCGACTCCGATGAATCCGATCGTAAAACCGTGAGCAAAATTTCATCTGTACATCATCGTTAACCGAAAATACGATGGATATCTTCCAATGATCGTTTACGACTTTCCGTAAGAAAAGAAAAAAAAAAAAGAGGCTATTCTTGCGCCGATCGAATTTCCAACCGTGGAGGAGTATCGGTGATATTTGATTAAAACGGTGCAAGTTCAGTGCCAAACGCGACACGATCAACCCACGATTAAAAATAGGAGAGCACAGCGATGGAGATAATAATCTGGGTCAGTGAGAGGAAGGAGAGAGGGAGGGAGGGAGAGGAGGCAAGACGATTCGAAGCACGATCAGATTGAATTTCTGTTTGCACTGGCACATGGACGGAATATCGATCGTCGAAAGGCCGCTGGCATGGCCAGGAAAAAAAAAAGAGCGAGAGAGAGAGAGAGAGCGCTGGCCGTTTAAAAGCCCGAGAAGATCTTTCATCGAACGGGTCGAAAGATCGGTATTCCCGATCCGCCACGAATCATTTCGACGAAGTCACGAAAATTTCACCCTTCCCTTCCTCCCTCCCTGTTTCTCTCTCTCTTCCTTTCTCCACCCCCTAGTTGCTCTCCATTTAAATTCACCGAGCAAAGAGGTTTTGCCTTGATGAATATTCAGCGTAATGAGTGGACGGTGTTCTCGATCTATCAACGTCATTCACCGTCCATCTCCTTCGCAGATCGTTCGTGTAACGAACGTCTCGAAGATCGCGACGGGAACCAAAAAAGGCACGGAGAATGGAGAGAGAGAGAGAGAAAAAAAAATAATGGGCGGATGAGATATCGCGTTTTACCTACGCGTGGGGAGAAAATTTTTATCGGGAAAAAAGATTGTATTTGAAGAGAAAGAGAGAGAGAGAGAACGATTAATCACAAAGAGTGGGAAACGCGTCGAGGAAGTTGGCTACGTCGAGGAATTAACCTAAATTACGTCGTATCGCGACGACGAGATCGAGACTCCATCGATCGAGACGAGGCAACAGACACGCGTCACGTGATTCGTGATCACGCAACCGATCGGGCACGCTCGAATAACTTTCAGGGTGGCAGCTTCCGGCGGAAGTGTGCAGAGAGAAGATCGAGTTCGCTGCACTATCGATGCCTCGCACTATCGTGCCTCTAAATCAACGAGCCGAACGGTGATTAACTCCGATCGGGCCGAAGATAATCTCCGATCCGAGAGGAGAGAAGAAGCGCGCCACTCCGTTCCGCTATTTCCAACCGTTTTACAATCGGTTCCCCGTTCGCATCATTTACCACGTTACTACGATTTCTAGATTTCCTTTTCTTCCATTTCTACTTTAATTGCCACTTGGATCGAGTTAGAGGAAGCTGTATCGAGTCTATCCACGAGCAACGAGGTTTCAGATATTATTTCTCCATTAAGCGAATGATTAACAAGTAACGTAGCAGGTTTGCGTCTTCTTTTCTCTATTTTTTTATTGGAATGATTACAAACGAAAGCTAAAGACTCGAAGTACGCGGTATTGGAAATTAGTTAAAAATATCCGAAAAACTTTGACACGTTTTATTATTAGCTCGAATATCGGTAGTCGCATCAAATTGCTTCTGTAAAATTGCGTAATGGCGGCACATAAATTGCGCAAAATATTCAAAAACCTTTGCTTCGTTTCGCCGTTTATTTATAACGAATTAGAACGCAGTTAAAAAAGTTTCTCGTTCGACGTGTTAACGCGGATACAACGGACTTCCCTCTCCCCGAATTGAAGCGAATAAATCGAAAGTTTAAACGAATTCACGAAACAGAGATCCTCGATGAGAGGCGGAGAGAACGAGTTTCAACCACTCGTTAAATTATATTCCCTCGAAAAGAAGGGAAGGGGAGAGGAGGATTCGACAAACGGCGGAGTCTAATTACTCCCGCATTGTTTTCCCAAGTTCGAGGAAGAGGAGAACTCTCGTTTTCGGTCGTCCCTGTCGCGAACAGCGAAAACGTGGGACGTGCGTCGACAAAGAGAGGGCAGAAGCGGGGATAATCGCGTCATTAGCCTCGAATTCAGATCAAAGCTGAAAAGAAAAACTTCCGAGTCGATTTGCAAGGCAAAACTGATAACAATCGCAAAAGAACGAAATTTTTCCACGACGTTCGAAGAGGAAGAAGAAGAAGAAGAAGTATTTTCAAGAAATAACCGATCGTTGGTCATCGAGTTCTCTTTTTCTTTTCTTAAAAAATCAAGCGCGTCGCGTGTCGCATGTCCGTTACTCGGAATAATTGGGGCTCGACTCGGTTGCACGTGCGTCCAGGTGATGCACGCGCTTTCCTGCGCGTCGCTTTGGTATTCGACGCATCGACCGTCGTTAATTGTTAATCGTGGCGCGTAGGCGGATACGAAAGCGCTCGCGGCTTTATTAGGGTACGCAACGCGGCGAGATCGCGCCCCTCTGCCGAGCCTCGTCTTTTTACGGTGCACCGTCGAATCGGGAAAAGGAATCTGTCTGGAGGAGAAACGCAAGTGTCTCTCGTTTAACGAAACGGTTCAAAGACACCGGAAAATTGAGGCGTAGAGAGGCCCGCCTGCTATCGGCGCGTTTCACGGTTAAGTAGATTTGCCCGTTTATGATCAGACGCGCTTTCAAGCGAGGTCCTTCGTAAGAGGAGTGTCAAAGCGTAATGGCGATAACTGAACTAAGTAAAAGAAGTATCTCTCTCTCTCACGAGCGAATAATAAACGGAGGAGTATTCTCCTCCATTCTCCTTAGGAAAGTAACAGCTTTATAAGTGTATATCACTATAAGTGTAAATTCTCTTACGAATTTTTTCGAACGATATACATACAGCGGACGTTGCATATCATTTCGTTGAAATATACACAGATATATATACTTTTTCTTCTCGAGCTACTTCTTTTCACTCGTATTCCGCGAGCAAGTTTCAGTTTCCAACGTTTCAAAGAAATCCCGGCTGGTAACCGAGGAGAGGAGGAAAGTGTTGAGACTCGAAAGGGGAGGGGAGGGGAAAAGAAATTGCCGGTTTCAGCTGAAAATCGCCCCGTTTCTTAAGCCGACTTGAAGGAGACATTAAGCTACACATTTCGCCGTACAATAGAAAATCGCTCGAGTTTCGTTATCGTACGTCTCCGTACGCTCGCAAAGAAAAGAGCGAGGCTTTTTGCGAGGCTCCCCTCCCCAACAGGAGAAAAAGTGGAGAAGAAAAAAACAGAGAAGGAAAAGAAAAAATTTCAACCGGTCTACACCCCCGTGAAAACTACCCAGCTACCTAACGCGCCTAATCCCCTTAATCGTTCCCTCCACGACCACCCACCTTCTCCTCCTCGACGGATGAGTTCGCGTACACAGCGTTGGTTGAATAGAGCCCCCCTCCCTCCACCCTTTCTAAACGGAGAGAAGGAATCGAGCCTCGCCTCGCCTCGCCTCGCCTCGGTTCGCCTCGGCTCGGCTCGGCTCGGGCGAAACTCGGCCATTCTTTGAAACGGTGCCGTACACGCGCGTGCACTCTACGTGGCGTAGTGGTGGTGGTAGTGGGGAGAGGAAGGCGGAGGGAGATCGGAGGGAAAAAAATTAGCGACTTTCATTACGGGCGAGCACGCGGAGGCGGGTGCATTTCGCGCGGGGCAGACGATTTTACCGGAGGGAGAGTGCGAATTTTTCTTCCTTTTGGCTCGCGCGCGGAATGCATCTCTGGTGGTACACGCGCCCATTATCACCAACAACAACAGTTCTTGTGTAACTTTTCGAACGGCATTGACTCGGTGTATAACGGTATTCCACGAGCTACGATTAGAATTAACGTTCTCGATCCTCCACACCTGCCGCCCGGATCGACGATCGATCCGAGGGGGGATCGAGCCGAGGAAAAGCACGCTTTCTCCTTTCGTTACGCGGCCAAATAATAATAACTCGCCTTTCCCGTACATTGCTAGCTTCGAATCGAATCTACTACTTTTTTTAAATAAATTCGGAAAGATACTCGGATGGAGGGGGAAAAAAAACGCGGGGAATATACGCTGTGTCTGTGTTTGCACGATTCGATCGACGCGCAGTCATCGATTCTGCGAACGCTGGTTCGTTAAACCGTTCGAATCCCCCGCGATATCGCGTTTCCCAGCGATTTCGTGCATCGAACGTGTCGGCCATCGCGATTCAGCGTTTCTTGGAAAACCTCGAAACGCTGTTCGAGGAATGTTTTAACGTTCGCGGCTCGCATTTCCTGCGCCGCGTAGGAAAACGTAGCTCCGACAATGGCAGTAAAAAAAGAAGGAAAGCAGCACTGGAACATAATGCACTATATTTCGTATCAGGCGATTAAAAAAAAAAAAAAAAAGAAATATCGGTCACTGACTTTCGCCCGAGCCTTCGACGAATAGCGCACGACCAAGATCGTTTACTAATCTATCTGCCGTTTATCCAGTCTAATTGCTATTTGAGTCAATCGCTTCATTCTGTCCTATTTAAGCGCTACTTTTTTCCTTTCTTTCCTTCGCTCGCGAACAATCGCTTCTCGTTTATCCTTAATTCTGTTTCCGGGGGAGAAAAGCCGGGGGAAGGCAATTTTTCACGCCACGCGAGCGAAAAGACACGCGAGTAAAAATTTTCCAACGAGAGCGAGACAAGCGTAACGCGCCAATGGATGGCGGTGGATGGAAACGACCGAGGTTACGACAGGATGCAACAGGATGGAAATGCTCTAATTTATGTAACGCGATTCGGTCGATCCCTTTTCTCTTTTCGCGCGGTGGTGAGTGAAAGTGAGCGAGGAGCTGGCTTGCGCGGATAACCGGCGACGCGATAAAGCGATCACCTCCGACCAAACTCGTTTCTCCTCGCCTATATATACATATACATATATATATATATATATATATATATATATATATGGAAACTCGATCGTTTTTCCAATCGATGCACCAAACAGAATATCGAGCGACAGTTTCGTTAAAAAATGCACGCGCCATGATATATCTTTTTAAAAAGAAGAATAACAACGAAAGGAGTACTTTGTCTCTTTAATCGCAATCGTTCGTTTTCTTCGAATTAAACGGCGGAAACGTTAACTGGAAAGGAAAAAAAGGGAACGATGTCAGTCGCGCGACGTCACGCAACAAAAGAAACCTTCCTAAAACGGAATGGAATATTGGCGCGCGCAATTTTTACACGGAGCGACCAAGTTTAAAGCGTCCATTTTATTGCCTTTCCGTGGCTCCGGTGTTTCCGCACCGGCATTTCTCTTCTTTAAACCGAAAGTCAATGACTGCCGCGTATATTATCCCTCCCACCCTCCCTCTCTCTCGGGCGCGCCAGGACAAGGCTGTGTGCGCGTTTTTGCATTGCTAAGCACAGCCTCGCGGAGATTAAAGCGAGGTGGCGTGGCAAAGGAGGGAAGAGAGACGCGCAACACCGCCGATCCTTGAATATTTTTCTCGGTTAATTACCGGCGCCGAAGGAGGCGCTTTTCATCCGCGAGACGGACCCGACCAAGAGTTAAGTAACGACCACTTTCACTCATTTCCACCGCAAGCAACCCCCCTTCATCCCGGGTTTACTCCTTTTTCCATGAAAAATTCACAAGCTCGAGCCAGCGAAACCCCCCCCTCCCCCTTCTCGATTCCCATCTTCTCGCGTTTTTACGACTTTCAACGGGAACGCGCCTCTTTGATCCTTTCCTCTTCTCCATTCTATGCACGGCCACGACTATTACCTCTCCGCGGTAAATATCCCTCCTCTCTCCTCCTTTTGCCCGTCCATCGACGAGGAAACTATTACTCCTACTCCTCTCTCCCCTTCCCCTCATCGGGAGGAGCAATAATTATTTCGAGCAGTCCGTCCGTTTCTCGTTCGTCTCTTTCCCGCCTTGGATGCAGCGCAGGCCATTTTTTTATGCTCTGAATAATCCGGCCACTATAAGGAGAATTAACCTAGCGTGCCCGAAAGCATACTACCTTACTTATATCCACCAGACGTCGCGTGGATCGTTTAACCCGCTGGAAACAATTAAAGGGGATTCGTTTTCTCGGCTGGACGAGATTATCATTATCCGAGAAACGAGACTGTTCGACTATTCGAGGAACGGTGCAGAAGTAGTAAGAGAAGCACTCGGTTAAAATCTTGAAATCGACGACTCACGACGGCCGTGGTAAATGGCGGCCTGCGCCTCGCCTGACATTTAAATGTCACACGAACGCGAACGTGTGCAACGCAACAACCGAATTCCCCGCGTCTCGCGTGCATACTTTGCTTCTAACAACGAGGAAACGACGAAATCTCGGGGGAAACGAGAACAGGGGGTTGGTTTCTCTTCCAGAGAAGAGAAGAACGACAGGTTGACAAATCGTTATCCCGATTCGAAACGTCCGCTTTCTTTCTCGTCGTCCGCCTCTCGTCAAGACACCTACGTGTCGCCCCGATAACATATGTTCGAGCTCGCGTTTAAAGGACGGCTTATTCGTCCCCCCCTCCCCTCCAAATCGAGCCGCTCGTTCTGCAATCCACCCTTCGTTGCGCGAGCTAACTTCTCTTCCTTGTACCTGAAAGCGTCGATGCATCGATCGTTCACGGATTCCTGTTCGATCACCGACCAGAATCGTCGGCTATTATTATCACTGTATCCGGTTATCACTCATCGATGAACACCAAAAAAATTTACTTATTCCTTTCCTCGTCTCGTTCACCACGTCGTTATTACTGTATCCATGTTTTTTTCGATTTTAAGGCAAGGCAAGTCACGTTTCAACGATTGGAAAACGCGCCATGTTTGCTACACTTTCGTGGAACATGGTCGAAGCTGGACTCGCGCCGGCGAGAAAGGAAAGGAACGCGGTTTTCGCGGGCAGAACGTCGGCTGGCTCGCTGACCGGTTGGCCCGCCACAGTTATTATGTCCGCGGCCGCTTTCCAACTGACACGCGGTGCAGCAGCGCGAAGAAAGGCGCGGGAGAGACCGTCGTGGGACCATCAAGGTGGTAGGGGAACCGGTGGAGGGAACGCTTGGTGGACGATACGGACACCCGATAGATAGACGAGGCGATAGCATTCGAAACGCTTCGAATCGCTTCCAATATAATTCCATGCCTGCAACTCTTGCAACTCTTTTAACGAGTCTCGCAACGCTTGGAAGAGAGAATAACGTTTCCAAGAAAACGGGCGGAATAAGAAAGATTCATCCTTCGTATCGTTCCTCTTGAAAATTGAAACTGTTTAAAAATAATCGAGACGTTTAAATATTCCAATCTCTTCGAATTCTCCAAGTCTTGTCGAGAGGCTTGTCTTCAACCGTCCTCCCGGATATCTTGAAAGTCTCGAAAGATTTCGACTCGAGACGAAGAGTTATTTTGTTCCGCTTCTCTCGTAGTCTTCCTCCCTCCAAGTCGGGTAAGAACGGATTGACCGATTCTCCAAAATGGAGGAACTCTCGAGAAATGAGAAGGAGAAATTGATAAAACTTTCGTATCTATCGAACAACGCTTTTCAAAACTCTCGAACGAACTTTATTTTATTTAAATTTTTTCCTATATCCCCATTTCGTTCCAGGTGTGATTCTTTTCTTTCGATTCTTCTTAGCCGATGAGAGATGAAGAGAACGGGGTTTAAATCGGAAATGGATCGCCGGAAATCCGTCCAAGAATTAACCGATACTTATCGATGGCTGATTATATAGAAGGTGGATCGAGAGTAAAGCGTAGAGTTTCTGCCCTGCTCTGTGAAACCGACCGGTTAGTTTTGACGATGACACGGATTCGAGGGCGGGTGAATATTCATAAGCGAGGTGACCTTGATCGAAACGATAATGGGACACGTAAGAAATCTTTGGCTCGAGTCCTTGAAAAGGATCGAGGCCCCGCCACGATGACCGTGATTACGAAATTACATGCCGATCGAATCCACGCTTTGCCAACCGTGAAATGATAATACAGAGCAAGGCTTTTAATCGATATCGGGGTTGAAGAATATCCGGGACACGCTTCATTTTCTTCGAGAAACCTTTCCGCTCCTCCCTCCTCCGCAAAACGAGAAACAAATTCCTCGAGTATTGATTTCGAAAAAAATAGAACGCGTTACGAGTTAACTAACTTTCGTATAAAATCTATTCTGGAAAAAACGAAGTCGTGAAAGTTCGAGAGATAAAAAAGAAGACGAAGAATTTTGGATCTAATTCGTTCATCTGGAAATTCGCTTTCTCTCGTTTAAAAATAATCACGTGACAGAACGGAGGGAGGAGAAGGAAAAATAAAAATATCCGACTAGGAATAACTCGTGTAATTTAATTAAAAGTAAGAGCTAATTGCTCCTCCCCTATCTTTCCCAGAATTCCTGTCCGCGAATCGAGCGATCCGGTTGGAAAATTGAAATTGATCTCGTTTCTGCCCCTCCCCCGATATTCATCTAAATAGTCTCGCGGTCGGGCAATTAGTTTAATCTTGGCAAAGAAAAGAAAAGAAAAGAAAAAAAGAAAAAAGAGAAAAAAAAACGATCCAAGTCCCTGAAAACGTTTCGGTGACGGGGAGTTAGTTAGTTAGGAAAAACGACGCTTAATTATGGTTCAAAGCCGAGGGTAACTGGTTCGCGAAACTCGAGCAACGCAATTTTACGCAACGATGCCCCGCTTTATTTTCCATGTGCTAAATATTTTTCCCTCGAATCGTGCTCTCTTCTTATCCCAAATAATTTTTTTCCCCTCGATGATTGTCAGCGAAAAAAAAAAAAAAAACGACAAAGTGCGTTTCGCAGGAAAAATTCCCCGAATAATTGCACGCAGATATGTCGTAAAATTGCGTGGCTTTTAAAAAAAAATAATAATAATCGAAACGACTCGAAATGAATTCGAAACTGATGCAAATTTTTAATACGCTTAGGCGACGTTCCATCATCTCTTATCGTCGTTTCCCTTATTACGTTATTTCGTTTATTATTATTCTTCTGCGCTTTCGAAGCGCAGAAAGAAGATGCATTTTGCATTGGTCGGTTAATTTCGTCATCGGCCACTTTCTTCTTTCCACGAATCCGTGCGCATCAGACGTAATAATTAGGCGGGCGATCACCGCTGATAATGGACGGTATTACGATTATAATTACGAGGAACAATCGGAACAATCGTGATGCCACCAGACCGCAGGGAAAGTGACGAAACCTTCCCCCCTAATGATAGCCGATGGACGCGAATTTCGCAATGTACTCCGTTATAATGGCCGGTTGGCGCGACAACGTCTATCCACGTTCATTACGACCGACGCGTTTCGACGTTTTTGACGCGAATCAACGCGAAGAAAATAGCGGATGCGCAACTATATCGGTTCCCTTTTATCCGCGAATAATTAAGCCGGATTTAATAGGATCGCGTCGCAAGTTCCGTTCCAAAAGTTCGATATTCCAGTTTCCGGATAGTTTGGATACAGGCAATTTCGAACAAATTGACCGCCTCCCCCCCCCGTGATTTATATTATTATTATTAATCTTCCTCCCCCGAAACTTTGACGGGATCGAAACTTTCTGCCGCGACTGTATCAATTTGGTGGAGGAAGGAATATCGGTGGAATTTATAAAAGGGAGGGGAGGGGGTTAGGAGGAGAAAAACTAAATTCAATTTCCGCGCACGGATCAAAAGGAAGCGAACGCTAAAACAGGAAGTCGCATTATTCGATGCCCCATTGTTCGAAAATCACGGTTGAGCAGCGTTCAGGGCCGACAGGCCGAGTTGATGAACGAGTTTTATTCCGATGTTCTTCCATCGTCCAACGATATTGCCGGCTCCGATTACCATCGAACAGGGAAACTTCCACTTTTGGAACCAAGCAAAGGGATAAAAATTTCATCGGCCCCGTTTCACCTCCGTCAGTTTCTGCTCATAAATCTATCTTCGTTATAACGAAAACACTTTGCTCCATAGTTTGACGGAAGACCGACAGTTTCTTCGTTTAAAAAAATCGCAAAGGAATCGCCTCGTTCTCCCCGTTGACAGAAATTCAGAAGCTTTTTACGTTCGATCCACACGATCGTAAGGCTTCTGTAAGCCGTTTCGAAGATCTTTATTCGCGAGCGAGGAATTCTCTCTCTGCGAAACACGCCAGTCTTAAATTCCCTGTCCACATAAGATATAGAGAATCGATCATAGAGAGTGGAAATATTTTTTTTTCCAACGGCGTCTCCGTGAACGATGTTGCAATCGATGAAGGATGTCGTAATCCAAGTTATCGGACGGAGCGGCGCCATGAAATCGATAACGCGGCCAAAGGGAAAAGAAGGGAATAAGGCTTGCCACGCAGCATGAATCGGATTGTATACTCTTGTTTTACGCACGTTGTCGATTGTGTAGTAGCAATGGTTCGACATCTTGGAATCCGTATTTTCACCGTACGTTCTAATTGGAAACTTCACTTTTCACCCATGCCGCCCGTCTTTCCTTATACTCTCGTCCTCTCTATTTCTTTCTCTTCTTTTTTTCACGACACCGCTCGTTTTGTTTCGATCGCCGGTATTCCTTTCTTGTATCCGACGCTCCTTTCATCGCGAGAATTCACCTCCTGCGCTTTCCTTTTATCGTTCAACCCCCTTTTTCGCATTGTTTTTCCCACAGCTACAATTTCTCCTTCGACGCTTTCTTCCGATTGTTTCCTTTATTCTCGAAATTTCTTTCTCGCCTTGCGCCTCTTTTCTACCCATCCTAATTCCTTTCTCGCCGATTTTCGTCCTTCCTCTCTCTCTCTCCTCTCCTTGGAATTCCCCCTTGACATCTCTTAACGTATTCTTCTCGTGCAACTCCTTTTTCGTACGATTTCCTGCAATTCTCTCTCTCTCTCTCCTTCTATCGATCTATCGTTGATTCGATGTTTTAATTTCAAGGCTCCAGGCGGATCGTGAGAATCGATCGCGTTGGTCGCGCAATGTGTTAACGCGAGCCACCTTATAAATTTTAATCGTGCCTCGAAACCTCGTGATATCGTCGAGGAACACTCGAAATGAATTTCTTCTCGCTGAGACGAAACGAGAGGTGCTTCAGCTTCGGGGCGAACGAACCTTCAAGCTGAAGGGCGCCATTTCCCCTAAAATGCTCCGTCGATCCTCGCTGGATCGACATTATGAGCCGAAATTTACCACGATGATAATAACTTCTGCTTGGCAGAAAAATAAATCCTTCGATCGTTTGGCACGCGTGTAATACGTTTCGAGAGAGAGGAATTATCGAGACGAAAGTGGTTAATACGCAAGGGTTAAATTACAAGCGTTTGTCGAATTCGAATCATGGTATCTACGAGGGATGAATTTTAAAAGGAAGGAAATTGTTCAGTTCTGAATTGAATTCGTTCCGAACGCGACTTTCCATCGATGGCGGTGCGTTTCCTAAGCGAAGAGGTTTTTATTAGTCGTTGGCTTTGACTCGACGGCCTATCTGTAAAACAAACGCGCAAGAGAACGGGGCTCTCGTTCTTTTACAACGATCGGCTTTGAACGAGAGAACGGAGAATGGAGATTGAGTTGAGTCGATCTCGGATATGCGACATTGGTGCAACATTTTTAGAAACGAAGACAAAAATTGTATATAAAAGATGTAAAACTAGATCCGCAGTGATTTATTTTTCTCTCCATCCATTCTCTCGCGTTCAGCATCTTTCTTCTATATTACACTCTCGAAATCGCAACAAAGCGATCATCAGACTCGTTACACGTCCGATCTCGATAGTGCAATGAAAACTTTGAAAGAAAGTGTAAAGGAAAGTTTCTACTTGGCCGTGAAGATTATTCGACGAGGAGATACCATCGATCGCATCATCCGGATCACTCACTTCGTTGTTCAATCACGAAATTTACGGTTGAATGGAATGGGAATGTCAGAGAGAGAGAAAGAGAGGGGGAGGTAAAGAGAAGACAATGGAATGGTAACGATCATACACTTACGTACACGTATGTATACGTATGTTATTTTGCAACGCAAGAGAAGTAAAATATCGTTGCGCAACCCGTGGCTGCACAATGGCGCGAAATATAGCCGAGTGAAAGGCGACGAGATATCGCGAGGGGCTTGAAACTAACACGAGTAATCGAACGGTGTATACATGTCGTCGCGTTTACAGTTACATATTCCCTATGTATAACATATCTACGCATACAACAACTGCCCGAGCTGATTCGACTCGGTTTCATTTCTGCGGTCTCCGAGGTTGCCCACTTTTTAGTCAACTCTTGCGATATCGTTGAGCGAAGAGCAGCGAATAATATTATTACGATATTCTCCTCTCTCCATCTCTCTCTCTCTCTCTCTCTCTCTCTCTCTCTCTCTCTCTCTCGTTCAATTTTACGCTGTTTAAACGTCGATTCGATTCGATTCGATTTTCTCGATCTCTCGCAACGAAACGATTTCCGCGGTTTCTCCTTTCGGGAACGAAATTTTGGTCAAAACCACGCGTTCCTAATCGCGAAACCGAACACGCTTTCTACGCGAGTTACACGAATCTACGAGATCTTTTCTTTGAAAAACGTTTCGTTCTTCTCGTGTCGCGCGAAGAGAAGAATTGTTTTGCACGACGGACGATGGAGCGGAACGAGAATGACATAATCGATCCACGCGATCGATACACGCTTTATCGTTCGTTGGGGCCCGCGTTACGGATTTGCCCCAATTGTGTCTCGACCGTTCACGATTCAACCGGTGATGAAATTTTCCATGCCGATTGCCCAGCTCGGGATAAAGACCCGGGACTGTCAACCTCCATCTCCCCTCCGTGCCCTGAATTATTATACTTCGCTTCACCTTCCTCCTCCATATTCTAATTTCCTATCCTCCCACTCGATGATATCCACACCCCGTTCGATATCACTTCCCCCGTGACCAACTCTTTACGGAAATTAGTTAGACACTGGCCTCGATCAAAAAAATCAATTCTCGATCGTTCGATTCTTCGCGAGATATTCCTACTCGCAACCTGGAGCGTTGCTTGAAAGCGGCTGGCATTAAAGAAAGACTCGTTTCCCTTTCGAATGCCGCTTTGACATTTGACGCGATCGTCTGTGCAACGCGCGCCCCAACAAATCCTCGATATCGAACGGTCCAAGATAAATGAAATTTCGCCAATCCCTCCTCCTCCAATTCCGCGAGCAACTTTCTCCGTCGCGAGACAGGAGACGCATCTATCTTTAAGGCGGGAGGATACGTTCGCGAGGATTACTTTTCATTTATTTGAGTGCTCGTATCCCTCCTTTTTTCCTTTTTCCTTTCCTTAACCTCTGCGGTCGCTCGTCGTTCGAAGAAAGGGAAAGAAATTATACGCGCGCCGTGTACACGATGATAGTTTATCAAGTACCGTAACGCGTGATTTAGTTTATTTGATGGTAAAACGACGGTTACGATCGACTCGTGTTCCACTCGATAATACGAATTTGCTCGGGACGATGCGAGAAACCGTGCTTCCCTCCCCCAATCCGGTAACAGGTTAGGCAAATATACTATATACAGAGATAACCGAAACTTGCACACCTGCCAATTTACTATAATTCACGCGTTAAACGATGCACTCTATCGAACCCGGATAAACTATTTAACTTTGATCGGTAAACGGGAACGATCACCCTGATTCGTGCTGCTGCAATCACGAGAATTTCGACCGAATTATCCATTTCGTGCCTAATTTTTTTTCATTATTTTGTTATTTGATCGAATCACAATTTTTAGATTCGCGCGATGAATGTTTTATATATATATAGAAACGTGATATTGGTCTCGTGATTCATTTATGGAACATGGAGGATGCACTTATCCGAATGAAATGCATCGATTCGCATTTTTGATAATTTCTGTCCGATTACTAAAAATTGATATTTCGCAGTACGTCATGTGTTCGACTAAACGAATAAAATCCAAATTTTTTAAATATTTGCACGAAATCGCGATTTAAAAAAAAAAAAAAAAAAGAAGCTCAATTTTTCACGAAATCGAGAATTCGGTCGGAATGAAAGATTCCAGAGCATCGAGGTTTATCGCGGCAAACGGGAGCCAGTTTGATCAGCTTATAAATAGTAGATTGGAAGGGGTGCAATCGTTGGTAAATACTTGATGACAAGCGGTTACAGGGATGGAATATCAATGGAAATCGGATTCTACCGCATCGCGCGAGTTTCTAGAATTTTTCCCAATTTTCGAGGTGAAACGATTTGAATGATTTTGAAGAAACGAGAAACGATTTCGAGACGTTCGATTTTTTTCTTTTTTTTTCAGAGAAGAATTAGAAGTAAAGATTTTTCTGAGAAGAAGAAATTTCGCTCAGAAATCGAAATGAATGAACGCTCGACGACTTGGACTCCGTTTCTTAAAACGGATGAAGAATAGAGGCACGGCCGAAAATCGTTATCTCGAGGTTGGAAAATAAAGCTGCCTCGGCTTTAAGCACCCCATCTCATGCCAAAAAGTCTGATGGGTGCTTCTCTCGTGGAGAGAGAGAAAGAGAGAGAGAGTGGTGGAAAAGCACGTTCCAGGAAATTCGGGCCGCCTCGAGTGGCTTAAAGTCAAAGACAATTTTCGAGGGGGGGAGGAGTTAATTAAAAAATTTTCGATGAAGGCGTTCCAAGGGGAGGGTTAACGAATCAAACGGTAAAAGAGGAATGCGAGGGGATCGCTTAGGATTCGAAGAAAAGAATCGTTGTCGGCAGAATTTACCGTGATTCATTCGGTTGGGAAAGTGGGTAACGGAATGACTATTATTTCGTCAGCCTTTGATGCACTTTGAGCTCTTAATATCACGGCGGTGATACGGTAAAAGCGGGGCATTAGAGGCAAATTACGGGATTCAGTAGAAATTTCAACGTGGGAAGAAGTCATCGTTGTGGCGAAACATCGGTTGTAAAAAAAAAAAAAGAAAAACTTTCGTTTCGCGAACGAAGCTGATTCGACCATTATTAAATCCTTCTTCCCCCCTCCCGTTAAAAAATTCAATTACTCGTGCATCCCCGTATAATCCCCGCAAGCGGAATCAACGCCGTGAACAACAGGCTTTGGAAAACTATTACGAGCCGAGATGCAAAGTATCTTTCTTTCGACAAAGAAAGAAAGAAAGAAAGAAAGAAAAAGTAAGGTGGAAAAAAAGATTGCAATTATCGCGGCTGTCAATAACTCTTTCGAGATGGCAAAACGTTATTTATGATCTCGACGCGCAAATTTCTTCGAGAGCTCGATTCTCTCTCTCTCTCTCGAGAGAGAGAGAGAATCGCTCGAGCATGGCGGCGATACAACCTTCCTCCGGCGCAACTTTGACTTTTACGATCGAGCCCCTGCTTCGTGGCTGGCATCTGGAACCTCGTAGCCGGAAGATAGCGCGACGGCAAGGTCGTTACACAGTTGCCATTAGACGATCCAGCCCCTGCTCGTATTGAGAGGGCTTCCTGTTAGTGGCCCCGGGGGAAATGCACGTGGGATGCATTAATGGCCGCCGGCCTAAGTGTTTAATAGTGTCATGACGCGAGCCCTGCTAATTATTACCGGACACATTGCGCCTAGCTTGCTAGAAAAAGATTTTTTTTTTTCGAAATTATCGTCACCTCGATAGGATCGAATCGAATCATCGTTCATTACGAATAAACTTTCTTTCTCTCTTTTTTTCTTTCGTGTCGTGAAACAATGGACGATTTTATCCGTCGATCGATCGAGAGAAAGAGAGAAAGAAATTCGCGAATAAATGGTGCAATGATTCGCAGATTTATTAAAATCGCGCGACTACATTTTTTTGAAAGATGACTTTATAAAAAAAAAAAAAAGGAATACGAGAGAAATGCAATAAAATTACGTTCGTTTCAGCTTTGGCCCTCCGGCGAAGTTAACACACGGGGAAAACTGGATGGACTTCACGAACGAATGGCGCGAGCGTTGAAATCTGGCCGGCGCGTTCGCGAGAAACGTTGGAATTTCCACGGCACGTCCACCGTTTACGGAGCATCGGTTCCACCGACCTTTCTCATGCGGCCGATTACACAACTGCCTGACACTGCCACTTATCCCGTTACACGGTACCCTCTTTCCTCTCTCATTTCGTCGTGGCTCCTTCTTAGAGTTCGTTAACTCAATCTCGTACGATTGTGATTAAATAATTCTTGAATCGTCGCGTGCAAACTCGGACGATCGAGGATCGAGTTTTGCTCCAAACACCAGATTCCGTTCTTCTACGATTACTTTCCAGACATAAATTTATGCTGTTACTTTTTTAATCCCATTCTCGTGTCTAAATCCCATATTGGCCGTGTGAACGCGGTTTAACCAGCGTTCATCGATCGAATCACGGCTGGCTTTTAACAAAAAGCCACCCCAGACTAAACGAATATTACTTTTGTTTTAAAAAAACGACTCTTCTTACATCGACAATTACGCAAAAATTGCGCGTATCTTATAATCCTTCTCGTTTAAATGTTCATTGTTTATCGTATTCATCGTTTCTTTCTTCAACAACGATAATTTTCAAATGAAATATTTACGAAATCGAGATATCTCGTGTTCGACGACGAAAAGATTAAACAAAAGTAGAATCCATCACGCTTCTAAACGCTTCAGAATAGAGGGGCAAATTCTATTCTGTTTGCACGATCCTTCATTTCCTACCAATTGATTGGTAATCAATCGAAACGGAGGGAGTGGATCGAAGAATTTTGGCAAACACGAGAGAGTTGCGCGAAAATCAAATATTTCGTCGCGATGTAATCGATAGAATCGCTCTTCTCGTCCCGGAAATGTCGGTCTTGCGTCTTTCCCCTCCACCATTTTGACTTTCCCGTTTATAAAAGCGGACACAACCCGTTCAATTTGCCGGCCATTAACGACACTTGGAATTAACACGGGCGACGTAGTGTAATCACGCTGATCACGACCAGGATTCTGTCCAACATCCTCATTTCAAAGGATGACCGATGTAACACCATGGTGTAACGATTACAGGTTGAATTTTCATGGGATCTCCAGAGTGGAGAACGTTGATTAAACGTTCATCAGTGTTTCTTCCTTTCGTTGTTCACATCACGTCTCTGATGAGTCATGACTGGCGATATATATTTCGATAATATTATAATTGAAATCCTCTCGTTCTCTCGTTATTGTTAGAAACGTTATCGAAGATGGATCAATCGTTCAGTCCTCGATCATGTCGAAATATCGTTAAGATGAAGAATCAGAGTATAACACAATTTTTCAGAAAGAATTTATTAATTTTTCTTCGCTTCGAAGCGTTCTTGCTTTCGTTGCTTATCGTGGCGCAGACGAGTCGTGACTGCCGATATTGTTATGGATACACATACGTTTCCATAATATTATGAAATTATAATCCCCTTTCTCTCGTTCAAAGTTATTATTAAGAAATGTTACGGGCGATGGATTAAATTGTTTACGTTTCGACATATCGTTAAGACGACACGAGAGAAACGAGCGGAATATAATACAGTAATATTTAATATATATTAAATATATATTATACAATATAATTTTTTTCCAAAAAAAGCTTATTCATTTTCCTTAACGATTTTTTAACGATATTTTTACGACGTATATAATGATAAAAAATTATCGACAATAAATTTTAATAATACGTTTAATAATACGATATTTGTAATATTATCGTCGTTGAACTTTTTTCCGCGAAATAAATACGCTTTTTTCGTGGGGGAAAGCGAGAGAAAAATATTTCGGTGAAAAGATTTCGGGAAAAGACTCGTGACGAGAATGTAGAAGTGGAAAAGTATCCGGGAAATCGGATTGATTCGCGTGTATTGACCAAGAGCGAAGGAGGATGAAGAGCGTGAAGGGCTCGAAGAAGAATCGGGGGTGTGTCTTTTGACAAAAAAGCAGCGTTAATCCACTTCTCGTCGATCTATTTAACAGCCTTTGTTCTACGTGCCACGTGCCAACACTTTTCCTCTTTCATTTCTTTTTTCTTTCTTCCTCGAGAAAAATTTTCCACGCGATAAACAATCGTCTCCTTTAAAAAAGAAAAAAAAAAAACTAATCGAAATATCGAATCGAAATCGTAATATACGTTCCTCCAGTTTCTTCTTCGAAATTTTTCAACGAGATTTATCGGCCAACGTACTCTCTCGAAACCTTTAAAAAAATCTCGACCCGGATTGTACATCATTCTCCCCGCTGATATTCGAATCACGAATGAAGGATTCGAGACTGCGAACGGTATAAACACCCACCACCACGTGATAAATGGCTTAATCTAGTAGACGATTTATAGCATTTCGAGGGAGACGTTTAACACGTTCGCGTTATAACGAGTGATCGAGGGCTTATAATCTCGGTGCTCCGTTAATGGACACGTTCCCTACGTTAACCAACAAATTTCCCCGATTATCACGGAACAGAGATATTTAATCGCCATCTCTCTCTCTTCTGGAATTAATTAATCGATTCAATATCTCTCCTCGATCCTTTTTCTTTATAAATAAATAGCAAATAATTTTAGAAAGACAACGCGGAGTCAAAGTATCGATGAAATTTTTTAAATTTACGAATATATATATTATAATTTACTACATTTAATATTTTAGAATCATTGTCAATTAACAAATAATGAAATATCTTATGAGATATACAAGTTATTATTAAAAATCGAAAAATCCAATCTCTGTTCAGAGGCAAAGATTCATCCAAGCCCCCTTGCCAATTAAGGGTCATAGAATAAACGATAAGTCGCGGGGGGTGGTATCGATCCGTTTGAAGACGAACCTTTTTGGAATGCAAAGCCGCGTGGCAGCGAGACGATGGACAGTTTAATCTAGTTGTTAATTTATAGCGTTTCGGGGCGAGGTCCTTTAACACGTTCGTTATCAGAACCCGAATAACACAAAGGACTTAATCTCGCTGGTTCATTTGCATGCAAACCTCTTGAACCGGCGGGGCCGGCCGAGACGAAACCCTCCCGATAGACGCAATTAAGTTATTCCAAGTCCTCCGTCCTTTCGTCCTCGAAAAATAAACCGATCGACAAACAGGATGCAAATCGCGGGGAAATTATTTCGAAGGGATGATGAAACAAATAATTAAAAAAAGAACAGGAAAGGAAGAGAAGAAGGAAAAGAGATATTCTCGAGCGAAGAATATGGAAAAACAATCTTTCGAATTAAAAAAAAAAAGAGAGCCATCGAACGACATCGATGGACCGAATCGACTAGTCGATTCGCGGACAGAGATTGAAGCAGAAATTGTGGAATGGAGGCGCGCTATATCTGGATACGTATGCTTCTCTCGCGCGTGCGACCATTCGTAAAAGAGAAAATAATTAAACGATCGGGGAAGGAAGAAAAGGAACGCGTCATTCGCGAAGCGTCTGTGCATTATCGGCCGGTCATAAATCAATAATCGTGTTTTAATGGAATCGTAAAGTCGTTAAGAGGCCACGGTAAATGAGCAACATCGGTTGCAATTGCGTTTCAGCTCGTAAAAATTGTCGACACGGCACGTTGACGGGAAAATGGCACGACGCGTCGCCGTTCTACAACAACAACCACCGCTTCACGCCTGTGGATAATTCCACGCCGTGGATAAAACCGCGCATTTTTATTTCACGACGAAACGTTGTCCACCACCCGTTGTCCATCCTCCCCCCCTTTCCTCAACCAATGTTGACCCGATTCCAAATCTATCCACCTATGTATAACGCTATGCATCTCCACCAATCTGAGTACACACGCGCGCGAAAATTGAAATTGGGGGGACAGCGGCGAGAAATGAAACCTATCAATCCATTGCGGCGGTTAACGTTCCCGTGGATTGACGAGATCGAGAGAGGAGGGGAAACCGAGGAAATAAAGGGAAGTTTGGGAAATTTTCGTGGGATAAATTCGCATGGCGCAGCCAATTTCGCATGAAGAAATCTTTTCGAATCGGAAGAAAATCGGTCGCGGTTCTACGAAAGAAAAGAAAGAGGCGATGGAAGGTCAGAATCGCAGGATAAGCGAAATCGGATTTTTGTCGAATCGTCGGTGGAAATCGCGTTTATTGGGCGAAAATCGTTTGTTATAATGGGGCGGGCACGGGGGAAAAATTCACTTGATCGTGTTGAATGGTGGTTTTTAACGCGATTTCAAGTATTACCGGTTTGAACGGTTGTTCCCTGGCCGCCACCCCCGCACGCTTATATAAACCCCGTTCACAGCAAGATTACTGTCACTTCGATTAATCGGACAGGTTTCGTTTCGGACAGAATGTGCAACAGGTGTATACGCGGGGGAGGGGATTTGTATATATCAAACTACTTCAAACAAAACTCGTTTCCCCGTTCAACCGACTCTAATGATCGTGCAAAATTGCACAACAAGTCTCGTGCAACGCTTTTGGATACACAACGCTTTGGATTTTGCGGGGTATTTGAATTGATAAAGCAATAAAATGTGCAACGTTATCGTGTCCTTCTTCGAAATCGTTATTATTACGTTACTAAATATTGCTAAATAATACGTGGATACGTAGTTGGGAGAGCAAATATATTGGGAAAAGGGAGAGACAGAGAGAGAGAAAAAAGGAAATTCTCAACACTTACTTACCGCCCTCGCGTTGAACGTTTGATTCAGATTGGCGACATTATTGTTGATGTGGTTGTTGTTGTTGAGATTATTGGTTGTGCGATGGGTGGAATTGTTGTTGCTCGAATTGTTGTGATTCGAGTTGTTCCCGTTGTTGTGCTTATTGTGCTTGTGCAACACCATAGCGACGAACATTTTCCCCTCCTTCCTCGACCGGTTCCCCGTCAAACGATTAATCGTCCTTTCAGCGATCCGCAATTTCATTCGTCGTCACGTCGCATAATTCGACTACAGGCTAAAACGATCGATATACCCGGGAGAAGGGAAAAAAAAATCGCCGCGGATTCGTCCTGAGGGATACACGGGAATAAATGAACCCAGAGAGAAAGAGAGAGAGAGAGAGAAGTGGATGGATGAATTTTCGATATTTCGACCCGTGCTCATCTTCCTATCCATTTGTAAAAAAAAAACGTACACCTCTGCGGCACCATATCGTATCGTATCGTCGCGAATCGCGAAATAATTTCGCCGATTTTAATCACGCTCGATGTAAAAAAAAGACGTATCGACGGAAAATGAAATGGAGAAAAATTATACGACTGCTCACGCACGCCCAAACCCGTTAATCTCGCGCACGACAAATCCAACCATCGTCCAATTAATCGTCCTAACTCATAGCTGCCACGAACAGAAGCGATTATACCCCGAGCGAGATTATACTCCAAGCCAAGACTAGCATCCGTGCAATACCGTTGCAACCCTGTGCGCAGGACTCGTTATTTATCGCGACCTGTAATTCGTCCAATCTCCCTCCTTTCTTTTTTCCATTTCCGCGTTCGAACGTTATGGCTTCGTATAATATGTATATATATATATATCGTTTCGCACGTGCTGCGCTCGAACACGTGAACAACTCGACGGCCGACGGCTCGTATCGATTCGATTATAAATAGTCGTGTGCAACCAACTAAGGCCTCCTTTTATTCCGCGGCTTATCCCTTTCGAGCTCGTCCAATATATTTTTCCATACCAAAGTGTCCATATCGTGGTTAATTCGAGGAACAATACGAAGTTCTCCTCCGAGAGAAGAGGTTAAAGGAATACGGAAGGCCAAAAGGTTTTCTTCAAAAGTTCCACCCGATTATCGCCAAACACCTGGCGCTCGTGATCATTTATTATCCGCGTTCCAGATTCTCTCCCCCATATTTCTCGCGATAACGGCTCGATTCTCTCTATCTCTTTATGAAACAGAGAGAGAGAGAGAGAAGAGAGAGTTCCCTTGACCCCTCTCCATTATTTATCATCCACGGTCTCGAAACGGTTGTGGAATTACGTAAGGTACGCGTGGCAATCATCCTAACAGGTAACGCAACGGCGAATCGGCGATAATTGATGTCCGAGTTGGCGGAGATAGGGATAGAGGGGATTGGGGGCGACCCAATTTGATTACAAGGCAATGTTCTGGCCGCGATTATTACCTCGGGGCTAACCGCGTTAGCCCGCGTTAGACAGGAACAGCAGCAACCTGCTGCTTCGCTTCGGTGTCCATCCGACTACTCGCAACAACTATTCCAATTAACTGTAAACGTCGGTTTATGCCTGGCGGAGGAGCTGCCGTTTTCCCCGAGGAGGATACCTTTTATCGCGCGAATTTTCTTTCCGTGAGATTGATCGAAGAATCTCGTTCGAGGGAGATGGAACGAATCGTATCGATTGGAACGACAGTGGTTTCGTGCTCTTGATGGAAAGATAAAGTATTAAAACTTTCATATCATTTTCGACGAAGAGTACAATGATTTCTATGCCTATTGTAAAAAAACTTATGATCGATTCTTAATCGATTTGTCGAGTTCTATATTCCGAAGCCAATGTGTCTCGATCGTGAAATGAAAGGTGAGGAGAATTAAAATTACTTTGTCTATCGAAAAATCTAATCGAATCTACTTGAAAACTTTGACGGATATCGTCAGTGCCGATGATTAATGATCAAGGGATCGAATTAGAAATTATTATATTTTCGAGGGAAGGGCGAGACTTTTCAACTTCTTTTCAGAAAGAAGGGAGAATAAATACTTTGACCGGAAACACGAAACCGTCCAAAGCCTGGATAATTGCAAAGTTCTTGGACTCGAGACTCGAGGAAGAGGAATTCCGTTTATACAGCCGTCGAATCACGGATAGGAAGTTTTCCTTCTTTTTTTCTACGAGGGATAACTTCATTAACCGATCTAAAATCAGGCAGGAGGAATGAAAGAAGAAGAAGAAGAAGGAAAAAAAAGAAAAAGAAGGATCGCGTGGCACGAATCGAGCGTGGATTCTACGCGCATCGCGTAGATCACACCGATAGTAACTTTTCCAATTACCTATAAATCCTGTCGAACGGAAGCCATTGAGCAGAAGAAAGTGCGCGATGGTCGACGAAAGTGGCCGTACATCACGCCGGAAATGGAAGTTGGTGGTGCGGTATGCGGACGGCCACTTGCACAACGCGAGACCATCATTTGTCATTTCTTCTTTCCTTTCTTTTTTTCTTTACTCGAGAAAGGATTTTTGTCGATCAAATGAAAATTGTGTCAACGCTACACGAATACTTGTTTAACAACCAGTATTTAACAAGCGAAGAAAAGCCGAGTATTGACCTGTGCTTTCTTTTAAAGACAAATTAAATCGAATCGAGTGTATTTCGCTCGTTCACGCTTCATCTATATCAACGTTGTGTCGCGGAGACAATTTCCAGAAGAAAGACGAGCTGGTTTCGAGCCGTTTCTTACGCCTTGGCGAGACGAGAGTAATTATCGAGCCGGCGAGAACTCTGAAACAAGGGGTCGTTCCTTTTTACAGCGTGGAAACAGTCGAAAATCGCAAACCTCTCGCAATACCCGTAAATCTCGCGTTTTACGGCGTCGCGTATATCACGAAGGAGAAGAGAATTCGCGTTGGCGAAAAGTCGAGCGTTCGCGAATTTATACACGTATACCGATATTACGTATAGCAACGTATAATAAATAACGATCGCGACGGGGTTGAGGGAATATTTTCGCGGTGGTTTCGCGAATCGCGATGCTCACGCAAGTCGTCTGACCACGAACGGTCCCGATTCTCCTTCCGAGCGCGCTGCTCCGCGCCTACGTAACGTCTCCTCGTTCGCGCACGTACCGCAAATTATTCTTCCTCCATCGCGTGTCCTTTATTGCCCGCTCGTTAACTATAACGTTCGCCGTCCACCGCTGCATTATGCTGCAATTCTTCCTGGATTTCCGACCGAAAGGCAGTAAAAGCAGCCGCTGAGGTCTAAGGGCGCGAGAATGAAATTCCCGGGAAGTCTGCCGAGTTTTTTTTTTCCTCCTTTTTTTATCTTTTATTTTATTATTTTTATTTATTTTTTCCGCAAGCGGACACGGCGTTGGAAATTATTCCTGGATAAGTCAACTCAAGTCGGGGGCCCAAGGATCCATTTGTTAAGAAATTCCGACCGAAAAGGCAGTAAAGACACCGCGCGCTCCAAGGAAATTCACTTGAAAGGTCGTAAGTTCTTTAGAATAGGTATTTTCTTTTTTCATCGCAAACGAACGCGATGGAAGCGAGAGAAAAAAATTACTCCCCCGTAGATAATCACGTAGAGAGTTTAGTTTCTCTGGAAATATAAGTCTAAAAGTCCGTCTCACATTTTTGCATCCGAGTAAATTCTCTCAAATCGATATCGGAGAATGAAGAATTTCACAACAGGAGTCTTCCTCCTCATTGATGTTCTTCTCGAGTTTTCACGAGTAAGACTGTGTTGCTTTCCACGGGAGGCGAGATCCTCGCTGAAAGCCGAGATTTCAATTGGTAAAACGTCTGCGCAAAAGTGTTGCGGAGGTAACAGGATACAGCCATTCTCTAAAATAAACTCGAGTTGAGCTGCCAACTGCAAGGACGAGCGAAGATATTCCTGCCCGGATACCTCTTCTTTTCTTTCTTTTTCTCTACCCGCACAGCTTTCGGTTCCACGAGCCGAATGGTATGGAATTCGACGAGATGCGGCCTCGAAACAAGAACGACAGTTTTTCCAGCGAATTTCAAGAATGGCCATGCCTCGAATGGATATGCGAACCTTCCCTTCGCTTCAGAGATACTTTATTAAGTTAGATAGTTTTGTTACAAAGATAATTTGTCAGCGTGAAAATACCATTCGCATGCAAATCGGAAAGTTTCGTTCTCCTTATCGCTTTGGAAATTGATCCACGTGATCCCAAACTTCGATATAACGCCATGTATCGTTTCCAGAGATATACGTTCGAGTTTATTCGACAAGTTCGTGCTATTATATTGCATACTAGTTTTCATATATTAAATCTTGGGATCAAGACAATGAAGGAAATATTAATTCAAAGATCCTTACTTTTATTCTTCTTTTCATTTTTTCGAATCGAGAATTCGTTCACGATCGCGTGAACAAGATTGAATTTGTTCCGCGATTCGAAAGGGAAAAAAAGGAAAAAACGAACGGATGTCATCGCGCTTTTACGCATATCGAACAGCGTTGGGTATTGTCTCGAAAGGTCCTTTCAATATTCAAAACCATTGTTCGAAATCCAGAATGGTATTATTGTATCAAAATTTCAGCGTCATCCTATCCCATTTTTCTCGAAAAATGTCTCCCTTTTGTGAAACCAGCTTTGCCGGATCGTACCCGTTTTCCTTCCGCTCCGACCTTGAGTTTTGCCCGAGCTCCGCCTTGCTACGGATTCTACTGCGAGTATTTCTGGATAATAATCTTCTAGAGAAGAGAAACTCTTCCTTCTTTTCGAGGGAAACGAATGAGAGAAGAAATGGTAAATAAAATATCGACTCGTTAAAACAGGCGACCGTATTTTCCCTCGCCGTTTCACACTCGATCCTCCTCCCCCTTCTTCCCTTTCCGATTACAGATTTTTATATATCCGATTGAATCGAAACTCTTGTTGAGCTAATGATGACAGGAAAAATAAATGACACGAGCAATCCAAATATTCGCGGAAATTTTCCATTCGTTCCATCATCGGAGAGGAGGGATTTAATTCCTGTCCAATATTCTTCTCATTCTTTCCACGGATGAAATAGAAACTGCCGTCGAATCGGCGGGAAATTCCCTGCCCAAAAATCCAAAAATCCAATAGGAAAGGAGTTACAAACGATCCGTAACAATACGGGAAACGAATTGTCCCCGAAGCGAATTCCACGAGCCATGTGGAAGGAGGACGGTCCATTTGTGTCCGATTTTTCCTTCTTTTTTTCCCCCTCCCTTCCTCTTTCTATCTCGCCAGAAGCGAGGAAAAAGCGACGGACGAGGAAGAAGCAAAGAGGAAGCGGCGAAAACTCTAAAACTCCGAGTCTCTCCTTCGTCGTGGACGCATTCTCCTGATGCGCACCGGGGGTCATATTCCTACCTGCTCCCGTGGATCCAGTGTTACGTGTCCATTTACATAAGCCAGGCCGTGCCTTGGTCTGCGACCGTGTACGTGAATGTGGCCACCGCGTATGCGCTCCGATACGGACGAGTGTCGCCTCTATCTGCGCAGCCATCGTTCCGTATATACCGTGTCTGCCGTTGTTTGTCGAACCAACCAAGAGGAGAGCAAAAAGAAAGTTACGAAAGGAGGATCGAACACGGAAGAAGAGATTCGATTGTTCGACATCGAAATGCGACAATCTTTTCGACGATTATGAAAATTACTTTCGAAGAGATCGATGGAATTTTCCTTCTCTTTCTAACCACGGCAGCAACTAGATATTCCGCAAACCTTTGATCCCCCTTCGATTCCGCCGGGATTGAAACAGTTATAAACAGGTTTCGGGATATTTCTCGATAAGTTGTAAGGATGCTTGTATACCCGATGCTGTAACGCGATTAACAAGTATTATCGGACCAAGATGTATTCCAATATATAGCGTTGTTTAATATCCAACCGTCGACGAGACGTTGCTCGATCGATTATATAATGAGGTCAATTACGGACCACTTTACGATGATGACGGCCTCGTACACCTCGCGGATACTATCCGCGGAACTGGCGCTGGGTAGCGATATCGAAAAATACATTTGGCATTTGCTTGAGCCGCTAAACTCCGCAATTAATTTCGATTTAAATATAAATCGATTCGAAGTTGGAAAGAATCGTTCGATCACGATCGATCCTCCTGAATAATTTCTCTTACCGATATATATACACGTCCTCAAGTCCTAAAGTTTCGGGGCGAGGTAATCGTTAGGAGGAGAAGAACAAGAGGGGAAGAACTAAGGCGAGAAACTCGGTGCCAACTTGCTCGATTGAAATTCAAATGGGATAGCGTAATCGGTGTCAAATGGTTGCTTAGTCCGCGAACCAACCCTGCCAGATTCGTCGTTACGTTTTAACCTAGCGGTGCTCCTCGTTTGCGCAAAATACGATACACAGATTTGAATACACTTGCCGACCAAAGAAACGCTCCATCGAAAGAGAGAGAGAGATCTTCGAGCAAAACTTGATCTGGCATCGTTTGCTGGCCGTTCATAAATTTGAGGGCAAAGAGCGAGGTGCAAAAAAAGATGCGATCTTTCGGATCGGAGACGACTAATGAATCTCTGATGGATCGGAAGGCCTCCCTCCTCCCCGTGTTTGATCAAGCTTTTTCCCCTTCCAATCCGGGCGCATATCGGATTTTAAGCAATTTCCCTGGTCAAAGTGGCCTGGAAAATCGCTGTTCAAATAGACAATTTTCTATCTGCCGGACAACACGCGAGAAACGTTGCAACGATGAGCGTTACAAGCGCTTGGCTCCCTCGTGAGATTCGATTAACCTCGAACGATCGATAGGAAAGACCTCTTCGCTGTTTTACAATTTGATGGCCTGTGTTTTTTGCGCCATTTCTTTTTTCTTTTTCCCTCGATTGGTATATGTACATATATGTACACGTGATATGACGTTACGTTAACCATCCGCTTGCATTTCATTAAAAAGAAAAAACGGAACAAAGAGCGTTTATTTCTATTCGAATAACGAACGAGAGTTTTAACTCGCGGTTCTAACAAACGGAATGGCATAAATTCGAGGAACGGGGCAATACTTGAGGGGCGCACGATTAACGTGACCACCGGTAAAAACAATTCACAGTGTGTCGTTCGGGTGTGGATCGAGGGAGGAGAATTCCCTAGCATTACACGGTTCCAGTCTTTATGCGGTCGGATTACACGGCGCGGGGGCCAAGCACATTGCGCTTTCAAACGTGCCACCGTGAACACGGCCTAATGGAACGTCCGAGATTAACGAGACCAGCCACGGCCAACGAATCATGTCGGTTTCGTTAATCCCCTGACCGAATCGGTGTCCTCTCTCCATGATTTATCGCCCGTGATAACAATGCCGGTTTTGGCCGCGGGACAAAAATGCAATAATTGATTTTTTTTCTTCAAACGAGCGGATTCTTCCTTCTCCTGATAAAATCGCCAAGATTAATAATTTCATCCGGACGAATCTTCTTCTCTAACTCTGGCTAATTCTAAGTCTGAACAACGTTCGATCCGCGAGCGTGTCTTGTTCCATCGCGTGACGATTTTGAGGAGAGGCTCGGTACCAAGCTGTGCTCGCCAATTTATATCATTAGAATCGACATTCGATTCGTTTCAAACCGATCGATTTAGACGTCACGAGCCAGTGTCTCTCAACCTTTTTCAATTGCAATACGTTATTGCGATCGCATATATAACGTATAATGGGAAAGTAGCGTGAAAAGGGAGATCGATATCTCTCCCTTTCCGTTCGGAAAGCGTATCGATACCTCTCTCGTTTTTTAACGTAAAGCGTACAGATTCGATGGGAAATAGAATTCCGATAGGGAATACAGTTGTGAATACGTAACGGTATCGATTATGTTTTAACTCGTACGGCTTCGCGGGAAGGGAAGAAATATCAGATAATATCCGAGGTATCGGAAAGGATATACTTTGATTCGATAGGGTATTAACTTGTTATCGGGAAGAAAGGAGAATCATGATAATTGATATCGCGTGTATAAATTTTCGATACACATCTGTATTTCCTATTATTATTAGATGGAAATCGTGACAGTATCGTCGATATAACTAATAAATAGCTTCCAATAGTTGCGATCTTATTTCACGATAAACGAAATTTTTAAAAAATCCAGAGATTCGGAGATCGAGAGATCTTCTTACAAACGAATCCACAACGTCAAATCGTTGAAACTTGGCAGATGCAAGTTCGAAGATGTTCGAGAGAAACAATAGTTTTGAATAGTGGATTAGGTTCGTTTGACATTTTCATGCGAAACGAATTGATTCAATATAGCAGAAGAGTTTTTTGTAAAAGCGAGTAGAACAGGACAGAGTTGTTGCGCGACCATTCATCATAGATATTTCATCGATAGAATTTTTCTCCACGATAGTATTTCTCGATAATATCGTTAACGAATGGAAATGATTGGAATTTCTTTTTTTATCGAACAATGAACAAAAAAAATATTGTTGAGCAACAAGAATTCTGGTATTACTATCGATCACGACTCCATCGAATATCGTGAAACGAAGAAGAAGAAGGGAGAAACACGGAGAGATCGACGCGGATTATCCGCGTCTCCCTTAATCGATGCCGTTTCGCCGAGGAGAGCGACAAGTCTAAATGAATCTGTCTGCCGCAAACAATACGTTTCCTCCTCGTATCCACGCGAGCGGCCAAGTCTGCCGTGGATTCCTATGGACCAGTTTTCATGAATCGTATCGGCGGCCCGCAGAGCCGGACACGTATCCACAATGCACGTTCGCGTCCGCGGCTCGGCTTGAAAACGAGGTTTTCCGCGAGGACAGCCGCGTTATCAAACGATTCGAACGACATTCGAACGAGCCGCCCTCGAAGGATTCCGCTTGAATTGCGCGGGGAATTAAAACTCTCTACGACGAGGAGAGATCTTCAATTCGAGGGCAGATATAATATAAACCTCGTATTAAAAACCTTTGGTCAAGCTAATTCCGAATTTCTCTCTTTTTTTAAATATATTCTCCCTTATCTTTTCAAACGATTTCTCGTCGAAACGACAAACTTGTTACCGTGGATTTTTAAAGTGTTACAGATATTTGCAAAATAAATAAATGAATAAATTGGAATCGTATTTTGCAGAAATTATCATGTTTAATACATTTGAATCGATCGAAATAAGGATATAATAGGATACTCTTGTTTTCCCCAGAATTATCCTTCGAAATTACTTCCCGAATGTGGAAATTTTATCGCGATAAAGTGCAACTGCTGGTAAAGTAAAGGAGAAAGGAAATCCGTGGGGGTAATGGATTATTTGATTTAGAACTCGCTCTTGATTTAGCACTCATCGTGGAAATGATAAGAGAGTTGGAATTGAGAGTTGGAGAAATCGCGGAGAGAGAATGTGATCGATAGATAATGGCTGATTATTTTAATTTAGAATAATCGTTAATGTACAATTTTCAACGTGAATTATTCGAGAAACGGATTTGTAACGATTCGTTTTCACGGCGAGAACGAGGAAACGATGACTCGAAGGCGGAAAACATCTGTTGACCCGGAAAAATGGTAAAGCGATCGGTTATTTTTAAAAATCGTTTCCGCGCGAAAAGTCACGGGTCCCAAATAGGCGAGCAATATTTTTAGAGAGGCTTTTGATCTCGGAGCGCAAACAGTGCATCATCTTGCCATCTCGTCCCTTCAAGAGGCAATCAGGAAGGGACCGAAGGAAACGAATTTTTATGAATCTTTTCCCGAATAAATTTGTATACATATTTTCGAACGTGAATTTTTACTTCGTTTAAAATTCTACTCTCTTCTTCTTCGAACCAATCCTTCCATCAAACGCTACACATTTACATCTAAAATTTCTTTACACGTTCACAAGAATATTGAGAATCGTGCTCGAATTATTTTGAATACTTCCAGATAATCGTCGTTCCTCAAACTTCAACATTTTTCTAATTGGATAAAACGAACAAGGTCACGAGCCCATCTCCTTAAATATTTCGAAGGGGAATAAGCAAAGTTCGACAGCAGGTTTTCGAGATATTTCCGCGCTAACTTCGTTCCCGATAATTCGGCAGAAATTGATGGAAAACTATCGGATGCGATAGTCTCCAGGAATAACTAATGCATCGGGCTAGGTGGTTTCGGCCGGGTCGCTGTCAGGTATCCGACGCATTCACGGAATTCGGAATATCGGGGAAAGAGGGATCCCGTCTGGTGCATCTCTCACCTGTCAGTCCGGCATCTAAAAATACGAGCGTGCATACACGTCCGCGATCGATCATAGTGCATCGCGCCCAGACATCGCTTTGTGCGCGCCGCATTACTTTTTTCCTTTTCCTTTTTTTTTTTTATCAAACGTAACACCGCAAATATTTTCGATCTATCCCCTCCCTCCCTTTTCCTCGAAAAAAATTCGAGGAAAACAACGATTCAAACACGTGCCAACACTTTTTCGAAACGAGAAACTTAAACGTTTCACAAACTTAAGAATCTTATCGTATCTTTTCGTTGAATTATCGTTTTCATTATGATCTAACGGCGCGGATAGAAATGAAAGAATGAAATAGAGGAAGGGAAAAATTTCGAAAAACAAGCGGTAAATCTATTTCCAGACAATTGAGGCTCGATTGCCTGTACTCGCGAGGTTAGTGGCTCGCGTGTATCTAATGGCGAAGAAAGTTTGCAAGCAGGAAAAATAGTGGAGCCGGGGTGGTCTGCTATTGCGCGAGGTAGAAGAAAAATCAGATAACGCCCACGCGCTCTACATGAATCGGCCGATACGGACGACATTATGAATCACGCGAGAGAAAAAATTGCGTCACGAACCGCGCCGCTTTAACGTCCACGGATAATAATTTAATACAGCTCCGATCAATTTCCTTCCACTCTCCTCAACTTGATAATTGAACTTGGAAAAGGAATATCGATGCGCGTTCGACAAGAAATTAAATAAAGGCGGTTGACAAAAATTGACATATCGAATATATCGCATCTCCATCATAAATTGCATTAACATCGCATCGATTGCGAAAAAGAAAGAAAGAAGGATATAAATACGAAGGAAATCAATTCAACGATAAGAAGAAAGGATTGCGCGAAATTTGTGTTTTATATTAGAAAGTGGCTCGAAGTGACGATACGGAGGACCAGCCCCCTCTCTCTGTCACTCCAGCTACTTGTCTTTCATAACAGATTCAGTCGTTACACTCTCCGCTTATTTAACATTAGGTGGCCCCGTTGGTAAATTACAGCCAGACCCACGCTAACTTGTCGACCGACGGTTTTATCGCCAGCCACTTTACGATCCCGTAAAATAATTCATAGCGTATTAAATCCGTGCGTAAATATTGTAAACAGAGGGCGCCAATTCGCGAGCACGCATCCTTGTCGATCCCTTTCCAGATTATTATCCCAGAAGGATAAATTTTTTAATTTTCCCCCCACGGGAATACCTTCGGATTACCTCGAATTATCAGACTTAGAAGACTTGGATAGAAATGATAGCGGGTTCTCGAGACGAGACACTCGTCTCGGCTTGCCAGACTCGCACGATTTTCGCAAAAGAGGCACACATTTCCCGAAAGCGGAACTTTTGAAACGTCGAGGAGAGGCAAACAATTTTTCCCCTTTCCTTTTCCTCCTTTCTTATCTTCCGGCGATTCTCTCTTTTGTCTCAGCGCGGCTCTACGCGTTTTCTTCCACCCCCCCTGAGGAAAAACTCTCCCTCCCGAAGGAGGATCCTCGTGTCGTGCCAACGTTTCCAACCGACCGTTATCCAAACTTCTCTATCCCGTGGAGGGACACCGTAAATCTTGGTGGAGAAGAAACCCCTAGTGGGAGGCGGCGAAATAAACGAGCGGATTACAGGGAACCACCGCTTTATCTATTTTTTTTGGCCGAGGTTGTAATCCAATCTCACGTCGCGAACAAATTCTTGCATTGGATCGAGTCTACGTCGAGTCGAGCCCGATCTCGTAAAGAGAACGCGTAAGAAATTTCGATAAAGGCCTTATAATCCAGTCTCAAACAAATTCTTGCATTGGATCGAGTCTACGTTCGAGTCGTAAGAAATTTCGATAAAGGAGAAGAGTCCGCGAGACGAGTTGGTCGGAAACGGAGACGTTCTCTTAAAAAGGGAAACCGCAAGAGGAGACAAACAAGCGTCATCCTTGTTATTTTTCAAAGGAGGCGTTTCTCGTGACCGGTTCTCTCGTTCCACAATGGCGCCTCGACGCAACTAGATTGGAACTCGATTCGAACGAACCCGTCTCTGCCTCCCGTGCACCCGAGCAAATATCACCGGTAGAGAAAAAAAAACCGTGCGCGTCACGCGATGCTCGTCAACAAGTTGGAAATTGGTATTCAGTCAGTCAGATAGCTAGCCTCTCTTACGGGACACGAAACGGGGGTTTCGACCGTTGATCCTTGGCCATTTTTCTCGCCAATCAACCCCCCTCTCCAACTATAAATAAACTACTATGATAAAAATAAGCCTAGCTCCTTAACGAACGCGCCCGCGATGCGGATGGAAGATTTTTTATTCGCGTGGCGAGGACTGTTGCGTTCTGTTCGCATTCGCGTCGACCCCTTTATCGAGAAAACCGAGCATCGATCGAGAAGGAGGAGGATTTCGCGCGAACTTTTCGCCAACTTTTCGCGATCTAAAAATAAACCTGCCCATAAGGAACAACGGCACCGCCGTTTGGATTATCGATCGCAATTAAGCGGAATGATGCGAGTTACGCGGAGAGAAACGTGTTCCATCCAACGATCGATATTACGTCGGAAAGGAATAAAAGAAAGAAAAGGAAAAGCTGGGATTCTAGCTCGAATTTCTGGGCTAAGAAATCCACGTCCCGCATCGATGAGTCATACGTACAACCATAATACGTTACCGCTATCTTTATGTTCTTCCAGATTTAACTGGCAAGTTAACAAGAATCGTTGCACGATAGAACGAGGCGAGGGTGAGCTTATAACGAAACTACGTATAAATATGTTGTTTCGACGATTTACTTAAAATTCCCCCGTTGACGATTGTAGTTCCATCCATTCGTCTCTCACCCACCCTCTCGCGTAAACAAAAACGCAAACAACTCGAAAGGAGAAAATGAAAAAAAGAAGAAAGAGAAGGGACAGTGACTTGAGATTACCTCTCAGGACGAATCCATCCAGTTGGTCACGCACTGGTGCGTACCCCTGGCGGGCAAGAGACAGATCGCGACACTTCACTTCGAAAGGGGTGTCTCGTATGATTCGAGATATGCACCGGTGTCTTCCGGAAGAGACGCGCGTCGACTGAACGCTCCCTTAGCCGAGGGACGGATTCGCGTTTGGAACAACGGCGACAACGGCGGCGCCACGACGCAACCCCTTTTACCAGCCAGCCAGCCAGCCAACCAGCCGGCGAACCATCCAGCTAGCCAGCCACCCAGTGGTTCTCTCGCTCCCCGCAGTATCGTCGCAACCCCCGTATATCGGCTGAGCAACCCCCCACCAAGCCAGCATTGAAAACTACGCGGAGAGGGGTTGCGTGTATCGCCACGCGCCCGACAAACTGGAGGGGGTGTCTGCTGGTGGAATTACTTCGCCTGGCAAAAACTCACCCTCTCGCGTCTCTCTCTCTCTCTCTCTCTCTCTCTTTCTATTGCCCTCAGTTGGAAACGTTGGAGTGGAGGAGAGAGAGTTTAGGAATATGACGAGCGAGAGGGGCGAGGGCCGTGTCAGGGGCCGATGTACCCCGATCTGAAGGTCGCCAGGCACAAAGGAGATAAATTGGAATTTGGGGTTGTTCCTCCCTACCGATTTTCTTTTATCGGTTTTACCGTAAGCGGCTGCTATTTCTTGCGGAAGAAATACACGTAGCGAATGTTAATACCGATTAAAAGAAACACTCTGCCACCTTTGGATACGTTTTTCTTACTCTTTTTCTTCTCCCTTTTCGTTTTAAGGAAAATGGAAATCATCGAGAGTGGAGAAGCAAGGCTCTCTAAGGTATTATCGTAAGGCGGACAAGATTTGGAGGGGTTTAGGGAGGCCGATGCACTCTCCATCACGAGAAGGAAGGGTGGTGGTGGTGGAGATAAATCGGGATTTCGTGATTGTTACCGATTCCGAGACGAGAGGATCGTTTCAAGTGTTTAGCTCCCTCGAAACTATGATTGGAAACTTGAGAATTGGAGAGTGGATCTCTGCGAGTGAATTAATATTTAATCTTCCGAGTGGTTTAAACAACGGCTACGAGTTATGCATTATAATAATAATAATAATAAATTTGTGAATATAATAAGAATTCGAATGGAAATTTAAAAATTTATTACACGCCAAAGTTCGAAGAAGATACATCCGAATCGTAAATCGTAAACGGAATAAAGAAAAATGAATATTTCATGGAATTAAAGATTAGAAGTTTCGAAAGCGAACAAGTTTCTCCCCTTTTTTTACACGGGAGAATGAACTTGGAGCGGAGCGGAGAAACAGGAGAACTAGAAGACGGGGGCAATGTACCACGGCTCGAAGGTCGTGGCACCGGTATGGAAAAAGTAAATTAGGATTCGGTATCCACGAAATCTGTCGGGCTTTCGCCCGAATAAATCGAATCGGGGGGATGCTTAAGTCGTCTCTGTAGATACCGAGAGAGGGAGGCTCACCCTTCCGTTTATCGTCCGACAATTGATAAGACGCGGATAAACGTACGAAATGAAGAGAGATCGTATCATCTATTTCGCAAGCAATTTCGATCAAACTTTTATCAAACAAAAAAAAAGAAAGGAATAAATAAAATCGATTCGAGAATTAACATTTTTTACGATTTGGTCGAAACGAAAAGGGAAAGAAATCACCAAAACTCGAAGAAAGATTTAAATTTAAAATGCCGGCGAATGAATGAAGTTGGCGGCACGCTGTTGCCTGCTGAGAATTCCTCCTTTTCGAATCTTTATGAACGCTCGTCCTAATATTTGATGACTTATAGGGGAAGGAGGAGGAGATCTCGCGCCTCGAAGGTAAAATTAAAAGCATCTCCCGCGATCTCTTTCCCGGACAATAAGAAAGATAATACTCGGCCGTGGAAAGTGGAAAATCGTGGAACGTTAACTTCACCAATCGAAACTTTTCGGCTCGGTTCGTGAAAATGCTTGGCGACAGATCCCTCGCCAGGTGGAATAAAACCCGTCCACGCGAACTTAACGCCAACTTTCCTCCGCCCTGTGTTGTGCAAGATAAATTAGAATCTGTCACTGGTGGTGCTGAAGCTAGGAGCAGAGAAACGAATTCCCTTTAAGGAAACGAGCTCAAGTTTTTGGAAGATAACAGCGCCCGAGAGATCAATTATTTTATTTCTTATCTATTTGTTCCCGACATGTAACCAATCGTTATCATCGCTCCCGGATTGATTGAGAAAAAAAATATCCGAGGAGGGAAGAAATTAAAAGCGCGTAAATCGAAAGCTAGCAAATGGCTCGATCGGAGGGAAAGCGATCGCGAAAAAAGTAACCTCGAGTTATCTTTCAAAGCTGCAAGATTTACACGAGACCCGACCCGCGGCTTCCCCGTAAATCCCCGGAGCACAATGCATTTAAAAAAAAAAAGAAAGAAAAATCATGAATATTCATCCATCCTCTCCAACCCTGGAACCCCGCCGATGCATCTTGGACCTTTGGACGTTGTCGGAGGTACAAATTCCGCGGCCCGGCTCGCTCGTTGATCGGAGGCCACGTTGAAAAATATAAATTCTGCTAGAGCAGGTTGGATTTGGTTGGACGGGGATGGCGACGGGAGGTTCAGGCTCCGATCGAGACGAGATTGGTGCAGCACGGGGCACCGGGAGGGAGGGAAACCGGTTTCCTCTCGGACCGGGTTGAAGGATGTTGGCGGTGCCTCGAGGATATAGAAGTTGGACGGGCTTGTGGAGAAAGATCGATCGCGTCGCGGCCGACGAATTCTCGCCTATCGTGTAATTTCGTGGCCACTTACGCTTATGCTTTTTTACAGGGGGGATAAATCGATAAATCGGGGAGGGATGGTTCGAGTAGAGCGCGTGGTGGAAAAATGACGAATGTTCCCGATCCCGAGAATGCGATCGCAGAGAAATTGGAAGGAAGGACGATTTATATCTTCCCTTTTTTGTATAAACACGTACACGCTCCCCCCCTCCTCCCCGCGTCGTCTCGCGTGTACGAGACACGCCTTTCTTCCCGACAATCGTGGGCCACTAATGGAACGAGAGGAACGTGCTACGTGGACTATGTGGAAATTTTTCTGGAACACCGCCAAAGTTCTTTGATTAAAAGAAGGATTATTGTTTCGCTTCCGCCCGCTATAACGTTTCCCTCGGATTTTCGGATTATTCGAAAGACGTACGTGCAATCGTTTAAAAAAAAACAGGCTTTCTCGATTTGGAAAGGAAAGTAATAAGTGTGATTCGATCGAGTTTTCCCCGGAAAATGTGTCGCGTTTCACAGGGGAGGGGAGAGGATCCTCTCGCGGTAAAAGATCAGATTATTCGCGCGTAATAAGGGTTACGGGCTTTATAGAGCGTGCTATGTGTACCAAGGGTGTGTCTACTTTGCGCCATAGTTGTTTCCCTCCCCTTCGACATCCACGGTCTCGTTAATTTTATTCTCGTCTCGTCGTGGTTTCTGTGCCAGCCAAGGACTGGAAACTTCTCATCCAGAAACCGATGAGAAACAAAATAAATCTGGGCTTTTAGAGCAGCTCGTAATAACAACCTAGATCCTCCGTCGCTGTGACTTTTTTAAAAAAAAAGTCGCTAATTGAAAGAGCGCGCTTCTTGAAACTAGTTAATGGAAAAAGAACGAACGAAAAGGAAAGAAAGAAAGAAAATGATAATAATAATAATAATAATATTAATAAAAGATCGTGATACGTGAAATTTCTCGAGTTCTGGCGGAAATTAAATTTCTCACTTCGATTATCCAAGATCCGAGACAAAAATAAGAGGGAAAAGGATCAACGATCGAGAAATCGTGTTGCATGCAAGTTACACGAGTAATATTTCAACATTTCAATGGTAATCCATTGAAATTGCGATGAATCGAAGCAAGGCTAAGCTGTAAACATATCGATCGTCTGGGCCGAGGAGATGCAGCCTTGCACAGGCTTTGTAACGCCGGGAAGAATGCATAACAAGAATACAAAGCGAATACTTACGAAACGGATCGTTGTTCCAAGATTTATAGAGCAACGAGAAGCATTAATTTTTCTCTTCCCTATCGCGCCTCGAACCGTTCTCGTAACCTCTTTTCCATTTTAAGTGCATTTTGTTCGCCCGTACCCCCTCCTCCTCCCCCCAGCCACCATCAACTCTGAAATAATTCACTTCCACTCTCCTCGGTGGTAAAATCGTATTCCACTTCGTAGGCACGTAATATCGAAAGGCGAAACGTTCGGGGAATCGACTTATCAACGGGTTGGTCCTCGATCCAAAGTGGCACGAAGAGTATCTTCGAGGGTGACCCAACTTCCAACAAATCCTAATGAAAATTCATCGCGTCGAGCGTCGGCCCCCGTTTTTCCGAAAAACCGATAAACGATCTTGTCGCCTCTCCGAGGGGGGAAGGGACATTGCTATTCCTCCCTTTGGTGGCCGCGGGATCCGAGCAACGATTACTCATCTTTCGAAAGAATATAGCCGTGGAATTCGCACGATCGTGACACACGAGGAACGGAAACCCGATAATAATATATAGGATCGTGACGTGCTCGCAAGAATTGTTCGGATTGGCAATAAAGCGTTTGATGAATCACGTAACCCAACGTTTGACACATTATTATAAAACGCGATCTGCGCGCGTGTTTTCCAACTTGAAATTGAAAAAAAAAAAAAAAACGACGAGATAAATGTCCCCTTCGTGTGATTAAGGGAAATTAAATTAAAAAAAAAAATACAAGGAACTGCCGTGAAATGATTTTTAGACAAGTTTTAAAGAGAAAACTGGTCCGGTGTTTCGAAACCTACTCGACGTTTTTACTTCCTTTTATAATATTTATGCAAGAATTTTTCAGGATACGAATCGACAGATATGGGAACTCAACTTTCTAATATCGTGTCTAATAATCAATTTGTAATTCAAATTGGTCGAACGTAACAACTCGTTAATTACGTAATTTTGCAAGACGGCACGCGCCTAATTTGTTTACACGTACGCGTTTTCCTTCGCATCTTTGAGAACGAATTTGATCTTATACACCTATCGACCGATCTCCATCCAAGTTCCATTAAAATTGGACTCGAGGCGAGGAAAAGTTTGGGAAAACGTTGGCAATAACGGAATGCAAATGTGCGTGACGCGGCCGATAAGAAGATCGATCTCGAAATGTTCCTCCATAAAACGATATGAACGATTGCATCGCGGAAATCTCGATGTTTCATTATACCCGATTGACATACCCGTTCACACGGGAGCCTGTTTCCGCGATGTCTCTAACATGATGATCCGTTTCTGCTGTTATGAGTCACGCAACGCGGCTTGAAACAACTGCGTAGAAAATATAGGCATACGCGGAAACTGCAGCCCGTGAAACTAGAATCACGTTGCACGGAGCGCAGTCAACATATATTTCTCGGAATATTTTTTCTTTCTTTCGTTTTATAACGAAACGAAAAAGTTAATAAAAAACACCGATCCATTATTCGTTAATAAGCAAAATTATAATTTGCCTTCGTCTAAAATTTCAATATTTTTGTTCTATCTATCCTCTTCGATCCTCTAAAACATTCCACGAATATATTATTGTCTCTTGTACGAGAGAAATTTCTATTTCGATCAGTAGTTTCAATCGAATTCTTTCGCAACGATGACGATCGATGACAGAAGTCTACGTTTCCATTTACGTTTCGTTCCGTTTTTAAAAGTTTAAGACTACTTCTTCTTCTTTTCGTTCGAGAAGAGACAAGGGTCTAGGAGGGGGTTTAATTATGATAGAGGGACCCGATGGAAACGTAGCATGAAAGTTCTGATTAACGTTCGGGGAGCAATTGAAAAATAGCGCAGAGCCGATGTCTCTTTCCGACGACACACTCTCCGTTTAAGTATGTAAAATTAATTAACGTTAATTAACGTTCACCGCGACGGAGGAGGATTGTGCCGCGAACGAGTTCGTGGCACAAATACGGGGGCGAAGGGATTACCACCACCACCCCTGGCAAGAACCCATTAAAAACTGCCGAGGCTATTCGTCCACGCGTGTTAAAAAAAAAAAATATTCTGGCCTCGTAAAATTCTAAAACCAAAAATTCGATCCCCCTTTCGTAACGCGGTCCTCCATTTCGGGATTAAAATCCTTCCTCCGTTAATTCTCGATCGATCGAATAATCCTCGTCGAGCATTTCGAATTTTCATTTTTCTCTCTCTCTCTCTCTAGGATTTTATGCAGGAAGAGGAAGAGGAGAGAGATGTATTTCGAGAAGAAAAATTGGTTGGAAAGGGAGCGGTGCAACCTCAGCGAAGAAAGGTTAAATCTTTCTCGTTCCCGCCGCGATAACGACCGGGGGACAGTTTAAATCGGCGTTCGAGCCTCCAACTATCTCTCTCTCGAATAAGATATCCAACGGTTGATCTCTCGGTGGAGTAAATCGGCTTCGTGGAAAGAACCGTGCCAAGTTCTCGACTTCGCTAAGATCTCTGGGAAGTCGCCACCGAGGCTGGGTTCCTCGTTATTTCTTCCACTGCCGAGTCCCTGACCACCACGGTGAATCAGTGGAAACGTATGGAACAATCGTGTTTCTCGAGGCGGGCGCGAAGAGGAAATGGTGTTCCAGGAAGGAAAGAAGGAGAGGAAGGGGGAGAAGCAATGGGAAGTTAAAACGGGGAACGGGAAAGAAAGAATTTCGAGGAGAAAAATCGTTGGAGGATTTCGCAACGTGCATTCCGTCAACGTATACGACTTTCGAGAAGATCTCGATAAGAGATTATATTGTGAGAAATTATAATTTTTATCGATTCTTTTATGCGTGTGTGCACACGTCGAATGCAAATATTTGCATAAAAACGGATAAATTAGAACGAGATAAGTGAATCGATTACTTTTTGAGTCATCGCATTCTTCGGAAGATCTTATCTTTCCTGTTTGCGCATATTTTCATTATTGCGTGTGGAATGGCCTTAATTTAACGCGCGTTTTAAGGTAATAAGGTGAGATATTTGAAACAACTGTGTCGAGAAACCTTTCGATACCATACTTAATTCCCTCTCACGCAGCCAAGAAAGTGAAAAAAAAAAAAAGAAAGAAAAGAAAAAAAAACAAACGAAAGACTCGGTGGAATTAAAATAAAAAATCCGAAATAATTGCGAATAAAAAAGGATAATCGGTGTAAAAAAAGGAATCGATTCCGAAGTGTAATCGTACGGACGATTTATTGAGAAATTTATCAAGAAGAAAGAGAACTTGGAAGGAAAAGTAAGAAAGACGTCAATTTTGCAAGAATTGATAAATATTATTTTCTTTTTTTATCGCGATATATCGCCTCTATGAATTTTAATTGCCGAACGAGCGTACGCAGTTTCCAGAACGTATGAACAACGGCTATATTTTTCTCGTGTGCTTGATTAAAATATTAATTGCGCGACACATGCGGGTAAAAATTTCGCGAAATAAAAGCACCGGGACCATAAACATAAGCAAACAGAGAAAATGGCACAGAATTCCCACCTTCCACGTTTCCCAAAAAAATTATTTAATATTCATAATTATCTCGTTTGCAAAGCTAATTCCTTTTAATTTGAACTTGATTCATTTAAAGAAACTAGAAAGAAATTAATAATTTCTTCTTTTTTTTTTTCCTTTTTTGTATCTAATAATCGATATATCTTTAAGAATACATTTTCTACAAATGATAGCATTAACGATTAACTTATCTTAACAACGTCGTTAATTACGCTTTATAATTCTTCTGCTATGTCTATACACGTCTATCTATGCATATAAAATGATTCACGCGTTTCATTAAATAATCGGGATAACGAATCTTTTATATGCCACTGATTTCTATATATTTCTTCCAATAATATTCTACGATCTCACAAGACGACAGATATATTTCTTTTTTCTTTTTTTTCTTTAATTTCAATATTCAATAAAATTGCAAATAAAACACGCGAGAAAAGTCCACGTAATTTTCTCTGGAATAATTGAGTCGAACGAAAGATCTACGATCGTTTAAAATAAAAAGAATACTTCGTGATAATAAAAAAAAAAATTGCAAATTTGCAAATTACTACACATCCTTTTACACGACATAATTTATATAACGAGGCAAATTAAATCGTTAGAAAGCGATACCAAACTACTCAAAATATCAAAACTAATTTTTAATACGCTATTTTTTTTAGCATTATCGTACTCTCTTTTAAGTTCCCCCTTTAAGTAAAACTCTTATCTGTTCGTAGATTTGTCAAAACATTACTTCTGATACCTCGTTATTTCACATTTGACTGGTTTTTACGACCTCGTTATATCGCGGTTACTTTCAATCGAGCGCCAATGATTAATTCCATTCTTCCTCCACTTATTCTTTTACAATACGTCTTTGTATAAAAATTATATGAATAATTGTTAAAAAACTCTTTGTTGCATACCGCACACGATATAACATAAGGGGCGAATTAAAGCGTAATATGTTTACGATGTCGCGATGAAAATACATGCTCTTTCATTAATACCGGCCAACAGTTTCGCGAGCATAGATCAACTATAACTACACGATGCACTTACGGCTCGTACCGTTACATCGCAGTTCCCGTTCCCGTGTATAAAAGCGTTCAACGCGCGACGCGTCAGGATCAATAGCCTTGAGGACTTTTATCGTCGGGGGATAAATTACGTTCCGGATAACGCGACACCTACCAACCGGTAAGTAGACGAAACAATTGCGAGAAAGGAGCGGAGAGGTGTGCTGACAAAAGGGAATCAGTACCTCGATCGCCAATTTAATATCGGCCCTTTGAGGGGCGAGAAACAGGAACGTAATCGAAAGATAGAATTCCCCTTACTCTTTCCCTAAAAGTTCGTGAAAAATTCATTCTATCGAGCCTCGATTAATTTACGATCAAAAGTGAAAGGGACGATGCAACGGGATTTGTTGCACGGGAATTTTAGCGTACACCTTGTTATCCAGCGGATTAGAAGGCGGTGTTTGATGTTTCCTTGACCTCAGCCGCCTTTATCGATCCGCCTCCCTCAACTATTTGATTAGAGATCGCCTTAATTAAACGCGTCTGCCCTTTAATTCCGCCCCATCGCTTTACCCTACAAAGTCGCCGCCGTTATCAAGAAGAAGAAACGGTTTTGGAAGCTTCGTATCATCGAAATTTGAACCTTCGGTTTTTCCATATTCGCGCATATTCACCTCGGGAGCTCGTTAATCGAACTTTTCGCCGATATGTGATTAAGAATGAAATGCAATTTCGTTGGTACGTGGAACGGGATAAGCGGCGTTGGCCAAACGCGGCGCAAGCAAATTGAGCATGAGATTGAACGTTAATCCTTAATTTGTCCTCGAAGCTATCGTTTCGAAATGGATTTTATTACGTAGATAGGCAAAGGAGGATCGAATCATGCTACGTGCATCGGGTATTTTTGGCGATTCGCGCATCGATTTTCGGATTCGTAACATCACTCGGTTCGTGCTATTTTTCGCCCGCTTTAAATGGATTTTTCAAGAACGACGTGGTCGATCATTCTCCTGCTAATTAGCCGGTTGAAGGCCCCGAGCGGAAAATAGAAGAGATTTCCGCATACCAAGCAAAGCGCAATTGTGTCGACGCGACAGCCTATACGACGAGGGGTGGATACCCCTTGAGCGTGGAATACGTATTCCTTCGGTTGTTACCCTGGCCATCGACCGTCTGCGGGGCGCGTGTCCTGGGGCAAGGACCTCTCGCGTATCCTATCAACCGTTCGCTTCGTTGCTTTGCGATTGAAAAAAATATTTCTCGCCTCGTTTTCCTTCTCCTACAATTTTCCAATATAAATACTCGATCGTTCATGGGAATAATAAATATATATCGAATCGGATATATTTTAAAATGAAAACGGATGAACAAAAGAAATTTTACTTTACGAAGGAAAGTGAAACTGAGAAATTGAAAAGGAAGAATAAATTAAATCCGAGATGAAAAATACGAGCGGTTGTTCGATTATCTTTTTCTCGATTGTCGACCAACTTTTCAAGAACCTCCTCCATTTCTTTTCTTTTCTTTCGATTAAATGCACGCCCATCGAGTTCAATCGCGTGTTTCTGTATCAAGAATCATATATTTCTCGAACGAGGTTAATTCGGTTCACCTATTAAAACGTATTAACGTATGCAAATATTTCCGCGTTAAATTTTAACGAGATAATGGCTGATAATCGTCTTACGCGTTATCAATTACCTATAGTTAATCCTTATTAATTGGGTGAATATAATTTGAGAAATATATCTAACGGGATCATTAGACGGAGAGGCGAAACGACGATAAAATAATTATAACTTTGTAACATGGTTGTAACAACGCCGAGTATTCGTTAATAAGTTTGGCCAAGGTTTATCCTTCGTAATTAATACGCGTCTCGAATCGAAGTACACCGGGTTTAGAATTCTGAACGCGACGAGAGGTGTACGGTTTATTGGTTATGTCTTCGGTGCATAATCCAATTCGCGAAACGGGCTTTGCTGCAATGCACGAGTACGAACAAGTTACTCGTGTACTCGTGCGAGCTCTTAATATCGACAGAGATGAGATGAACGATCGACAGAATTCAGAGCCAATTCATTAGCGTTAGACTTTATTCTATCGCGGTTGGAATACGTGCAAGAAGATGATATCGAGTTTTCTGAAACATTGACCGGATTATAATTTCAAATATATATTTTATCTAAATAAAAAAGAAGAAATATTCATAGAATTTCACCGTTTGATTAAAATATTACGATTTTATTATCATCTCGAATAATCCACCATTGCGAATCGTGAGATTTTCAAAGGATAATGGATTTTTTTTTTCCCCCTCTGCTTTCTACAGTTGCAAAATGGCAACGTCATCGATAGTTATAAAACAATTTCGGAGGCGTGGAGGCAACGGTATCTTTCTTCTTATACATACTCCTTATAAAGATGGATATAAAGACGAATTCCATTAGAGACATGGAGTATACATTAGTGTCACTGTATCAAAACAACCGGAATATACGTGTAAATATATTATCTGCGTTTATCTTATACGTTAATTTTCTAGCAGTATCTAACTATTTTAATTGGCTATTTTTTTATGGAAAATTTTTACGACCACGCGTCCCCCTTAAATCATTCAAATCACTGTTGAAGAAGAAAAACAAAATTCTTCGATACAACGATACCCGTAACGACGACCAAATCCTTATATACTTCGTCACGAATATACGTAAGATTTTTGCCAACGATTTTTTTCGAGAAACAATTTTTTTACCATGTTACAACATGTTGAGAATCCCCAAGAAGAACGTCCAAGAAAGTGGAACGCGTTAGAAAGCAACGCGGAACGAAATGTTTCAAGGCGCCTACACGGTTTTACAAATTCTTTAAAACGTGGCATCGGGGCCTACATCGTTTGATGTAGCCCGTTTTAAAGAGGGGTTCCCTCTAGATGTCCCACTAGATGTGGAACTTGTTCCCCGCCTCGCGAGACCGAGTTTTCGCTGAGGAAAAAGACGCGTCATTTTCCTGCGCTCGTTTGCACAAGACAAATCGATGCACTTTGCGAATAAACAGGGGACTTGTTGATAACTTGTTACAAAGATATATGGAATCCTCAAAGAAAATAAATAAAAGTAGTCGTGATGAATAACTCGTTTAAATATCTTAAATACTCTAAATAATTGAACTACTCGATAAACGATAACGCAAATTTTTCTGCGCTCGTTTAGAAGGAAAAAGTGTGTCTATCTATCTATGCGGAAAATTCAAGCGGAATAATTAACGACTATGATAAAGTATAAAAAAAAAATAGAAATAAAAATGTGGAGAAATTAACTGGTGGCAAGTCGACTCCCCCTAAGTCGAACGAGTTAATTACACGACGTGCGGCAAATTGATAAGAGAGATAATTAAGGTTCAACGATCGCTTCGGTTACGACGGACGATTGATCTTTCTTTCGTGAAAACATCGTCTTTTGATATTCGAGCCAAGAAATGGAAACGAGAGGAAAAAAGAAAAGAAAAGAAAGGAAAGGAAAAAGAAAGAGATCGAGCAACGAGGAGGAGATATAAAAAGGCGTGGAATAAAAGGAATAAAGAGAACAAGGCGAAGATAATAAAACAAAGTCGTTGGACGAGAGTCCTAAGAAGAAAGAAAAACCATGAAACAAGAAATAAAGAAATAATCCGAAAAGTCATCATCATTCACTCGTTTCCTAATGAAACAATTTTCTTCGGGAGACTAAAAATCATTCGACCACAGAAAATCGCGTACAAGGATCGACTTTCTTTAAATCATCCATATGGAAATGCAACGGAAGCGAGGGACGGAATTATTCATACATTTTATCATTTGGATAATAACGAGTTCTCTTGTCACGATCGATTTTTTATCAAGATCGAATCTAACGAAATAAAAAAAAGCTCGACTTCTTTTTTTTTTTCTTCGAACTATTATTTCATTCGACTCGACAAATCTTGCTCGATCGAAATTAAAAAACGAATTCCGTAGGATAATTAGACGGAAAGATGATGGATCGATGCCCGAAAGCCTTTCCACCTAGCACGGTTTTAATTGGCAATTCTGGATAACTCGACGCACCCATCGAAATCCACGTCGATCAACCATCATTGAAAATCTGTCAAATGCATGCGTGGGCCGACGTTACCTCGACACGGACACCGACCGTTCCGAATCGAATACAGTAGCCACGAGCGACAATTCACTTTGCGATAATGCGAGCCGAAATTATTATAGAAATACGGAATCGTTGGATCATTAAAGCGCAATACCATTTCGTCGGCGAATAATCCGATATAACGATTGAACGTTTCTTTTTTTTTAGAATATTCGAAGAGATGGCGAGACAGAATTAACAGAGAGAAGAATCGGTATAAATTTTTCATAAGGCGTAATTCGAGGCAGGATAAATTATGGACGCATTTTGATGGCTGAGGGAATCGGCGTTTGATCGAGGGATGTCTTTGTTTTATCCCCAGGACGAGGAAAGGGCGATACTTAGTGAGACGATCAAGAAAGGAATTCTATTATCCCAGAGGTTCGATTTATCGAACCTTCCTTCCTTCCTTCCTTCCTTCTTTCCTTTCCTATCGTGGCCAAGAACGCACTGCTCGGAATACCTCATTTCCTTTGTCCGCATCTTTCTCACGTTTCACGCGACCCCGGTGTATAGCTCTGAACGTTGGATAAAAAGAAAATCGGTAGACACGATTGAAATTACGCGATGAATCGCGCATCTAATTTTTATCGTGTTCAATAACTCGTCTTGAGGATATTCGATCGAGGACAAATATGCTTGGACGATATTAAATCCACGGATGAAACTACGGGAAGATCGAGGCAATTTTTCAAATCTTATCTCCGAATCCTTACGAGTTCTTTAGAGAATAATTCCTTTTACCCGAATTCTTTTATGCAATTATTACAACAGCTCTCTTTCTTTCTCTCTCTCCTTATCCGCGTTATCCTTTGTTCGAAGCAACAAGATATTGGCTGAATCGATGTACCTCTTACAAAAGATATTTCCGAAAGGTGAACACGGGGGAGGGTTGAGTGTTACACGGCCGATACCAATTCGGGTCAATACCTCTTTCCTCGTATTCACAAAAGACAAGTCGCATCCGACACCTTTGGTGCTTTGGAACGAACGACTCGAGTATCATATCGCGCAGATGATAAATCGATATCACGGTTGAACGCTTTATATTGACTTTACAAAAGCAAGCAGACAAACTTGCGAATTTTCCGTCAAAGATCGATCATTGTTCGCGGTACATAATCGAAAGGGAAATGGAGGCTGCTTGGCTCGAAGTTTGTTCTTCGGATCAAGAAAGGATATATATATCATACGAACATCTAGGAAACTTGTATTCTTTTTTTTATCGAGCTTTCGAATTTCTTTCGAGCTTTCTCTCTTCTTTTCTTCGAGACTTCTGCCGAGTCGTGCTTTTCGAACGAGCTCTCGGTCCAACTCTTTTCTTACCGACGTTACAACTGTTCGCAAGTTTCGCGGCAACAGAATATCTCGAAGCCAAGAAGTTTCCGCTATAAAGCAAACGCGGCTTTCGAAATTGCACGAAATTACGCGACAGAGATCAAGGGCGCGGCATTTGCCGAGAAACGAGCCGAGTGGATCTTTTGGCAAACTTTCATTATACTTCTCCCCGATGGAATCGAACTGATCGATTCGATTTCAGGGAAAAACAAAGAGAGAAAGAGAAAGAGAAAGAGAGAAAAAATAATAAAACATATGCGATCGAACGAATGGCCGAATTTTTCGATCGATTTCTCGATCCGATCCGAGGCATCGGAAGGCAAATAAAAGTTCCCTCCGGATTAAACGAACAGTTCCATCTCGATTGTTCGTAAACGGGCGCGCGCAACGCATCACTGCGGAATCGGAATTTCCTTTCACCATGAACGAAAACCAGTTGTGCAACAGGCTTTTTTATCGCATCCCGGGGTCTCGACGTGTCTCCCTCGTTCGTCGATTGCGCAACCGTACCGTTATCAGGACCGAATGATTTCGAAACAGATAAAAGTTGATAAGGGAAACGAACAGAAGCCGAACAACGCGGAAAAATCAATTGAATTTTTCGCGAGCGGTTGAACAAATTGCTTCGATCTCGAGCAGCGAAAACCGAACGAAATCTCGTTATCAGATCTTTTCCACGGATCGAGAAACAAGTAAGGGATAAGACACGATTTGATCGATGACGATTAATTAATTTTTCCCCGCCAGGGGAGAGAAGTTTGGATCATGGTACGAGCGGAGATCAACTTTTCTTGTAAAAGTCCGTTGTAAAAAGCGAACCTGTTTCTTGGAGACGGGAAAACTGGATCCCCGTGACACTCGGAGTAGCATTTCCTGCCTCGGAAACCGAGAAACACGTTCTCCTGACCTGTCACGGCTGTTTCCCTGAGAAAGCAGCACGGATCGTGCAGCTCGCGTGCGCCAATGCACTTCGTTATAACAATTTATTCGATAATTATTTAGACCGATTTCATTAAAACTTTCTCGAAAATATCGACCACGTTTTTCTTACAATATTCTCTCTCTCTCTCTTTCCATCCGTTTATAAAAATGATCATTTCTTCACGCGATATTCACGGTTCCACGAAGAAACGGCGGCGCATACATATAGTTCAGCTCGCTGCCTAGCCTTTACCCAATTAATCCCGCGTCTTAATGAAGTTTCATCGGCTCGAGATTAGCACCGCGTCAATATCCTCGGTTGCACTGAAATACGCGTCTATATATCCCTTCCCAACTTGCTGCAATCTTGCATACGCGATACACCAATACGCTCCAATGCACGTACATACCGTGTGCTCTTAAAATTTAGCAATTTAGCAACGCGTGTCTGTCTCGGTTAAGAGTTTTATCGGATGTAGATACCCGAAAATACCCGGCAATCGGGTTACGGATCCGAATTCTGTTTACGACGAAACTTTCCACCGCCATACCAACTTCCCCATAGTTTTCGAGTCTGAAGAGAAGGAACCTTAACAATTTCGCAAGTATGCAAGATAAGGCTTCTTCTCTCCGATCCAGAAAAAGAAGACGACTCCGTCTTTCCAGATGTTGTTCCATCATCTCTCAGGCCAATTAGCGGCCTGAAAAATTACGCAACAACACCCTACGAAACACCCTGTACACCGTCCGTTTCGAGCACACTGACTCCACGCACCGTTATCACCTATGCGGCGCTCGGTGTACGCAGCCAACATGCACCCGGATATATACGTATAAATGCAGCGGTACAAGCCGCCTCGCTCGAGGAAGGGGGGGAGTTGCACGCGTGTAAATACACGTACACACAGGGATGCGGAGCGCGCGCATACGCGCGGGGGTAGACGCGTGTACGCGTGGAGGGGGTGGACGAGCGCGAGGCTATTACTCGGTTTACGAGGGGCAACACGGTGCTGACGTTTACGTGGGCGAGCGAAACCCACCGAATGCGCCGCCACGATTAATTCCCGCGCGCCTTGTTCCAATCCCAAAGTTTTATGGAAAATACGATACCTGGGGGAGCGCGGTCGAGATGCACCTTGCCCTCCGCGCCGGGCTTTCATGAACGGGGAGGGAAAAGAGAGGGGAAATTCTCGGGTATGATTTGTGTTTATACGTCGTACATCGCGGCCAGAAAACGGATAATTAAAGCACCGTTGTGCCTCGAACGAGGTTACCCACGCGGAATGGGAATTATGGCAACACTTGTTGTGTAGGGCGGGATAAACTCCGTGTCGCCTGCGATGCGACTATATTCTCGAATCCCCTCCCTCCTTGCTTTATATAAATTATTTCGGAGAAATGATTTCAAAGGTTGCGCACGGATAAATATTAGTTTGGTTTATTCTCTAACGTTCCATCGGATAAAATAATGCCGGATCCCCCATTATTCAGCGATTACGATCGGTCTCGGTTTGGCAGTGGTGCCAATTTTTAACGGCGTTCTTTCCAATGCGTATTCGCGCGACACGAAGCTACGCTACGCCCCCGTTTCTTTTCCACCGTGCATATTTTATCGAAAATAAAATGGAAAACGGCCAACCGCCACGGGCCAACTTGTACAGAGTTGTAAACCCGCGCAAACTCCCCCATCGTGCCTCTTTTTACATTTACGACAGTGGTCACGACGCAACGATTTAGATTCACAAAAGCAGGGAACGGCGGACGGCAATAAATTTCAATTTTATAACGTGAATTGCATTTTTCGTCGCGACTTTCAATGTGCTCTGTGCTCCACCGATCGTAGATCCCTCTCCCTTATCCCGATATCTATCTCTCGTTCGATCCAGCCAACGTTTCTTCATCCCATGTCCCATCACGAACGGATACAAGGAATTGCGTAAACGGCCCAGTGTTCCCCAGAAACGAGGAGACCGACCCGGATTTTAATTTACCGGGAAGTAGATATTACACCTGGAAATGGAGCACAATGGCGCATTGTCCGCCTCGAGAGCCTTAATCACGGATGTACTCGCCTTTGTCAATTTCCATAGTTCGATTCTTCGCTCTCTATGATGCTCGCCCACGGAGCTCGGTCGAAACATCGGTGGATCTGTGCTACGCATTTGTCCGCGTGTACACTTTATTATTCCCGCCCGGCCAAGGAACAGAGATACGTCGCGTTGCATCGAGGCCACGATCAAACAATTGTCTATTGTGTAACGTAAGCGATAGTAACGACTATCTTCGCCGATGTTGATAACTCTATTATAGAAATTAATCTCGCCGGTATATTCAGAAAATTTTCGTGTCGAATTATTTTTATTATTATCCTTGACATCCACGAATTAAAAAAACGAATTACGACGTTAATTAAAGAAATACTCGCTCGCGTACGGTTCTCACGATCGCGATAACACGTTTAAATGTAATAATAAAGATTCCTCGAGATAAATTTCTTCGATCAATGCCCGCTATCGAGTGCGAGACGAATCTTCGATTTAACCCGTTTTCCACCCACGCCTTTGATTTCTTACAACGAAAAAGGGAAAAAAAAAAGGAAAAAGGAAGAAAACTTCATCGTTTCTTTCACTGCCTACGTAATAACGGTATAGAAAACGTGCGGCACAGATATAGGCGTATATCTGTAAAATTGCTACGCCGATAAAGTTTGCAACACGCGGCCGATAACTATATCGTGCGTTACGTATGTTTGCACGTATATTTATGCGCGTTTCGACGATCCGAGGTGCGAGCTAGACTTTCCGGAATACGATAAGAATAACCACGTCGATAACAGGCCAACCGTGTGCGTCGTACTAAACGTACGGATGCCTGTTGGCCTACGAGCAATGGGTTTCTTTCTTGTTTTCGTAATGTTAAATCGAAAATGATTTTTATATTCCCAATACTTTCCGTAAGAATCAACTTTCGATTTGACTGAACGAGTATATTATCGATATAGGAATATTGAAAACTTGGGGCAGCTTGTTTTGAAAGTCGACAATCTTTACTTTCACTTCGCGGCTTGTTTGAATGGCTTCAAAAAGTTTGTTCGATAACTTTTTGGTTGGAGAAAATAAATAAGCGGCTGAGAGAGGTGTGGCGAGATATTTGGGGGGTTTAAAAGGACTGGAAGATAAAGATTGAAAAGGTAGACGCATTATCTATGGAGAAAGAAGCCGTATGATCGTGAACGAACGAGTGGGAGGAAGGGAGAACAACGATGAAATCCCACTTTGGTTGTATATATTCCATCTCGATCGATATGACCGGGTAGCAGGTGCTATGCCATAGTTGTAAGGGCCTGTCACTTTTATCTCTTTTCTTGTACGATGACTTTTACACCTCGATTGATGCACCTTTCGAACGAAAGTATGAACATTTTATTTAATTTTTCTCGATAACCGCGAATTTCTTAAACGTAATCGAAATAATACCGAAAATAAATTTTTCTTTTTTTTTGACAAAGCAATGGAAATTAGAATATGGAAATAAAGATCGAGAGCTGAATGATCAAAAAAATCGTAATAAATAGTCGTAGCATATAAAGATTAATGACAAAAACGGTGATGCGTTCTTTCATTAATTTCTCGTTTAAATTGCGCACGTGGAACGGATGAATGATCTACGCATAAGCTTTCACATGTATGCGAAAGCGTACACACGCAGAGCGATACAGTCACAGGTATTAATGCCCGAGGCAAAGTATATAAACGCTGCTCTTCCCACTTATTACGTCAAAAGATGCTACTAACAATAAATGCTAAAGATCAACTCCGTTCAACGTTAGAATTATCGATCCATAGTATCTAAATATCTATTTTACATTTATATATATATATATATATATAAATGTTTGCAATTAAAATCAATTTTGTTAATTATTCAGCGATAATTTTTCCTCAAACTTACGAGATAAATATCGTATTAATATTTATCGAAAATTTTCGAATAATACGGATAATTAATGCGATCGAAGAAAAAAAAAAATCATTAATCACGCGTACAATTACAATACATGTTTTCTATGTTTCGTATGGCACGATATGACTATCTATCGATGACATGCGATCTCGGTATATTAATTACTGGTCAGCGCTCTTTTTGTTCGCTGAATGGTCAGCAAAAATAAATAGGAACATATAGGATAAAAGGCATATACATAATTGCAATCGTGATTACACGTCATCAACGATGATAAAAAGCTAAGGAAATGTAACGTTGAGGTTCAAATCATTCCACTGCTGTACTATCGTATAGATAACGCTCTATTTATTGTGCGTATCTTTATCATGTCCTATCCACATTTACGACACAATTTTTTTTTTAACCACGTCACGATTTTTAACGATCCTAGAAAAGTTCAGAAAACGTGCGCCATTCTGAATGTATCATCTTACGCATGAATCAGGTAGTACACTGAAACGCTTTTTATTTTTCTTCTCTGCCGTGGAAACACTATACCCGTGTTTCTTTATGGGATATGGTTACGCAATAATGTCACAGAGAAACGTTACCGAGGCAGACAATCGGTGATAGTCGCAGTGGACACGTAAGCACGAAATTTCATCTCTTTCTCGCATTACTACACTATATTGTACTTGTTTACCAAACCATAGTAAAAATGTTTTCTTTCGCAAAGTGATTTCTTTGCATAATATAATGATAAATATTGTACAAATATCAATAGTGAATTTATCAATGATGAAAAGAGTATAAACGATATTGCGACGAATTTTCATTAAATATTTTCAAAAAGATTTCGTTCAAGGTGAACGAATTTCGTTAAAAGAAAACAATAATACTATTACAAATTTACACGTATATACTGTTATTCAAGAACGTAAAATCCTCGATGAATTATAACGTTCTAATATTATCGTAACGTATCATAACCTAAAGACGATAGTACAATATCGAAATGTTCGAAACGTATATCGTGCAATACGAATTTAAAAAGCGTGTAGCTCGATGTTATTAAAGAATAACCGGATCGTTCCGATTTTGATTTCATGATCGTTTAACTGCACACAAAAGAACACGGTATCTCGAGAGAAACGAAAGGAGAAACAGAGAAAGAAAGGATGAGAATGAAGAGATGCGGGGAGAGAGGGGAGAGTTGATAACATGCCAGCTGTGCGCAGGAACGGAGGTTAGGTTAGAATTGGCGTTTGGGGGTCGCGAGGTCAGCTCACGGGATCGAACGACGAAACGGGATAGCAAGATAGCAAGATATAGAGGCATGCAATGATTCAACTTACCTCGTTGAAGGCCATCTTCTTCGTTATGCTTCCGGACTCGCGGCTGCTTCCGGCACCTCCTTGCCCCACCGCTCCTGTAGAAGAGGATCGTCTCCCAGAGCCGCCGGACTAGTTGTTCCAGCAGCAGCTGATCTCGCCTGTCCAGAAATCCAAGGGAGGACGAGAGCACATCGAAGCCGCGAAAAACGCCACTCGCGGCACACTAAACACGAACACGAAGCCGACCACGACGACGATAGCGACGACGGCGACGACGGTGACGACGACGACGACACTCGCGACCGACCTGTCTTACAGCCCTCCGCGACACACATACGTCACGGAACAAACACGACCGTACACCTTTGCGGGGGACCACCTACGAAACACTTTCGATCAACTTGCACGCGATCCGTCACGCGATTAGCATCCCCCTGCCGAGCGAGTTACCGTAGTGAGGATAATCTGGCATTCCTCAGGTGGGCACCGACAGCACCTTCGCCGATGTTCGAAATACCGCAGCGGCTTACCCGGCTACCTTGCTTTACAGTTATCGCGACACGTTACCAATCGATTGTCACTGTATCGTACGCATATACCAATCCTCGCAATATGTTCAATACGTTGTAACCGTTTCTCGCACTGTTTTTTTCACGTATTTATATTCGTCGCAGAACTATCCGCAAACAGAGGAGCGCCATCTTGATTTCTGCTGTCGCGGAACGAGTCAAAAGAGATGCGCGCGACGCCGACACAGCTGTGAACGGGTGCCATTGCCAACGAAGACCGCGGTTTTTCGGAACACATGCGACGCAATTACTTTCAAAGTTTGTCTCTTTTTTCATTTACCTATTTTCTCATGCTAATCATTCTCGCCATGCTACCTATCTCTTTTTCTATCATCTTTTTCGATATATTTAATTATTTCGATATATTTATTACTATATTGTTCCTAATTTTATAATTATTTTATTATTATTCGTATACTAATATTTTTTTAAATCGAAAACAAATATATATTTATGTACTTTTAATCTTATAAAATAATTATAAATAGCAAATATCGTATAATATTGCAATTGCGTTTTGATTGGTTGAAAATGGATAGAAGAATTCTTACCGTGAAATTTGAATGTAAGAATTTAAAATATATAATATTTTATTAAAATATAAAGTTGGAAAATAAATGATTATAGAAAAAGAGATATTAAAATAACTAATAAAAACACTTTTTATGGATTACACTTGAACTTCACCAAAAAATTTTTAAAAAAAAGACTATAACAAACAGAGACACTTCAAGCTTGTGCGCCATCTTGGACAATACTAAACATGGCCGCCGAAACTGCGTAAGTCAGTAGTGTGGTGTACATATTAACGGTGGATGGTTCATTATTCTATTACAGTGTTCGCGTAGTGTTCGGTTATTTTTATGTCCATTTACATTCTTAGTGTTTAATATATCGTTAGTTTTACAAGTGAATTCTTCAAAAGACAGAATTTGTTGAAATGGGCCGTTCCAGATCCAGGACAAAATCTCCTAGTAGGCGGCGTCATAAGAGCAAGCATTCAAGAAAACGTTCAAAATCACGTGAGAAGCATTCGAACAACAAGTATTCTGACAAGCCAAAAGAACGTAGTTCAAAAACAAGGTAATATATTTTACTTTATTATTGAACATATGCATATTGGAATCGTTTCATTCTATCGAATTTTCCGCCATTTTGCTATATAGTCAATAAAAAAAATCTTTTTTATTGATATATATTACACCTAATTGAAGGTTTATGTATCTCCTATTGTTGTATATATCTTAATGCGTTGTTTCTATTAATAAATATTAGTCACTTGATTTCTAATTGTCGCGTCAATTATTCCTTTCTGCAGTTATACAGAATTTGAAAGAATTTATTTATTTTTGCAGGAAACGATCCCATTCTGCATCCTCTAGTTCGTCAGATGCTTCAGATGATGTACATATAGTCAGTCATAAGAAACGTTCATACAGAGACAGAGATCGCAAAATGGATGAAGTAGAAAGACTGGCAGAAATGGAACGACAAAGGTAATTATAATTGATATAAATTTAATTATTCTTTATTTGATTTTTCTTAATTAATTGTATTTTCACTAACAATATTTATCTATAATATCTCTTGTTTTTAATAAAATATTCAAATATTAGAAAGGATAACGTTAAAATGTTTTTATTATTTCCTCGTGCATTTGATATTATAGAATTAAGGTACTTATCCCTAAAAAAATATTTCTTCACATTATTTTTTATATTTTATTTTTTTGAAAGGCAAAAACAATATAAATTTTAACACATTTAATTATTTTTTTAATTAATAAAGAAAATTAGTTTTGCTTCTATTGGTGTACGTTTTTTTTTATTTATAATTATGTTGTCAGGAAAAAGAAAGAATTATCGAACAAAACCTTCACCGCTAGTGCAGTTGGGTAAGATTGTATAACTATCTCATGGTGGTGGTTGAACTATTTTATATTGTATACATAATATAAGTACCTGATATTTTAATACATATCGTTTTGGAATTTGATAAAATATAATTAATTTGTTAATTCTAAATTATATATTTTTATTATTATTTTATTAAATATTAAATAAAATATATTTTGTTTAATTAAATAAGATGATTTTATATTTTATGTTCATAAATAATTAAAATAAATAGCATGCTTATGTATTTGAAGCATGTATGCTACTTTTGTAGCATTAGAACAACAAAATATTTCTGTGTTTTCAGAAGGCAACGTGAAGTGGAACAAAAAATGGTTGAAGAAGAAGCTGCCAAGCGAATTGAAGAACTAGTGCAGAAGAGAGTAGAAGAAGAACTAGAAAAACGTAAGGAGGAAATAGAAGCTGAAGTACAAAGGAGGGTAGAAGAAGCTAAAAGGGCAATGGAGCGTCAAATGATGGAGGAAATGGAATGGAGACAAGCAAAACTTCGTGAGGAGGAAAAACGAAGAGAGGTAAGACCAATCCAGAGAAACATTGGCCAGTGTTAGCCCAAGCGCTGTTTCGATCAACAGGAAATAAATCTGGTGCTCTATCCTTGCATTATTTTTATATTTAAATAAACAATATATTTTGATAAAGGCAGAGCTATAATATCAATGAAATATATATATATATAATGGAGGAAATGTATTTTATAATTTATAATGAATTGACTGGTAAGATGCAATTTAATTTAAATGTTTCTAAACTATAAAGAAAATTTAGGGTTTTATATGTTTGCATGTGTTGATATATAAAAAAAAAAAAAAAAAAAAAAATTAGAAAATTCTAATTGGGCATTCCAAAAATTATATAAATATTATTAATTGAATATAATTATGGTGAAACTAACACGTGTGATTGTAGCGCTGTATTAAGCTTCTATTTCGCGATCACAGCGTTTGGGCTTGAAGCATTGTGGTTATTAATGAGAAAAAGTATTATTAAAAAGCCACATTGCTTCGACTTCCCAACATCCACTGAGGTCGCGTTGTTGGGAATGTATACTTTCTCTTGTGGGAAGAATTTTGCTATTATAGGCGCATGTATCGGATATTTATGAACAGAATATTGTATTTGTACCATGTATATATTTATATATTTGTACAACATTAATACCTTTCATCACACAATATTTCGATTGTCAGTCGTATCTACTATTGCAAAAGTTGCTTTCGAATGCATTTACTATGTTTATGCTCGCAACTTTTACAATTGTTATACCTGACAATTCAACAGACCTAACTATTTATTGATCTAGTTTATATCCGCGTATGTGAATGTCCACATAATCGCATCGTTTAATCTCTTAAAAAAGTAGAAAAGGAAGTATCCAATTACTTAAAGTTAGTGATCCCAAACTTTGTAACTTGCTAAACAGAAAAAAGCAATCGTAAGTTTGAAATAAAGTTATTTTTCTACGAAACTAGGAAAATGATATTTTTCCCTGAATAGTTTTTGCTGTCAGTGAAACAGTAGATTTAAAAAAATTGTCAAATTTTTTCATAAAAATCTTTTTAAATTTTATCAATATGATTGCACAATTATTTTTAACTTTATTTAGGCGGTATAACAAAGATATTCCTATTTGTAGTAATTAAAATGAATTAGATTTTTTTCTTTTTGATAGATCTTTTTTCACATAAAAGTTTTTTTTTTTTATTAATCGTACAATTATTAAAAGTATAATTTAAATAATATTGTATGATTATTTTAAAATTTGGAAATTCAAGAAAATATACATTTAGTTTATATATACATACATACATATAAAATATATATATATATATAAACTGCTCTTGATAAACTTGCTTTTTTATGCAAACTATAATGACAATAAATAATAGAAATATTAATAGTTTTAATAAGAATAGAAAGAAATATTTATTCTATCCCGTAACTTTTTCATTCTAAGCTCTAATAACAGCTTTGATTAATTTAGTATAACAAATATTCTGAGTTACAAGAAGGGGTCCTGTTATTTGATCTAATTGGCTATGATTTATATATTTAGAAAATAATATTTATATATATATTTTTTTTATCTATTTATAAATATTCATAAATACTTCATTTTCCTTCAAATACGACTAGGAGTTTTCTTCTACTATGTTTTTTATGTATATGCACAATTGGTTATTTTCACCCTCGGGAAATCAGCACGTTCCGGTCAAATGGACAGCGACCCTGATTACAAGTTGACCATACTTTTATTCTTATTGCTTTGCACATTGAGTTTGCACTGAATATGTGAACAAGTTTGGGAGAAAATTAATTAGAAAGGGAGAGGTAGACGTTAAAGGGCAGAATTAGAATCCCATAGCAACAAAGCACGACCTAGCAATATATAGGTCACCTTCCTTACTGACTACCAACAGAAGATGCCGGTATTTTACTCACTGCTGAGTGATTGTCGATGAAGAAGGCATCCCCTACGTGCTGGCGCGAGCTTCATTCAGGTATTATCCAATTTATATATTCATAATTCATTTTATACCGATATTATTATTATCATTCTTTGTTTAAACACTATGTATCGGAAAGACAATATTAGGGATTATTTTAGATTTGCTAAATATTAGTACCTGGGACACAACGCATTCAATCGACAGGTCGGGGCGGATGGCACCACTCGTTCGTAAATATTTTTTTAATACGTTTTCCATCTTTTTTTTTTTTTCAAATGCACATCAGCCATTATCGAAGATATGTGAACCATCATTATCTGTGAAAAAATTATTATAATTTTTTTTCTTTTCTTTTCTTTTCTTATTCTTTTTTTTTTCTTTTTTTTTCTTTTCTTTTTTTTTTATTTTTTTTTTTTTATTATTATTATTCTTTAAAACAATATTTTTATACCTTCTGCATTTAAAGTTTATCCTGCACTTAACAGAAACTTACTCAACATATCGCGTTTAAGAAAGGAGAGTTAAAATTTATCTGTACATCCTTTTGCATGCACAGTGAATTGATTCAGAATCATAATTCACGTTTTTTCACTTTCAAGTGGCATCCTAAGTCGTCGTATTTCCATCTGGGGAATCTGTCAATAAACAGCATTCGCTGGGAACTAAGAGGAGCTCATTTAATCCAAATGAAGAAACTGAGTTTATATACATCCTCCGTTACTTTTATATCAGCAAGCCATCCTAATTCTTTCAAATCCTCGAAATTTCACGTATTCCCAACTATCTTTTCCATATAAAAAAAGAATGGTTCTTAGGATGTATAACACTAGACTGTTGACATAGCGGCACTATGATTTTTGAATATGAACGGTGTAACAACAGCTGGTGAACAACACCATCATTGCTTCATGTAAATAGATCCCATTGTCGTTGTAGGAGGAAGAGCGGAAGAAGCGAGAGGAGCTTGAGAGGATCTTGGAGGAGAACAACAGAAAGATAGAAGAAGCTCAGAAGAAACTGGTAGGTCTTTGAAGAATTAAATCTTGGACAATCTGGATGATTTAACAAGTATTTGTTTCGAATAAGGCTGAGGAAAGATTGGCTATGGTCGAACAACAACGTTTGATGGAAGAAGAAAGGCAAAGAATGAGAAAAGAACATGAAAAACGTGTTAAAGAGGAACAAAAGAAAATCCTCGGGAAGAACAACTCGAGGCCTAAATTGTCCTTTACACTAAAGCCAGTTACGTGAGTCTGTATCATTTCGTGCAGTTTTATATGTGATATTTATACATCTTGTCGGATTTGGAATCATTCATATTCCGCAAGAACATTCAACATATGCTGCGCGTACATGAGTACATAAAAGATGCAGCAATAAGATCCAAAGCTCATTCAGAATGTATTTGCGATAATCATCGAAATCTGGCAATGTTGAATTTTTTTATTTGATTATGATGATCATATGTACATCAGAATTGAATAATTAATTCTATACTTGACAGATTTCGAAACCCAATACAGGTGGGATTTTAACCTGTTCGAGACTACACTGATGTCAATACAGAGAAACATATGTTTTGTGCAGGAACAAGTAATAGAGCAAGTATTTGTATTTATCTGTTATGTTATACTTTTTTTTTTTTTTTATATTGTAATAATAAAAAAATATTCTGTACAAATTTGCTTGATCTGTTTGACAGAAGTGTGGTCTAGCCTAGTTTGGTGTGTTCTACAAATTGCAAATGCAGTTTATATAATGCTGTTTCTCTGTAACTATATTATACAAAAAATACTTTTATTTCAGTTAGATATATTAATGAAAAATGAATCGTATTTAATGCATTCACATTTTCAAGCTCGATGACCCAAAATAGATTTTGTAATTAAACACAAGTGTATACATGAATTTTCTACGAGAATAGAACTATTGTGCATCTGTAATACATAATATAAAAATCAATTTCGAAAAAAATAGTAACAGGAGAGCTAATTTTTTTAGTACGTTAAATCGAGATTTTAATGAATTGTGCATACGTCTAGAATTTAATACAGAGAGTTCATTCTGTCGATGAAGAAAAAAAATAGAGTAAAAATGTTCTTTTCTAATCAAAATTAAAATAACAATGCTGACTAAAAAAAGAAAAAAAAGAAATAATACGTTGACTGGATCATAAATTTGTACACAAGTATGAATGCAACCATGAACATATATTTCTTGTACGCATTCGTGTATAAATGTGTATTAATATAACAAAAAAATCATTCGTTCATAAAGGATTGTATACCTAAAACATTGTTACTTATAAAATAAATACGTTTTTATTAAATCTCGTTTATTTTATACTTTATGTTTTATAATCGATTTCGACTCGAATTTTTGGAAAATACAGCTTTACCACGAATTCCAAGACTTACTCCTTTTCCTAAAACATTTCTGTAAAATGGATTGCGTTGTTTGTAAATGCATTCGAATTTACCACGAGCAGCTTTCTTATTTTTACGACGATCTAAAACCACTTTAAAATAATTGTTTTTTTAAAATAATTTTTCTCTATATTTTTAAGAAAATTCGAAAAAAAAATTTGATTGTATCTACCTTTGATAGTATCTTCTATTATTTCTGGATAAAGTTTTTCGGTAACGCTGCTACTTGGAGGATGCAATCTTGGATTTGTATTAATTTCAATTAACCAGACTGATAGATCATCCATTATTAAAAAATCAGCACCGTATAATTGAAAGCTATTTTTTCGATTGACCATATTTTCTTGAGACGCCAGAAGTGCCCCAATTAAATTTTGTTTTATACCCGGTTTAATGAGCTTTTCCCACGCTGATTCGCGATCCGTGGCTCTGAGAAGATAAAACCATTGAATAATTGCTCGAGATTTATCTTAAAAGTGATATAAAATGCATACTTCAAGTATTCTTTGAAGTTATGAAGATTCCAATGAAGTTCGCAAGGTATTGGTGAGTTCTCATTTATTGTTTTTCTGTATTTCAATTGCACAGTTGTATTGCATAAATGAATCGATTCGTGGAAATTATTGAGCGTAAAATTTTTCGATGCAAAACGAACCAGAATATCCCTTCGAAACAAATGATTCGATAAACAAATATTCAACAAGGAAACAAATATTCAAAGATGGAGAAAAATCGATACTTGTACATCCAAACTGTAAGAGGTTGCGTACTGGTAATCAAAAACCATTGCCTAATATCAACTTTCGTTCTATGTACGAGCAATGGTCGTTCTAAAAATAATGGATGATGTTATTTTATATAATTATTCTTATATCTTATATAGAGATAATTTATTCTTAATATCTTTCTGACACTGATGTGGTTACATTCACCTATGTACTTTTGCACAACGTATTGCATGCATTCCTTGGAAGCTTGATTTATCTTGGCCAAAATTTCCGATAATGAATTCTTAAGAATTATACCTTTGCCCAAACTTTTATCACCCGGTTTTATAATCCAGATATTCCTCATTCCATCGATTTGAGTCTGGGGACGACATTGCATCATTCTTTTCATCGTGTTTGATGCGTATCGTAAAAGTTCCTAATAAAGAATATATAATATAATCTACCAATTCGATCAGATTTTTATATTAATTATAATATATACTTCAATGTTTATTTCATTTTTCTTCTGCAATACTGCACGTCTCTGCAAAATTTTTTTGTACCACGATAAAAATTCATTCCAATCAGGAATCGATATGTCTTTATTATCCTTTCCGTCAATATCTTCGTGTGCACAAACGCTGCAATTTAATTTAAAATTTTATAGAAAATATTTTTAAATTCTGTTACTTTATTTTTTAAAACCTTATATATTCGCTGCATCGTTCAAGAGCGAATAAAATTGCTTTCATAGGAATAGTCCCGTCTTCTGACCAAACGGAATTTGGCCCAACAACGCTGGCGAAGAATAAAAACCACTTAAGAATTCCCATGCTAGCCGTGATGTAAAAATCTTGAATGAATTCCTCTATCTGTGCAGGCTGGATACGTGCAAGATGTTTTAATTAATACTGTCGTGATGCGGAAGAGTTGCATACAAACCTGATAAACATTGTAGCATCGTGGGAATTGTACGTTTGATACGTCAGCTTCGTAATACCAAGAAATATTCTCTAAATTATTGCACATATCGACCTGAAATAATTTCAACGTAAGTTTAAGTAAAATCAAAAGGAAAGAATAATGGAAATTTGGTATAAGCAACTTTTGACGTAAAATAACATCCAGTAAACTTGTTGACTATGGTTCTCTCCTCTGTTCTAATAGATGCTCTCTTATTGGAGTACCATATAAAATTTGGAGGACATCTCAACAATTTTTCGACTGTTTCTAAACCAGCTGAAATATAAAGAATATATATATTTTCCCTTTTGTCGAAAAATGGAATGAATTTTTGTCAATAACCTTCGGAAATTTCTGGAGACATCGAGAGCATTTTTCTGATAAATTTTTTCTCTATCCAACCTCTCTGTCCCAAAGGTTTTCTTATCGGCGGAAATATACCATAAATCACGAAAATTTTATGTTCGTTTACAGCTTTTGATAAAATTTTTAAGATAAAATTGATCTTTGCATTTTCACTGTTAAGAAGTCTCATGTATTCCCTCAAAATAATCTTGCCGTAAGTATTCTCATTTTCTTTCTCCTCGTCCATGAGTAAATCGTCGAGATCGTCGCGATTGCAAAGAATCTCGGCATTCGCAGTTTTTATAGGTTTCATGTTTGTAACCATTATGGGATCGGAAACTTTATTTAAAATTAACTCTTTTGACTCTTCCTCAATTTCCTTTGGATCTTTTGGATATATCTTGCAAAAAATGTTGCGAAATATTTTTATATATATATTAATACCCGTAGAAGATATTCTGTTGCTTTTTTAACTCAATTCTTTCGTACCTGCCAACCTTGACAGTGTTTTTTAATTGTGCAATCCGCGGAGATTAACATAATTTGCCATTTTTTTGTCACTACAGTTTTTACATTATTCGAGATTTCCAATGTATGCTTTGTATTTTCTGATATTTTATTTTCAATATTGGGAAATCCATGGTTAGAATCTGTAATCAAGATATTATTTCTATTTTCTTGGTCATTAGCTTCAAAAAAAATTATACAATTCTTCTTTTGCCGCATTGTACAATCTTTTTATTAACAAAAAATTTTTATTTTTTAACATGTTTTATTCATGCCTCTATTTTCACATTTTAATTTACATTATAAAAATTTTTGATAAAAAATTGAATCCATTTAGTAACATCGACTATGACGATCGATGTGATATTGACAATCGATATATGAACAATCGATAAATAAATTTCGATATTCTTCTATATTCAGGATTTACGATAAGAAAATATATTTTTAGACACTTCTGAATAGTTTCTTCCAATTCTCTTCCCAAGAATGCGTACACGTTCTATATTTTTTTATAGCTTCGTTCATGGATTCGTTCAATAATTTCTCTATTTCCGGCTTCTTAAAAATTGGTTTCTTTATTTCGATTTTAATTCCATAATTGTTTATAATTTTCTTTGGTTTCTTAACTTGCACTTCCTCTCTCGTCAATTTCGTTAAATCGATCTCCGCAATCTTATTCTCAGGCTTGATGTCATATGCTTTCATCTCCAATTCCTTTTTATATGCTTTTTGTTGTGCTTCTTGTATATTCATTTCACGAATTATATCTTGTACAGATTTTAACAAAAGTTTATTCTTCATGATTCTATTTTCGATACTTTTTTTCTTCTTGGAAGTGATATCATCTTTTATGATATACATGGAATCATAGGTTCTCTTAGTACCACGAAAAATACTTTTTCTCTGTTCTATAAAATAAACGATACGTGTTTCTTATCGTGTTTTAAAAAAAGAAAGGAAAGATTAAATTTCCATAAAATACCTACCTGAATACACATTCCTATTGTTATTACTTATGGTAAATTGTTGAAAGAACATTTCATTCTTCATTATTATTTGATTGTTATATTTCTTAGGGAATCGGGATGCATAGAATTTCATATGTTGTGTGTTCGTAGTGTGATACTTTTTATTTTTCAGATCAGTTTTTTCTTTCAAACAATTTTTCTTTTTCAATTTTACGGCTTTTGTGAAATATTTCTCATCTTCTTTGCGCATAGATCGTTTCTTCATACAAAATTTTGGATTATCCGAGTGGATGTACAACTTTTGATCAAATGTTACTTTCGGTAAAGTAGTGACCACTTTATCATTATTATCATTATTATGCGGTTTTAAAAATTGATCGTTATTCAGATTTAGATTCTCGGAATTCGTACGAAACGTTTCTATACATGGCGTTTTTCTCGATTCATCGAGCTCACTCTCCGAATCGGTACAAGTATCAGATAAATAAAACGATAGAGATTTTTCATTTAATGACGAACATTGTTGAACATTGTTCGCAGGCTGGCAAAAAATATATAAATTTAATTAAATGAAAATGTGAAAATTATTCTTTATTTAAAATATCATACCAAAGATTTTCGTTTAGATTGTCGGAAAAATGTGCATTGAAAATTATCTTCATCGACGTGATTGATATTTTTATCGTCATTCAAAGTGTTCTTCTCGGATACAGTATCTCCAGAATTCCAAGATAAGTCGGCGCACTCCATTCCACGTGACAAGTATAGACAGATAGAACATATATCGTTTAATTTGTTTACAATTTAGCATTAAATTTAAAAAATTTTTGAAAAATGATGGCCTCCATTTGTCTGATAGTTTCACTTATAATTTTGCTTTATTTTTTTAAGTTGCCATTGATGTTGGTTAATTTATAAGCATATGTCAAAACATGATTTTTCAATTAAATATAATCGATTTGATTTTGTTTCGATATTTTATGCAAAGAGTGAAAAATCGAAAAATTATAACGGTTGATAATACAGTTTTTTTTTATTGATCATTTACAAATACAGTTCAAATAGAACTTGGAGAACAACAGTGATCGCAAGTAACAAGTGCAGCTTACGCAGATTAACTAATCAATTAGTTAATCTTAAACCTACGGCATACATATCCGTAATGTCAGACAAAATTTTATTTTTATTTTGACGTGAACTTTTTTTTGAATGATGATTTTTATTTTTTATAGGTTGATTAGCTTTGTTCGTTTTTGTTAAAATAGATGGTAATGTCTGTGGTTCCGGAGGAATGACAGACGTAGTATTTTTTTTGTACTTTTTAATGACATCTTGTACGGCAGTTTTAATCTAATAATAAAACGAGAAAAAGGGTGTTATTAAACTTAAATATATATATGTGTAAACATATATAATACAATATAAATATATAAATATTCCTATAAAATTAATTCTACCTTATCATTATTTTGTTTCAAAGGTTTTTCAATTTTTTGGCTCGATTTTGTTTTTTGACTCGAAGTTTGTTTTTGAAAAGCCATGACTTTAGAAACCAACGATTGCTTCACAGGAGATTCCATTTTATTGCTAAGCGTCCCAGCAAAAGTATGCGATTTTTTCGACAAGCGTGATGCGTGTTTTTGATTATTTACAATTTTTTCCTAATAATTCTTTTCTTAATAATTAAAATAATTTCTCGATTAAATTTCAATTAATTATAATACGTACTTGTGTCAAGATAGGAAATTTTGTCTTAGTATTAGAAATCGGACGAACAACAGGGGCACTTTTCATAGTCGATTCCTGCTTATCAATTAACACAGTTGTTATTAAAGATTTCGGACGTATACTCATAGGTAGTGCTTGTCTTAATTTGGGGGAATCCATTTTATAATAAGCATAAAATTCCTGATCAAGTTGTATTTCTAATTCTTCGATCAAATCAACAATTATTGGACCAATTTGATTATGCGTAATTGATTTTTTCTTTGTCAAACAAGTCTAAAATTATTTGTGTATAAAAACAAATTAATTAAATTAACATTTAACAAGTTGAATTTAAGAATTGCTTTATTATTTCTAAATTTCGGATAGCATATATTCGATGTGCAATATCGATTGAAAATTTATTTATGAAATTTAGAAGAAGAAAAAGATTTAAATTTTCTTTGAACCTACCATTGGGGACTTTGAAACAAGACTAACTTTTGAATCTTCATTATGTACCGAAGTGGATTTCTTTCCAGTAGTTATTCTAGTTCCTTGAAGAGACAATGCTGCACCTAAATACGGTTGACAACTGGACATTCTTTGTTTGTAAGCTAATTCGAATTCTCCTGTACTCGCGTTCTTGTCTTCACGGTAATCTATCACCACTATAAAAATTCAACAAGAAGAATAAGAGAAAAACGCCAAAAAATCTGGTCTTGATAGAGATAAATTGAACGCTTCTATGATATACCTTTTATGGTATCTTCTAAAACTTGCTTGCACAAACGTGTCGTAACTTTACTCGAGTAACTCATATCAGGATGACTATTGATTTCGATTAACCAGACAGAAAAATCATCCATAACCATAAAGTCTGCGCCGTAAAGTTCAAAACTATTTTTTCGGCGATCCATAGCCTCTTGACTGGCTAATAGAGAACCGACTAAACCTTGCTTCATTCCAGGATAAATTATATCATCCCACGCTTTGTCGTGTCCCTGAGATCTGTTGGAGTTTTGTTAGTAGTAAATTTCGATCTGATCTCGCAATTACTCGATTCATCATACTTGAGAAATTCTTTGAAGGTCGTTGCATCCCACATATTATCCGAAGGCAACGCAGGATTTCTATCGCCGCAATTTGTGTACTTGCATTGAATCGCGTGATTGCACAAATGAATCGACTCGTGGAAGTCTGTCAGGCTGAATTTCTGGGAGCAGAATCGTAGATAACTTTCTCTGAAAGCATAGAAGATATTGCATACTGCTACCATTGTGTCGATCGTATGAATTGCATGCCAAATATATCACAAGTACAATAATAGGGCAAGCATTTACGCAAACTGGGTTAGAGAAGATCAATTTTACAAGGGGTGAACTCATAATAACCGATAATTTACTGGTTTGGATAGTTTGTTGGAAAGTAGCGAATTACAATTTTAAATATACAATGAAAAGTAGCTTCTTTCTGAAGTTGTAAGTTATTTCAATTGATAATTGCGATGGATACGCAATAATTAAACGATAGAAGAGCACGAGATAATGTGACACGAAAGAGAAATTGTTTCGAGTTAAATATATATGTATATTTGTACAAGCATAATACGAGCTAATTATATCTGAATAAATATTACCTGTATATCCACAGAGTTAGAGGCTGGGAACAAGTAATGATAAACCATTGTCTGATATCAAATTTAGTATTATGTATCAACAATGGTCGTTCTATATAAAACAAATAAATATGATTTATTTAAAAATATATTTATAATAATAAAATATATATATTAAAGTCTAAAGTATCGATTACCAATATATTTCTGTATGACATAACGAGTATCTGATTTAGTCGATGGATTCATTTTCGCCATAACGTCTTCTAGTTTATTTAAGAGAACGATTCCTCGGCCACGACTTTTATTTCCCGGTTTCATAATCCACACGTTCATTATACCATCCATGTCGATTTGCGGCCAATATTTCTTCATCTTCTTTAGAATATGCTTCGACGCCAGGAAGAATTTCTGTTCACACCGTGCTAAATTAATATAGTTCCCATGACGTTACTTGTCAGCAATACAATAGAAATTATATTGCTTACTTGAAATGGAACATTGTTTCGAATGAAGAGAGATTGACCGTGAACGATTTGATAGTACCAGCTGATAAATTGGTCCCATTGATGCGCCCAAATCCTTTCGACTTCTTGATCGATATCTTCGTGCGATTGTGCACTAATATAATCACTGCCTCGTTTAATCGCGAATTCTAATGCCTTCAAAGGCACGGTGCCAGTTGGTGATCTAACTGCATTCTCACCCTCCACATTTATCTTGTTAACTAACCATTTTAATAAATTTAAACATGCCGTGAATCTGTAAGAAACAAAAAAAGAAAGATGGAAATCAAAAATGTTGAAAAATAATCTGGAAAAATCCGAATTTTTATCCGATATGATAATATTATATCACCGAAAATCTTCTATGAAAGCGTGCATCTGATCCCCTTGGCATAAATTATAGCAACGTGGAAAAAGAGTGTTCGCCACTCCAGCTTCGTAATACCAGTGCATTTGTCTGACGTTGGAGCATAAGCCCACCTAAGGCAATCGATTTTCTTACAAGCATATATTATCCTTCTTTAAGGAGTGCCTCACATGACTAAAAGAAATTAAGACTAAAGTCACTTGAGATACCTTGGAGGTAAATCCTGCTCGATAATATCTGTTAAAAATCGTTGTCTTGTTATCTTGTGCAGGCCAACCGGGCCATTCCGATCCGGTATTCCAGAGAAAGTCCACGGTATGATTGGTTAACATTTTAGAAATTAATAGGCGTTCGCTTTGTTGATCCTTCAAGTCCCCGATGCCAGCTAGAAGTATTATAGGACTTGCATCCGCGTTGTAATGTTGGTCGCCTAAGAAAATTAATCTGTACAATACCAAAAATAAAATATAGAACTTGGAAAATACACAAAATAATTTGTGAAAATACCAGCGCTGTTCTTTCTATAGAATTTTTCACACCATCCTCGTTTTAACATGCACTCACGAATCACACGAGCTCTTCCGTAAACCATAAATGTATGGTGTGCAGCAATAGCATCTTTTACTATTTGTTTAACTCTCATAAATCGTTCGTGTAAAGTTGGTGGGATTTCTGAGATTGGCTGAATTTTTTCTATATGACACAATGAATGTTAAAGTATATATTAGTGAATATAAGTTATAAGAAATATATTTTAAAGTACACCTTGAATTTCTGTTACATCACCCATTGCTTTTGTGTTGGGATCATTGGAATCATCCTCATGTTCTTCATTTTTGTCCGCTTTATTCGTGCTAATCGGCTCCAAATTCGATGCTGCCTCATCGTTCGCTTTCATGTAGCGCACTTGCAAATCTGTATGTTCTTCTGCACTTTTTTGCTCTTTAATTTCACTTCATTGCAGTAAGATTTGTTTTAAAAAGGATGAGCCCGAGGACGTCAACGTTACTTTATCCTAGATCAATTTCCAATATTCGATATCAGTCATCGAAACAATAATGCACAAGGCATACATTTTTTTCATGATAATAAAATGATAACAAAATGTGACATTAACATCCTGCATATTCGAATTAGATTTCTTTCAATACCTGTTGAATCTTCGACAGTCTCATCAACATTCTTTCTGATTCAAATTAGTTTTTTAATTTCTAACAAATAATTGTTGTTTCGAATCTAAATTATTTAATAGAAGAATAACCTCGGTATTGTATGATTAAAGACGACATTCTTCGAATAGATATGAATTCGAGTTACAATAGAGAATCAATGAAACGAAAGCAAAACTCCGACTGAACGTCATCGACGACACGAGATACGTGTTCAGAATCTAGAATTCCGTAAGCGTGCGCTCTGGAAGCGTTTCAAACCACCCCCAACTATTCGGCGGATTGGATAAGATTGCATGATCACGTCATTTTCGTGTTTCGTAAGTTATATTACAAGATTCGTGAATGCTGATCAATTGTCTGATAAGAATGACCACTCGAAGGTTCAAAGGTCATGGATATATTCAATCATTTTGTTTCAAATTTTATGGATCAAGATTATTTAACAAAGTGAAAGTTGTAATCTTAAAAACAGTCTTGAATTTATTCGCAATGAAATTTAAATATTTATATACTATAAACGTTTATTTTTTTTATAATATAATTAATCTGAAATTTTTACGTAACAGGTTATGTAATCGAATTTTAAAGTGGGTAAAAATAATCAGAAAGAATAGGAGAGAACTGTTGAAAGAGGAGGAGCGTACCAGGCACCTCTGCAGAACTACGTGAAATGCAGGTAAAGAAGCAAAAGCTATCGCGTGGATTGCCCTAACCATTCCTGTTCTACAAACTCTGACCCACTTATTCAAACGCATCTTGATTCACGTGAAAGATTCGACCTGACGAATCACTTCGACCTGTTATCGCTAATTGTTAGAGTTCAATTTCACGCTGATAATTTGATAAAATATATACGTCATTTACTATTTTAGAATTCGGACGATGCTTACGCACTTTTGTTATCGGTTTTTCGATTAGATCACATGTAATAAGAGTAACATCAAAGACGTATTGCCTAGAAGATAATGAGTTTCTTGTCGGAATCATGAATTTATATGATAAATGCGACAAATAAAAAGTCTGCTATTCTTCCATAGTTCATTCCATTTTTTTATATTATTGATTTAGACATTTATTAATTTCTTACCATTAAATATAGTGCGATATATGTTGTGGGAAATCATAGAATACAGCTGTACGACTGCATTCGTAGAGGAAAGGGTATAGTTATATGTTGGTGCAATTCTTACTGGAATATTGAAAAAGGTACAAAATACAAACTTGAAAAAAAACGAATGATGAGGAATAAACATATAACTGTCAATGACAGAAACTATTTGAAAGTAGTAAAGAATGAAGTTGCCGAGTTTTTTATTTTTAAAACTCATCAATTCAGCAATTTAAAAATTATAAAATATTGATAATATTAATGATAATGTATTATAATAATATCGAAAATAAAAATAATTCATATATATGTTAGCAGGAAGTGAAAATAATGATAAAAATTTGATAATATTAATATATACGATGGTATATAATAGATCGAAGAATAGAAGAATTGTACCAATACTTATCAACCGATATGAAAAATAGTTCTAACCTATACGTTAAAAATAAATTAATTACATTTAGGATTAGGATAAATATCTTCCAATTTATCTTAAAATAAATAAATAATAGATCCAATAATAAATTTTAATATTTTAAATAATAGATAAAGGTAAATATCAAGACTTAACTCAAAATAAAGTCATTCCACAAAATACTGTTTTAAAGATTTTCTTTTCTAACATTTATCCATGAAGCAATCACACAATTTCTTTTAATTATAGAGGGCGCATTTAAATCTGTGAATAATGTTTTGCTCGATCGGTATTTCAGAACATAAGATATAAATTCTTATCGCATCTTATGGTTCGCTCAGTGTTTTATATTTCGTTTATGGTAAGGGACGTATATCGTGTTAAATATGACTCAGTTAATAAGAAATTCTCTTCTTTTATTATTTACGGAAGAGTGTTTAGATGAATATTTTGACGACTTGAATTTTTTTCACGGTAAGCATTTAAATCTCTAATTGATTAATGATATCATTGATTCATATTAAAATAAATTTCTGTACATAATGCATGCATTGTTATTGTAATGTCATATCACATGAACATTATGAAAACATATAAAATTTCAAATAAAAAAATTAATGTTTGGAAATAAAAAAAAATATAATTAATTATTAAAGCTTTTATTCTATTTACTATTTTATTAATTTTTAAATTTTTTATTATGTATAAATCTAAACTTAAATATAATAGATTCATTTTATTTTATTTTTTTTTATTTGTTACACTTTTATGTTCTATTTTTTTATTTTTTCTAATCTTAGAAATCAAATTTCAATTTTTATAAATAATATTATTAAATAACAAATACTTTGTAAAATTATATGAATTAAACGATAAAATAAAATTGAATCGAACTTTGAAACTATATTATAACGAGAGCTCGATGATTTTCAATTTTTTCCAACGATATATTATTATTTCTTCGTAACGATTACTTTTTTACAAAATTTAAAATGAGTTTTTTTCAAAAAAGATATGGACCTCTTCAAGTAAAACTTGAAAATTTTGAACATGTTTCAGTTGGATGTTTTAAATCGACGCTGAGCAAAGTTTTAGGTCTTGGCATTATCAGTGGATCTCTTCTTGGTTAGAAATTTTATTTTTAAATAACCTTTGTAATTTAATAATTTTTGGACTTTAGATTATTAATTTGTAGAATAATTGTATGAAATAATAATAAATAAAAATAATTAGAAATATGATATTAGGTTGTTTATATTAGTTTTTTTTTTTTTATTTTAGTTAAAATACCACAAATTGTAAAAATTCTCAGAAACAAAAGTGCAGAAGGTATTAATGTTTTCAGTGTATTATTGGATTTATTTGCCATCACTGCAATGGTATCTTACAGTTTTATAAGTGGTTTTCCATTTAGGTAATATAATTTAAAATATAAATAATATTTGTTTTATATATTATAATTAATGAATAAATAAATATGTTTCAGTTCATGGGGCGATGGAGTTTTTTTAGGGTTACAAACATTAGCAATTGCTGTTTTAGTTATACATTTCAATGGTAATACAACACACGCAACGGCATTTCTTATCTGTTATTTAGCAATATTACTTGCTATTATCAGTGAATTGACTCCAATTAATTTTCTTTGGACTTGTCAAGCGTTAAATATACCTATTGTATTAATTAGTAAGGTATAATATTTAAAAATATATATTGTATATATAAATTTACTAAAGATTTAAAATTTCACACGGGTTTTCAGTTAATCCAAGCTTATACAAATTATACTAATGGAAATACAGGTCAATTATCAGCAGCGACAGGTTTCTTGTTATTCTTTGGATCTCTTGCTAGAATATTTACTTCTATTGAAGAAACAGGGGATATGACGATGATAATAATGTATATATGTTCCACTACTGCAAATGCTATAATAGTTGCTCAAATTTTATATTATTGGAATATGGATACAAATAGCAAGAGTATAATAAAGAAGGATCAATAAATAAATTAATAAAATTTGTTGTACTTTAAAAATAATGCAACGAAATGAAATGTATAAATGAATGAATATAAATCAAACAAATTCTCTTATATTCATAATACAAGATTTATATTTTAAATATTATTGTTTATAAATTTATTTAAAATAATAAGTTATGATCTTAAATTTTTTATAAATTATAGTGTCTTAAAAAATATTGAAATAAAAATAATATGGAAATTATATTTGTTATTATTTATCAAAAAAGATCTTAAATTTAATACGAAACGTACAATAAAACAATATTAAATAAATATTAAATAAAAAATAATCAAATCCTTTTAATAAATTTAAAATTTTACTAACAAAAAGTTAGTAAAATTATATTTACGATTTTAAATTGAGCGCCAAACCGGAAATGGTGTGTAATTCGCTACGAAAAAAGAGAAAGGGAAAAGCGATTTACGCAGGCGTTACTGAGTCTGTCGTTTCCGGCTTTGTTGTAATCGTGACTTGTGCAGCGTATGGTGAAATATTTCCGCGCAGTTGTTTAATCGTCGATAATGTTACGTAGTTGGCCGTGACATAGTTGGAAAACACATTAACAAATCGTCGGAAGATAATAAGGGAGCAACGGTGAGTAATAATCCGGGTTCTTTTTTGGCCAATCTGACATGCCCATGAAAAAAATGGGCGTGGATAAGTTTTGGAATAAAAGAGGGCCATTTGGAGCGTCATGGCGTCATCAGCCTTCGCAATCCGGCTTCCTGACGACCATCTTGTTATCGATAAATCAATATAACGCGCCTTTCCTACTATGTAAGCGTTTTCCTTGAGCAAACGATTATTCTACAGATTTATTCTGTTACGTCATTAATACAATTCGCCAGAGGAATATCAGCAACTACAGGTAAATTGTTCAGGGAACCGGTTCTTGGTAATTCGCTTTGTCTGAGCTCGTTCTTGCGCAGAATGCCATTCCCTTTTGGAGATACGATTTACGGTCGACGAAACTATACGTTTTTTACTGCTAGCATTCGACCAATCCTTAGATGATTGCAATACCAGAATTTTCTGGATATGACCGTGGAGAGCGGTTTATCAGTTACAAACACGTGTCCTTGGCTGTTGGATGATGTCTTTTTTGCATGCCAATTTCGGGCAATCGGTCAAAGGCAGCTATTAAAAATTTTGTCCATATTGAATAATATCTTGGATATTGAAGAAAAAAAAGAAAACATTACGAATTCGCCGATTTTCATAGTATTGCAGGACTAGGTTGCTTGCAGTACTGAATCAAAATGGAATCAATGGATGCGCGCCTTGTGGCGCAAGCATTGAACTACCATGGTCAACAGTTGCAGAAAGTGTGGGAAGGAGAACGCAACGAGAATGAGCTGGCCATGCTCAATCTCAAGGAACCAAATTTTGAGATCTATCAACAACGTCAAAAGACTTTGAGGTATGTATTTGATAATGATAACTTAAGTAATATAATTAAGTATTTTTAAATGCGACGTATTTCAAATTTTTTATTCTTTTTTTAATAGTTTTGGTGATAGAGGAAAAAGGCTAAAGCTACAGCAGTTCTTAGCAAAGAAAGCAGATGCCCTTTATGATAAATCAAATTTGGAGAAAACAGTTGAACCTATTAAGCAAGAATTAGGAGATGAAGGTAAAATTTCCCTTTATATTATTATTAGAATATTTCTCTATATTATTATGCATTATATAATATGTAATTAATTCATTACATGTATTGTTACAGAATTTTATGCAACAATGCCAGGCCTTGATACTTTTGTCACCATGGAAAAATCTCAACGTATTCGTAATTTTTTGGAGGTGCTTATTTATTATTTTTATATTTTATACTAAAATAAATAATAAATATAATTAGTAAATTATAAAAAAATATTTTTATTTAGAGTTTGGTCATTGGAGATGTTATTTACGCGCAAGTGATGGGTAAAAGTGCTGCTGGACTTCTTCTGAAGGTGCTTTGCAACTGCAGCGATTGCCCCAGAGTTGTTACTGATTTAGGAGTTAAGGTATATTAAATTTTTTATATTTATAACTTGTCCATATTCTTTTCAATTAAATCATTATTTATTAATATAATATTCTATACAATAGGCTCTAATATTGAACACGGCCACAGTGCCGGCAGTGGACAAGAAAGGTGTAACAAGAGGCTACATGGCAAATGATCTCATCTGCGTCGTAGTCAGTGAAGTTAACGTTGAAGCCGAGCGAGTTGTTGCAGTTATGAACGTACCTGCCCGTGAAGGGCAAGCACCACACCCACCTATGGGACTTATCCATTCTGATGATCTTCCAGAAGCTTATAAGTAAGTAATAAGAAATCTGGATAAGTACATTTACTCCTTGTATTTATAATAATGCTTCACTAACTCTTGTAAACTGATATGTATATCACTATAGGAGATTTTATATACACAATGTAAATGGTAAAAGTGTCTTGTGATGCATCAGTAGCACTTTTGATTCAAAATTTTTATTTGAATTATGAATCGTTTTTTGATCATTTGCTTATTGCGATATACCGTGAGAGCACTTGTGCACTAACAGGAAGCAGGGAAAATTTTTTCTGACACTGGTAGTTTCGAATTTAGGATCGATATAACAGTTTCGATCGTGGTCGAAATGCATTTTCTATCGACAATGTAGTTATTTTATTTGTAACTTGTAAAATACGCGAGAATACAGATTTGCATTTTTAGTGTTTCGTTTAATATTTTTCGTTAAAAGAGAAGGTAAGAAAAATGGTATGGTGGTCAAAAGAAGTTGAGATTTAACAGACGCACTGTGATACTAACAAAACAAGGTAAATTAGATTTGATTCCTCTTACACGTTTTTATGAATTTAGGTGCCAGACACTCTCAATAACGTAAAAAGTTGATAGTCAGTATGATGATGAATTTATAATGTGATACAAATGATTCAAACCTTGAGCATTGGTTGACATGGCTCTGTTGCGCACAATATTCTATCTACGTTTGTGATATGTTACTCTCAAAGCACCAGCCAAGCAATGGCGCCAAATGACATCAATGTCTTTTGAGGTTGCATTTCCAGTATGAGATGTTGAGCCTTGGGTGGCCAGAGTGAGTGCTGCAGACGGTAGGTATAATAATGATTTACTGTTGTTTGGTCTCTTATTATAAACGAATAATAAATAAAAAATAAAATGTTTAAAATCATATATATTTTTTTTTAATATATCACGAATATATTTTTATGTGACTAAACTTTTTATTTGACTTCAATACTTGTATAGCTAAAGTGTATAAATATGTCAACACGCTGTCGATGTATATTTCGTATGTATGTTCACAAAATAAAATAAAATAAAAGTTTTTTAGATTTTTCATGAAGTTAAAGCAGAGACCAAATAACTAAAATCTTAATCGCCCGAACCTTTACCTTTAAGCCTCAAAAGAATTGCGCCTTGTCATAATAATGCCTCATTTAAACTTACAGCTTAAATTGACAAATAAAAAATATAAAAAAAATGATGTCATGTTTGAATTGACACCACAAAATGCAAAACAGGCGACAGTACTACATATAAAAAAAATATTTTTTTGGTCAACTTGGAAGATAAAATATACTCAGGCGTGGCTCCCAACCTATCCTAGGGCTATGCAATTTATTTTATCGCACCAAAAACTTATAAAAACCAAACCACCATCGATTGATGATAGGCTGTGTGCTTTTGTGTTGAGAAATCCTCTGATTACAAACATGATACAAAATACTAGAAATATACGTCTTAGCGGTACATGAAAGGTGAGAGACGAGTTTACATAATAATGAGGTTGTGTACCATTGTAAATTTATACATAAGAAATAATCTGGTAATAAAGGAAATCTACCAAACTTTCTGCAATGTATCCCCGTTTCGGACCCCTGCTGCTTGTTAACGGTACAAACGTAGATTTTGATCGACTCTAATACCATGAGGTGTCTGATAAACATTTTTATTCCAAATGGAAGAAATCTTCTTTTCTCTGAAACATCTTTGGCATTAGTGTCGTATCGTTGAATAATTCATGTAGATCGAAGGGAGAAGAATCATTACGCAGGGATAAATAAACCGATGGAGGGTGCTACACGTTAATATACGTGCAAGGAATAGCAACACAAAGGACTTGCATATTAATATGCACAAATATAGATAAGACGACGTGAAGTCGAAAAAATTGAAGGGAGAACACTAAAATCGAAAAGAAAGCTATGCCAGGAAATTAATTCAAGACTTGTGAAGATTCGGTCATCATGATTATCAAGTCTTTAGTTTTACCGTTAACGAAGTAGCTTTGGTATCCTCTTTTTGGCAAAGGTCAAAATGACTTTTACATTTTAATAATTGATTGTTTTTTTTTATGATGTAGGAAAGCGATGGACAACAAAGGACAATCTTATGAAGCGATGTTGGAGAATAGTACTGGCTTCAACAACCCGAACAACATTAAATATCTTTGCGACGTGATGGGTCTTGGACAAGAGAACCATTCCAATATGGTTGGTTTAAGGTAAAATATCAATATTTTATATTCATTTTTATAATAAGTTACGTAAATAGAAATTATAAAGTAAATTGTATTTTGATACATATGATTCTGAAATTTTTTTTTTTTTTTTTTTTTTTTTTTTTGTTAAAGAGAAAAGTTTCCACCCAATGAATATGCATCCGAATTAAGACAGGCACAGGCTAGTAAATGGGCATTCCGAAGCGTGGCTGAAGGTATAGATCATTTCAAAGCTGGACGTCACACGGAAGCCTTCCAGTGTCTCAATAAGGCACTTACCGTAGATCCGCGAAACGTTGAAGGATTAGTGGCTCGTGGAGCATTGTAAGTTATTATTTATATAAAACATTTTGATATTTATAAAACATATTACGTTTTAAATTGTACTTATTTTATATGTACGTATTTTTGCTCTTACAGATATGCAAATAGTGGTAGTTTCAAGAAAGCAATTGATGATTTTGAGACAGCATTGAAACTAAATCAGACTCATACGAATGCCCGTAAATATATGGCTGAGACTCTTGTTGCTCTAGGTCGAAGTTATGAAGATGAAAAGAAGTACGAAGACGCTCAAAAGGCATATGAAAATTGCTTGGCGATTGCTCCATTTCACGAAGAAGCTAGGAATTCTATCGAATACATCAAGTCTAAAACATTAACATCTTCTTTGAATCCTTTGGATACGTTCAAGAGTTTTGAAACTGAGAATGATGTGAGTGAAAATAAAAAAGAAAAGAAGAAACGTAAGAAGGAAAGGAAATTGCGTTCAAAGAAAAGGCAGAGATGGAGTTCCAGCTCTAGTTCGTCATCAAGTGGATCTTCGAGTTCCTCCAGTTCTGAATCCAGCAGTTCTTCTTCGTCCGCAAGTTCACGATCAGCATCCCGATCGCCTAGTCGCAAACGAAAACACAAGAAAGATCATCGTGGTTCACTTTCACCGCTTAGCAAACGCATGGCTCAATACAATAATCCACCAGCTGCTGCTGCCACAGCTACGCATGATGTAATCGCTCCAGTATCTTACAGTTCTAATACTCGAGATAAGATGGATGATTATGAAATAAAAGTGCGGAAATTTTTGGAACAAACAAAAGATGATTCTGATTACGAAGATAAAGTAAGATATTATATATATATATATATATGTGTGTGTATAATTTATTTTTATCCTTCAATAATTTAAATTTTATTATTATTTTTCTTATACTTAGGTAAGGAAATTCTTGGAAGAAACTGCTAGATGGAAGAGAGAAAGAGAGAAGGAAAAGAAACATTCAGAGAGTGAGAAAATGAAGAAAAAGAAGAAGAAGGAAAAGAAAGGAAAAGACAAAGAAAAAGAGGATAAAAAAAGCAGGAAGAAGAAGAAGAAAGAAGAAAGAAAAAAACGCAAAAATAAGGACAAACTCGAACGAGATTTAGAAGCTTTGAAGAAATCATCATTACCGGATTTAGAACAATTGGAATCAAAACTGAATGCATATTATGCAAAAGTTGAAAAAGAGACTGCTGTCCTGAAAAGGTTGGAACAGTTCGTGAACAACTTTTTGTTTTGGTTATTTATTTTCACGAAATTTTTATAATTAATTTTTTATATAGATAGTATAGATATTGGTTTTGATGTTACATTATTTTAATTTGTATTTTCTTAGCTAATTGTCCGTGGTTAATCTAATTTTTTACAGATACATGAATGGAAACGTGGGTTTTAACCTATCGTATTTTATTTATGTTTTTATATTTACTAGGTATGTAGCTCAGTATAATGACATAGCTTCCCCTCTTAGCAACGCGGAGAAGCTCGCTGAAAGTTCGCGAAGAGAGGAAGAGCTGCGCAGGGAGAAGGAAAGAGAAAGGGATGAGGCTTCAAAAGCATATCATGAACGAGAAGCTAGAATACCAATGACCGCACAACAGCGTAAAGGTAAGGATTAAATTACAGAAGAAAGGAAACTTACATTTCATCAATTTTGATTTAGATCCGTTTAATTTTATATTATCTACAGAAATTCAGAGGAAACCACTCACGGACATATTTGAGCAAGAGTCTCAACTGATTCATCCTGAACCAAAATTACCTACTCTCGATACAGCTGCATTGAACGCAAAATGGAAAGCCGCACAGGCTGCTAGGTAAAGAAGCTTATTGTACAAATATACATATTTAAAACGTATACGTAATGTCATCAGGATATATGCATACGGATTATTTTTTATTATTTATTATAGACAAAAGGATGTTCTTCCGCAAAAATGGCAAGATGTATCAGCAGAGAATAAAAAGATGCAGTCAAATGTAGATAGCGATGAGGATGATGATAATGAGTTGGAAGAGAAGCTGCAACGTACGGCATTGGAAAAATCTATGAATATACGGAAACAAATGCAACGTGAACTCGCGGAAAAGAGAGCAGCAGCCGCTCAGCCCATGTCTGCGCCAACTCCACCGCCATTACCCAAAGAACCGGTAAAATATCCCACGCCACAACCGCAGAACAAATTCCAATCATACAAGGATCCTTCTATATCTGCTCCTCAAACAACACCGACGAAGTTCAGTTCTAGTAACAATCTTGGTGGCAAATTCCAACCTATTGGACAAAGCGGTAATGCTGGTGCTGGTCATCCACCAGAACCACCGCGTCCTCCTCCACTAGCAAAGAACCAAAATCAAGCTAAAGGTCCTAGAACAGATTCCGATAGCGAGACGGAAAGACAACATAGACAACCATCTAAGAAACGTGAGTCGAGCGGTAGAGGAGGGACCGTGACCAAGAGAATGAGCAGAGATCGTCCAGTGAAACGATCACGGAGCAGATCGCGCAGTGCCTCCAGTTCAGGTTCTTCGAGGTCTCGTTCACCCAGAAGAAGTCGTTCAAGATCATACTCGAATCGAAGATCTGGAAGTTACGAGAGAAAATATAGTCGATCTCCATCGGGTACATACAGTAGATCACGTTCTAGATCACGTTCCCGATCTTACACTAGAAGTCGCAGTCGCAGTAGATCCGGAGATAGAAGTTACTATCGCAAGAGACAATTTCGACCATATAATAATCGCGGCACTTATTACAAACCACGTTTCCAGGGTTTCAATAATCCAAACCATCGTGGTGGTGGTAACAATTTCCAAAATCGTAACCGATTCTATAACAATCAACACAACAATCGCTTTGGCAACAGACGTGGCGGTGGTTTTAATAATCGTGGTGGTGGACGCGGACGTGGCGGTAATCGTGGTGGTAGATTTTTCCACGGTAAGCAGGGCTTCCGCGATTTCCGAGATAGGCGTGACTTCAGAGATCGTCGTGCCGCTTCTCGCGATAGATACAGCGATCGTAGCTACTCTCCCGATCCAATGAGAAAAGTCGACGAGGCGAAAGAGAAGATCAACAAAATGCTCGAAGGGGGAGATGACGTTATGGAGCATCAACAAGGTAGTGGAGGATCGAATGCTCCTCCTAGTAAAAGACAAGATGGACCTTTAAGCGAAGGCGAAGAAAGGGACGACGATGACTACGAGAGGTGGGGAGAGGGCGAGGGGGGCGACACAGCTAACAAGGTTGGTTAGGTCTCTTCTGTGTAGGCTTTTGCAAAAGACTAGCCTATCTTCGTGATGACGATCATGATAATCCGGATGATAATATGAGGAATAAATAATGAGGATAATGATGATGATGATGGTGATGAGCCACACGCGCAAGAAAAACGCGACCTAGGAGCCAACTAACTCTCGTTTGTTACTAGAATGAGGTTGGACCTGTCGACGATAACCTGGAAGGCAAGGAGTACTTCATTGAGCGCATGAAGCAGCGAAGCAAGAATGTTTTAATGCAGAGAACCCTTGCTGCTAAGGTTTGGTAGAAATCCCGTTGCCGTTGCTGCTTCTTCGATTCTTCTCCTTCATCTGTGATATAGTTACTTCTTCTCAACGTTAAACATCAACCGGATCACGTGAGACATAGACCTCTTACTCTATTCTTATACCGAAATTATTTTCGGTATATTTAAAACAAAGTCTAGAGGGGATATATTGTAAGGAAAAACGTACAACAGTGCTAATGACGGTTGCGAGAAATGTACTTTTTTTCTTTCGACTTTTTAACTTTATCAGAGTAATCGCGTAAAATACGGAATCATATCGTGTACGAATATAAATCGAGGCCGTTTCCTCCCTCAATTGTTATAGTCTTGCACATGAATATTTACACGGTAAATATTCGTGATATAATAAATGCATATAAATGTGCGTTTCTCGCACATTCATACACTTGATAATACTTGATAACTTGTTTGTACCGCGTGAAATTAATGAACATCTATAAACTTGTGATTTTCCCCTCCTTTTTTTTCTTTAATTGTTACCAAAAAAAAAAAAAGAAGAAGAAAAGAAAAGAAAAGAAAAGAAAAAGAAATTTTACACACCTTTCGATTCTGGTACTTATTTTCGTATCGTAGTATATCTTTTCTTATTGTAACGAAGATATCGTTTATAAATAATATAAGGAAGAGAAAAAAAGAAGCTTCTTCTGTGACGCGCATTTTTGAAGGGAAGTATTTGGTCGCAGTATTTGAGATATGCAAGTGGCTTTTCATTATCATTCATTGTCATGAGTAAGAATCGATAATATATTATTCGCTGTTTTAATAAGAAATGAATTCACTTCCGATTTAATATTTTTCGCGTTGATTTTAAACTTTTTAATATTGCACCTCACGTTCCGAACTTGTGCGTTTGATGAGAAAAAAAAAAAAAAAAAAAAGTTGTAATCATTTACGGATATCGTTGATTCTGACAAGTAAATTTGAATCGCGAATCGCCAACGCGAAGAAGAGACTTTATTAGTAAGGAATATAGTTTTTTTCCCCTCACATCGATCATCCTTGGATTATTCTTCATAATTGCTATTATTTCGGACACGTTATCACAAACCCTCCCCTCTTTATTACAAATACTTATTTTAAGGTATCATACAAATAATTTACTAGTAAGACACTTATATATGTTGTATGTAAACGAGCTGCTGTACAATTTAAAAATCCGCAAATACATAACACGAAAACTGGAAAAAAAGAGAAATGATTATTCTTCAACATGCCTATTAAATTTTATTAAATTGTGTATGCTTAAGGGTTTTCTCTCATACTTATTCATATTTTATCTTTTTGATGCACCAGTTTCCGTTCAAAGAACATTGCTACTACGGTATTAAAAAAGTGGTTCTCTTGTTGATAACCTAATTTGGTTATCGCTGCGTTATATTCTTGGCCGGGTATTAAAATTCGCAGACACGACAGTTATTTACATTTCTTTCCCGATATTTCGAAGAAAATGAAGTGTATAGAAGTGCATTTCGTTTTAATTATTTTAAATGTTTTTCTACACGAATATTCAAACGTGGTAACAGGAGAAGTACTTTTTAGTAAGTAACTTATCGTTAGATAATTTAATTTTTCAAAATTAGATTTATAAATAGTAGATTTTTTATTTTTATTTTCAATTTTTTTTTTTTTTTTTTTCAAGAGCCCGAAATAATCCACGTCGAAGACATATGTAGGAAAAATGAAATTTTTAGTCGGTGCCAGGCATCCAAATTGCGAAAAGAATTGTGATAATGTTGATATCTGGGAATCCATGCCTTGCATTCAGACAAAAAATTGTTTAAGTGGTTGCATCTGTGACAAGGGATACGTACGCGACAATAATCAAGGAATTTGTGTTTTGGAAAACAGTTGTCCTAGAATTAGACATTAATTTTATAAATAGAATCATTTTAGAATATTTGATAGAACATTTAATGATGAAAACATATATCAAAAAAACTAAAAATTAATAATTTACGTTTCTTTAATCAATATATTTTTCTTGTATACATCATTTCTTTATTAGATTAATTAATAATCTATTTTTATAAGAGAATTATTGTTACGAAATTATTGTTTTATTTCTTTCTTGTAAAATTACAATTTGTAACAGAACGTTTGTTTTATATTTTAGGAGTGTGAATAAGAGATGCGTAGACGCATTTTGGTAGAAGTTGGTGGGGGAATGTGGCGGCGCGTGATATGATAGCGTTTTGAGATGGTTCAGTTCCGCGCTGTCTCACGTGCGCGACACATTTCGAGAAACGTGGAAACACTGGTGTCGTAAATCGTGCAAAAAAAAAAAAAAATACGAGTTATTTTTCATTCGAATTATCAGTGATATTCTTTTTTATAATGCTACATATTTAAATATATTTTTGTTCATTTTATTTTCCATTTATAAAATTTCGTTCGTTTCGTATATTCATACATTCATTTATTATTCTTTCACGCGTTTTTTCTTTTTATTATCCGTTAACAAACGAAATAAAAGTGCGACAGTGCATCAAGTGTGTTTTTGGATATACATTATCATGGATAAAAAAGAATCTACCGGAGCCAGCTTTAACAAACGTAAGTTTGTCACAATTTATTTAAATTCATCGATTATTAATTTATTATTATTTTTTTTTTCCATTGTTCGAAACGAATCCTGATTCTTATTAAAGTTCAATTACCGGCACAGCGGTGATCGTGATTATTCTTTATCGAGCAGTCCAAAAAAAGAAGGCTGCGGCCACCTCGATCGAGCATCCCTGTGGGTCCACGTCCATTGTGATTTTAATAAGCCTTATGCAAATTACAAATGAAATTGTCAGCGGCAGGCCCGCGGTCCATTCTTCGTCGTTGATGGGGACAATTAGAAGAGCTTTGTCCGGCGACCACGCGTTGTCCGGCTGCTCGCCAACTTGAGTCCCAACGAGAGGACCGCCCGCCAACCCCTAATGTTTGTATCCGGTCCCCAGGACGTTCACTTCCGATCCCAGACCGACTCCCTGCACGCTGACCAACCACTTTTTCGATTCTTCGTCACTGTTGATCTTCGTCCAAGTTAATAAACGTGACAGAGACGACGTAGTTTAAATATCTACAAGATCATATATCGTTTAGAAGAAAAAAGCACATTGAAATTCACGCGAGAATTTTAACTTCTCCATCATCGTAACTTTTTTTCTTATTTAATAAGACCCTCGATCGCGAAGTTCCGTCTTCCTTGTGTGGAGAGGAGAACAGGAAGGAACATCGTTAGACACAGATCTCGATCCTTTCTCCCAGGGAGGAAAGGAGGGAGGGGGAGGGCGGCACAAGTCACGAGACTTGGAGGGCAGAAAAGCGGAAGAGTTGGCGGGAGGAGGTTGGAAATCGAACGGAATCATGGAGGCTGGAGGTCGATGGTTTGGGGTGGAGATAAGTTTTTACGGTAGGGTTACTAACTTACGGACTCGGCATTGTCGAGTTCCCGGTGACGGGAGGACAATGCGCGTTCGGGACACAATGCTTCACTCTGGAATCTGAAGGCAGTCTTGACTATCAACCTGCAACCACCCCTCGCATCTGTGTCTACCAATACTTACCCTTCTTGCACATACCACCCTTGCTCTGCCTTCGCGTCGTTACTTTCTCATTCTGTCATCCTTGCTTCTAAAGTCTCAAGAAAAAAAAGAAAAGAAAGGAAGAAAGGAAAGAAGAAAGGAAAAAGAATCTCTTCGTTATCTTTAGACCTATCGAGTTTGGAACGATAATGAAACGCGTGTTTTTAATTCAATATGTAATTATTTCGAAAACTTCTCCGAGGAGATAGAAGACGAAATTTTATTCCATTCTATTGTTCGTCGTTACTACTGGTAATTTTTCGCCCCCCTTATCTCTCCCCTTCCCCCAAAAAACAAGGATTCCCCTCGTCGTCGAGAACGCAAAAGTTCAAGGTTTATAATACACCAGGCGAAACACGTGAAGGATGAAGAAATTCACGGAACGGATCGTCGGTATCCGAGGAGAAGGTGAACACGTTTGCAATCACTGCAACGTTGCTGCGATCAAAGCAAAGATGAAGCAACTGCGAAGGATGAGACAACATAGATGTTTTAGTGCTAAAAAAGACAGGAGCGCAAAGACGCGGGGAGGTGAAGGAGGGGAGGGGAGGAAAGGATAGACAAGAAGGGTGAGAGGGAGAGGGAGGCGTGGAGAACAAGAGACAGACGGCCGAGCATTTCAATCGCTCTTAGACTCTCTCTTTGGCTTGGCTTTTCCGTTCCTTTCTCGCACAAAAGCTACATTGTTTCGTCCCTACGTTCATATGGACGCGGGCTAAAATACTCCTCTTTTCTGCCGGCAGCACGGATACACCGAAAAGCAGGCCGCAGACAGACACGTACCGTACGTGACACACGTATGCCAAAAGCAACAGCAACGTCGCTACCATCGTCAGCATCGTTCGCTGGCATACAATCCTTTCTGGTACATTCAATGCTCGTCGCCCACTCGGTATCCTTTTGTCGCTGTTTATAGCTGTATAGGCCCATCATCCCGGTGTACTCGCCGAGTACTTTTCGAGCTTAATTCTGTATCGTCTAACTGGACCGTGGAAAGAATCTGTCTGTTGGTCAGGAAACCGTGCATTCCGCAAATTCGTCGGGTTTTCGTCTCTTTTTTTGAGTTCTACCGGATTAACGATGGATTCGTTTCAATACATCATCATCATCTCTTCCATTGCATCCATCCATCGACCAGAGTAACGAAATAATTAGATCGACGAACGAATTAAGAGTTCGTGACGAATTCCCGAACTTTATTCTCTAACTCCTCGTTCAAGCGGACAACCGTGTCTCCTCAAATTAACCACGGTTGGGTATTTTATCATCGATCTAACCCTTTATAGGAGGGGCGATAGGTGCGTCTGATTATTTATCCGCACGCCATCCAATTTCTCAGCATTAATATGAATTATATATGGTAGACGTGTATAAGCTTAATCGAAGAAGTTGACGCAAGGAAGAAATGTATTTACCTCGACTACTTGCGGAAAATCTTCTTAACCGCATCAACCTTATTTTTATCCTTCCGATTTCTCGAAGATTCTCTTGGCTCCACGTACGTGTTTGGATGATCAAATTGCCGAAAAAAAAATATAAGCTTCTCTCAAGCTTAATATTTCCTTCACGCCTCAACCGTGATGTGATTCCGTTTATTGGGGATAAAAAGAAAAAAATTCTTGCCCAGAGACGGTCATCGTTTCCGGAAAACTGTAGGAACCTCGCCGAGCTTAAAATGCTTTAGAAACGGATACAGCAAGAGTGTCCTGCACTCTATTGATAAACTCTCTTTCAATAGACGCGGATGCTGGCCCCGCTGTTGAGTATCGATAATATTGAAACCCTGAATGCTGCTCGGTTGAATGTCACAATGCGCTCCAGTGATTAATAGACTTCCGCGACTTTTATCGAAATAAGATGTTCCCTTCTGACGCATCATCGAGAGAGAGCCAAGCTGCATCGCCGTTTACTCTCGTTAGAATTTCAATCGACAATCTCTCAACCGACTCGTCCAATGTCTCGCAAAGCAATGGCAATTATCTCACCTTTTACGTCTCCTCCTTGGATGGAATTGAACGAAAGAATTTCTAAGCCTGCTAATAAGATAATAGAAGATTATTCCCGAGATAACAGAGAAGAATCTCGAGGCGAAGTTTCTCCCTTTGTTTTAACAAGTGGAACAAAAACTGTCGAAATTGGGTTTTTCCTAGTAGCACGCTGCCACCCAGTATAATAATACCGAGTTGTGAACGTGTGTGCACGCGTTGGCATATAGACGCGAGAGAACCACGAGGCTGGCCAGTGCTCTCCTTTGTCATTCGACGAAAGGCTTTGTACCGATTATCTGCATACGCTGCCGCGAGTGGTATGGCTTTTCAGCCTTCTCCTTTCTCTCTCTCCCTCTCCCTCTCCCAGCTTTACGTCATTTCGCCGTGATTCCATCCATACGGGACACCCTGTACACACAACGAGGCTCGCGCTTTGAAGGCTCGTAATAGTTGAGCGTAATCCGGCGTGCCTGACTTAGCTATTAGAACTCGGCCATGCCCACGGCGATCGTGTAATGTGTTTTCCTGAATTCTAACAAGGATGGCGGCGATTTCAAGGATCGTTAATATACACGTGACACGTCGTGACACAATTTCTTTTCCTTCTTTTTTTTTTCCGACCGAAAGAGATCGAAATTTGACGACGTTGATTGCTCGATTTCCTTCGAAAGAGGGACGAATTAATTAATAAATCGCGGTAGTCGATCGAGAAACGTATTTCCAATATCCGTCTTCAGGCAGAAACTTTTATCGGTCTTTCCCTAGAAGGTTCTCTATCCGCAATACCCTCCTCCTCCGCCACCCTCCTTTTTTTCTTTTCTTCTTCTTCTTCTCTCCCCCTCCTCCTTTCCCGTTTTCGCTATCTTTTCCTTTCCTTTTTAACTTCTTCTCCCGTCTCGGTCCCCTTCTTCCCGTGACTACATTCTTTTCAGTATTCACTGTGCAGTTTCTTGTACCGATACTTCCTTCTTTCATCGACGCGTCATTCAAGCTTTTGATGCCGCGGCGACAAAGCTCTTTACTTCTTTCCGCGAACGAATGAAAGCACGGAACGATGGCGATGTATACCTGTACGTATATATATATATACGGATGTATATACGTATAATACGTACTCTCTCCTATACTCTTCCGCCCGCTTTCTCTCTCTCTCTCTCTCTCCCCCTCGCTCGGCCGCGAGTGCACGTATAGATGGATGGATAGATAGATAGATAGATAGATGAAAATGTACGCGTGTACCCGTACATTTCTTCGCGGGCAAAGAATATACAAACGCAGCCTCGAATGTGTTTTCGTGCTCGCTTTTACGAACAGCTCGTAAATATCGATCCAGTGTATCGATGTAGACGTAGTTCCAACGTCTTTCGATGACGAGAGAAATTATCGAAAGATAAATCAAACGATTTAATTAATTTATTAGATCTCCCCCAAATTTCTCGTTAATTCCAGATATTGGCGACGATTACAATCGACGATTACTTAATAATCGCAGAGAGAAACAATCGTTGGGTTACGATCCGATGCATAAAAGGTGCGGGCGTACGTGTGACGTAATACCGTGAACGCGTTATCAGCCGTCGCATTAACGCGCACGGTCACAGCGGCGTTAAAACAATGGCAAACAGACCCGTTAACTCGGGACACACGAGTACGCCGGTCCTTAATGGATCAAGGTGCTTAATTCACGAGTATCGACACAGGCGTCGCGATAGAGGCGATGGTTATAATGCCATGCGATACACAAGGGGTGGCGCGGCGGGATGGTTCGAACGACGAAGACGAAACGACGCTTCTCCGCCGTGAAGGGAGAAAGAGAGGGTGCGCGAAGGGCCAGCGTGGAGGAGAATATGTATATATATATATATATATACACGGGAAGTCCCTGTCCACGGGCAACTCGCTCAATTCGCTCGCTCGCTCGCTCGCTCGCTCGCCAGCAGCGTCATCATAAGACCTCTTTGTTCTCCGGCAATTTCAGCGGCATTGTCACCGTCAACAATGTCCACTTGACATTCTCCTTCTCGCTCCCGCGCATTGTTAACCCATCCTCAACGCGGTCCCTCTTTCGATCATAAAGCTCGCAGCAGTCGGCCAGCATGCGTCGCGATTCTGCTTGTGGACACGCCTTAAGGCCGCTTCTCCTCTTGGCCCGTCCACCAATTTTTTTCCTCCGCGAATTGGGTTACGTCTCTTAACCCAACTCGTCTTAAACGGAACGCATCTCGATGTCAAAGGGTTACTAAATATTTTAAAACCAGATTCATTTATCATTTTAGAGGAAGGTCGAGTTGGATCTTAGGTTTAGATTTAGGATTCCATTTATATATATATATATATATATCCTTCCCTCCTGTTCGGTGTTCCTTTCTCTCCACCTTGCATTCGCGCTTTTCGCGAATATCCTCCTCTCCTGTACTTCTATCTCCCTCTCGTTTTCTCTTTTTCATTCTCTCGTTCTCTCTCTCTCCCTCTTCGTTTCTCTTTGTGCCCATCTGTCTATTGTCCACATTGTTACGCGGTGGCATCCTCCTTCCTCGTATTGTTTCGGCGCATTGTTTGACGGTGGCTCGCTCGTTCGTCCTCCTCGGCCGACGGCGACTCATTGTTTCCTCGTTGTTGCGCGTCCGTCCGTCTTTTCGTTCTCCTTCCTTGAACATTGTGAACTTTAGGCGTCGACTTCCGAGCCGTTTTCTTACTTTAGGGAATTAACCGGTTTCCCAACCCGATCCGTCCGCCCAATCCCCGACTAATACCACTGTTTTCCGTCACGCAGATTTCCCCTCAATCGAGTTTATGACTTTTCATCCATCGAATCATCCCGTTCCGTGCAATTCGAAATCGATCGTGGGAAAAATTCGAAGTGGAATTGGATCGAACGATGGAACGAGGGGGAGGAGGGTTGTTCGAATTTACCAGACTCTTTCGAGCCGGTGAGTTTCACTCGGTGAATACTCGGGACATTTAAGTGTGGAGTTCATTGGAAGGCGCGTACATACTCGGCGGATCCGTGTGCGTGTGTATATTTCGCGAGAGTGGTGGCGCTTTACTTATGGAACGCATTGTTCTATTGTGCACGGGAGATGAGCGCATTACTGTCCCTTGTCCCCCTTTTCGAGCAACCCCGGGACAATATCGTGCCGTCGTTAATCAGGCATCGTTCCTGGACGAGCCACATAGTAATTCGTGGAGGTTTATGCTCGCGGAGCACGCATTTAGATTCACAGCCTGCTATAGCTGTGATACTAGCTTAGACGCGATACTGGAAACTCGATAACGTTAGTTATAGACTTGGATTTAACGGTCTGAGTGACGTCCCGAATTCTCCCTATTCCGGATCTCATTGTGCTCCCACCCCTTCTCTCCCACCCCTTCCAATCTTTTTTCCTCCATTTTTATACCCGTAAAAAATTTTCACTAAATCGATCGTTCGTTCGAACGTATTCATTTTTAGAATCGTTCTCATATGTTCGAATAAAGGATATTTATATCGCTCGTGCATATAAATGGAGAAAGAAACATCTTCAACGTTGAAGGATCGATGACTTTTTCCTCGATGTGTATATGAATCGACGAAGAAGAGATAATAGATAACGAAAGAAGAAGAAGAGGAGGAGAAGAAAGAAGAGAAGTACTGGCGCGTATAAAACACGTACATGTGTATTCACGAGTAGTAAGAAGTAGGAGATAAAGTGTTCGCGACGAATCTACGGAATGGGGTGGAAGCACAGTGCTTCAACAATGACGCTATTGTGGAAACGAATAACACATAGTCCTGCGCGCCTTACCTTGCGCTTCGTCGGGGTAAACTGTATGGTTGAATCAAATGAATGCACGGGGAGTGCCATCGCTAAGACACACACACACACACACACGTACACGTACAAGGCGCAGACACTCGGGGAAAAATTTACGACCGATTCGAAACTCGAACGGATGCCAGACGGTGGAATAGAATTTTGCAATTCGCATGCATCATTTGCAATTTTTCGCGACGTGATATCGAGATTCAACGATCAAAACAACCGATTTATCTTAACGTTTATGAGACGCCTTATTACCAGATGCCTTGGAACTCTGAACGGAAGGAGGGGATGTATCGGCACGGTTGTTGTTGTACATCCGGCGATATTCGGGACACGCGAAGAAACTTAGAACGGGATAGTAGCGGGTCGTGTAAGCCAGTAGTTCCGGTCGCTTATGCGTCAGACAGCATCGCACGCTCCATGCCGCTTTCAGGAAATAACGGATATGAATGCAAAGCATGAGTGCAAACTACGGAGAAAACTTTGAGCGCTTTTATTCGAGGGTATTACGCTCCTTGACACGAATCTTTCGCGAACGTTTTTTCTTTGAACTTTCTTTCGCTGATAATGCAAAATTCTAATCGAAAGAAAGGGCGACGGAGAGAGAACACCGCCAGACGTATTCCGCCCTATGTCGTATTCAAAGTTAAGGGAATTATTTTAAAAAATTACTTTTCCTCCCCCTCCTCCTCCTGTTTTTAAGGGAAAAGCATGGCGAAAAGAGGAGGGTGGAAAAAGAAAGGATGGCGGAGTAATAAGATGGCGGAAAGAGGCGAGTTACGGTGCACACGCAAGTAAAGTAGTATCATCGGAATGGTTCGAGGGGGTGGAAGGTCGACGAAGAGAGGTCCGTTGGAGGGTAATGCCGCGGGGAGGGGGTAGGTACGTAGGCAGATTTAATTAGCATGGACCAACGGAGGCCCTCAGGGGTTGCCGGGGGTGCGGACGAGGGCAGTTCGAGCGTTAAAGTTAAATGACGGTTGGCGGTTGCTTATTCTTCCCGGCAACTGATGCTTGATAATCTGCGAAATCTCCCCGCCGGCTCTCAATTCTGCTCGATAGTTCGCTGCCTGTGCAGGCCAATTCTCTCAATGGAACAACTCAGCCACGGACTGACTGGCTTAATTGTAGTTGCTACGTCTCCTCTACCCCCGATTTCCTTTTTTCCCCCTCTTTCTCCCTCTATCCCGCATCGGGAATCGTTTCCTTCGACTCGACGTGGTGGATGCATTTCAGAAAATCGTCTCGTCGTTCCCCAAACGTGGGGATGATGTTTGCCGCGAAACATTTTCGCCAAATATCAATTTTTAACGTACGAACAATGCAGCGAGAAGGAAAAAGAGGACGAACAAGCGAACGAAAAAAAAGGGGAGGGGGGAGGGGGAAAGAAAAGAAAGAAACACCGATATTAAAAACACAATGGATTTTTTTTTAGAATAAATTTGAGCCGCGGCGTGTTGTTCAATGACTAATCGCAGAACGGTATGATTTTTTATGTAACGGGCAACTTTCCGTTTATGCTTAGAATTTATTCAGCGAGCGTACATTTCGCGGAACATTCTGTGGAAAGGATCGTCATGCAATCGTGCGAGATCCGGCATTAACCTATTCCGCTTTGTCGCGTGCGTGTAGCACCCTTCTCCCTCCAGGGGATCCTCCATCCCTCTTCCGCTCTTTTTCGCCGTCCGACACCCATCCCAGAGCCAGAATTCCCCGCGCCTCGCCTTTCCTCCGCAATTTTTCCGCCACATTTGCCTTTGTCTCGCGACAACAATGCATCGCCTCTACTGCGATGACATAAAAATATGTGCACCGATGTCTCTCTCTCTCTCCTCTTCTCCTCGCCCCACCTTCCTCTCCGTCTGTTACTTTTCCGCTTGTCTCTTCTACCATCTCCAGCCGTATCCACCCCCTCGCCCCCTTCCCCTCTCCCTCCTTCTTTCATAGACGAACGTCTGTCGGTATCGCGAAACCCGGCTCCGCGCCGCGAATTAATTCGGCTTGTCGGAAGAACGGATATACAACGAATACGCGTGTATTCGTGTACGCGATCGCGTTGATTTTCTTCTTCCATCCGTCCTTCTGAGAAATCTTCGAATATAAATTCATCTCTCTCCTCCTCCTCCTCTCCAACGTCTCTCTCCCCCTTTTTATCTCTTTTCCGTCTTCTCTTCTCAACTTTTAAACATTATCGAATATAAAAAGCGATCGAATCGACTCGTTTCGAAATTGTGGCGATTCGTAAACAGTGGCGCGGAAGAACGAGGGGGGAAGGGAGGCGAACGATTATTGCCACGGACACCTGTGCCCTGCCCCAACCCCCTTGGAACCGTGAAAGGAAAAGGAAAGGCCGCGGCTGCGGGGAGAATATTGTTCTCGACGGCGATGCCGGGCGTCGTCGTCGGAATTTTCGTCGTCGGGATGCTCGAACAATGAGCATGCAAATGATCGGCCGAAGATCGATATCAATCCCTGGCTGCGATCAGAATTTTCCCGCGACCGGTTCCGGGGGCAGCTCTGCCCTTTCGCCCCGTCCACCCTCTCTCCCTTGGCCCCCGCGCGAGACAAAAGGGGAGGGGAGGGGGCCGGGCGCCGGTTGACAATGGCCCGATGGCATTACGTATGCAGGCGCAGGGCTCCGCTCTTTTCGAATTCGTTGCATTCTGCCTCTGCCTTTCCGCCGCCACTTCCCTCCCCCTCCTCTCCTCCTCCTCCATCTTTTCCCTCCTCCCACACTTGCCCTCCCGACCTCGCCCCGCCCGTTGCGCCGCGCCGTCCCGTTCTTCCCGTTATTCGTTCTTCCCGATCCCTGTACTCCTCGCGGGTCCATTCCGCGCAAATTGCAATCGCCAATCTGCCGACCCTTTGTCTCTCCTTCCTCTTCCTCCGTTGGCCCATCGAGCTCCGTTGAATCTAGCCGTGGAGAGCGTTGATCGAGCAGGGGGGAGGGGGCGAGGAGATGGAATACTTTCTTTTTTTCTCGATTCCTCCCCGACCGCTTTTCGATGTCCATTTTAATTTGTGCGTATCTCGATCGACGAAGAAAATGCGGTTGACGCGCTATGGAGGGGAGATGGAGAGGGGATAATGATCGATGGAGGGAGAATGTAAGGGGAGGGAGGTAAGGAGAGAAGAGAAGAGAATTTTCGTTCGTAAAAAGTGTAATAAACAACGCGGACAAGGTGGATATATCGCGTAGAATGGAAGGGAGAGGTGGAAAAAGGAGAAAAAGAAGAGGAGAAGAGGAGGAGAAGAGCGAGGAATCGGAAATTCGAACGTTTGAAACGAAACGAAAGAGCGAGGAGGGAGGGAGAAGGGGATAGAAATGGCGAAGGCGGTGAGAGAAGAGAGCGATGACTGCATAGAATCTAAACTGTACAATGGATGGTAATATCGAATGGGAGGGAGGTGGCGTGCACGGTGCCGGTCTATTCAATGCAATAATTATAAATTGGTGTCTTTCAACTGGGCGGCAAATCGACACGTAACGAAGCCACTGTAACTGTAACATCCACGGCGACAACTTTGCTTGCCGCTTTTGATTCACCGCGCCTCGTCCGCGCCTCATCCTCCTCCCTCTTTTAAACGCACACGGTGGACGCGTGAAATCGCGAAAATACACGGAACAGACGTCTATTGGATTTATAAATATCCAACACGAGCCAGCCTCGTTTCAAACCCGACCACGAAAATTACGTTTTAATATCGATCCTCCGCTATCTCTGTTGATGAGCTCCAGCTAGATCCGATTGAATCGAAAGGAAATTAACGACTTTCGATCCGTGCATTCAGCGTGCATTCTCCAGATAAACGCGTCATCTAGATCAAGCCTCAGTTCCTTTCTCTCGCTAAACACTCGTGCATAATTCAATGAAATTTTCGAAATGGATCGAAACCGGATGGATAGAAGAAATATCGGTTCGATCGATCTTGTCTTCCCTACGTGACGAGATACAGAGGGGTACAGATATTACGCGTAATTAGGGTGAAATACACGACTCATCGTTACACAGTTCGTGCATCCAAGGGTTCGCCTTAACATGTAACGGCGGAATCACGGGGAGCATGGCCCCGAGGCAGTTAGGAACTTAATGAAGCTGTTTTCCGTTTAATTAGAATCCCACCGTGATCCTTCCATTCTTAGACGGGTCTCGCGGTTAATCCTTCCTCCCGCGATATTAAGACGGCAACCTCGCTCCTTACAAAGCGGGCCGCGTGCACAATATCGCGAGCTATATTTACCGGGCCCCTTTATGCACCGTGCAAGCTCGCGCTCCGACAAGTGCGCGCACACGTCCCTCCCTCCTCTCTCCCCTCCCGTATACGTACATTATTTACAGATGCCTCGCTCGCGATTTTTATTGCGTCGGAATTTGCAATATGTAATCCCTCTCTGGTGAAATTTTCGCGGAATCGCATCTCGATTCGACACGCTCCCCATTCCTATTTCAACGTTTGACACACTTTCTCGCGTCTTCTTCGCGACAATCTTCTCTCACGACGATCACCTTTGTCATCTCGTCGAGCATTAATTTTTTCCATATATTATCCCATATTCATCGTACGTACATACGGATATTTCAATCTCGAAGAAGATTCTTGCCGGATTATTACCCGAGGTTTCTCTCTCCAAGATGAGGATGGCGTGCGTTCGAAGCGCTTAACTCTATTAGAAAGGGCGATCGTAGACGAGACGTGGTTCCTTCCTCGGGAAGACGTTGTCGATTCTAAGCTGGAGGAGACGGCGTGGACGGTGCTCGGTCGTCGTCGTCGTCGTCGTCGTCGTCGTCGTCGTCGGCGGCGGCGGCGGCGGCGGCGGCGGCGGCGGCCATGCCGTGGGGCCGGCGCTCTTTTATTTCGAAAACAATGGAAGGGCGCTTTGTTTCAGGCATTGTCAGGCGGACAGTAACGCGCGCACAAAAGTTATAATGAAACGCTATTTATTTAAATGTATAGGTGCCACGGTGCCACCAGCCCCCCTCGGCTTTCCTCCACCCTCGTGGTCCACAAACCTCTTTGTGTACGTGCACAAGCACCAACACCGTCTCGGTCATCAAGCGAGCCGTTCTTATTCCGTATTCTTTTATCCCGCTATCACATTTACGGTGCCATTCTTCCCGCGGCAATTGTCTTTTTAAGACGATATAAGAAGCGGCGCGTGCGCCGACCGACACCACTTTTCTTCCCCGCCGACGATTAAAAATCGTCAATCAATGTCCGGAGGAGGGGAGAACCGAGGATGTTGAGATTTTTCAAGAATCTCGCGCGTGTTCGTGTTTGTTTCGGGACCGAGAAGGAAAGAAGGAGCGGTTGCTCGAGAAACCAGTACCAATACCAATTTGTTTTATTGATGATCCAATGAAGAAGGTAACCCGATATCTCGTTGGGGAACGTCTAAATTGATCGAAGCAAATAGAATGATGATTTTATGATGGCCGAGACCCTACGGCCTTTACAGCATCCTCTCGATGCTGAGCTCTTGGAGGGGGGAAGAAGAAGGAAATTTTTTTTCGTTTCTTTTCTTCTTTCTTTTTTTTTTTTTTGGGGAACGTTCCATAGAACTAGAATTCGGATAATTTGTCTAATTGCTCCGGATTACCGACGACTAAATGAAGATCCAGTCACAATGGAAGAATTAACAGAGACGATGGAATGCAAAGTTGCGTTTAAGTGGGAACAACTGTAACAATTAGATGCATATCCGGAGATCTTTGGAGCGAATGCAATTAGATACCGCTGGACAAACGACTGTATTATAAATTGCATCTCATTCGGAGAAGAAGACAACGGCTTCAGGCTTAATAATCGTTTCCTGCGGTTCGCCGACGCCTGCGCAGAAATAATCTCTAATTCGTCCCATAATGAAATAATAATTTGCCATTTGAGAGGCGCGACTATGCTGTTCGAGTGAGAATCAATCCAAGTTTCTCAGATTTTCCCCCCTCTTTGTTCAATGAGAAATTATGCATGGAAATTTTTATTCGTTCGTCAGTGCGTGACGGATTGATAAAATCCGTTGCATCCACTTAAAAAATTCTACATTTTAAGAGACAATTCATAAATTTCTTCGAGAAAGCTTCTTTCATCGCCTGTGCAATTTATCGCGGGGCTTCGGAGCCGCTCGAAATTACGTCCACGGAATTTCGCGACAATGCCCATGGAAGTCTCATCGCATTCTAGCCGTCGACCGCGATGCATATGAGCTAACGTGGTGTATGCCTGGGTTCCTCGTTTTCCTTTCTTCCATCGTAATAGAAAGGAAACGCGCCTTTCTTCTCGTTGGTTCCTTTTTTTTTTGATTCTGTTTAAAAAAGAATCGTACGACACCTGCGAACTGGTCTATCTTTCACGAATATGCTTCATGACGAGAAAGAAAGGGACGATTCTTTTCAACGTATCGAATGAATCGAGAACGATAATATTGAAGGATCGGTTGTAATAATATCTCTTCGTGTTGAATGGATCGAATTTTAGCTTGAAACGAGATAAAAATTTTCGATATCGAAAGGGCGAACTTCGAAATTACATTAAAAATTCTTGTTCCTTACAAAATTATTGTTTTTAGAATTTTTGAGAAATCAATTCAATCGATTCAAATTCTACATGTAGATACATACATATGTATAGCTTCAAAATTATTTACAAAAATATTCAATACATTCTTGGAAATTTTATCGATCGTATAAACATCATCGTACAAAAATAAAAATATTTATAATATTCATAGAAGACAAAAATTTTAATTTATTTAATTGTGAAAGTAATTCCTGTTATATTTCTTAATTATAATTATTACAAAAATTAAATATTAATTAATTACAGAGATGTTAAATACATCGAAATCATAAAGTTTTCGATCGTATAAATCTTACATTATGATCGTTTAAAAATAAGAAATTTATAATGTTTGGGAGGGAAAAAAAAGTTTAACTTTATAATTTTTACGAACAAGTAAATATTGATTATTTACAGAAATGTTTAATACATCGAAATCTTACCATTTTCGATCGTAAAAACATTATATTATGATAATGCAAAAATAAGAATTTTATAGTATTCAAGGAAGTCAAAAATTTTTCTTTCTATAATCATTGGAGTAATGCTTTTCGGGTCAGGAAGCAGCGTTTGCGCGAAATTCGAGCGATGCCGCCAACGTCGGGCGCGGTGATCGTCGTGGTGGTTGTTAGGAGGAGGATTCACAAAGCTATCGGCCGTGGTATTGTTGGACGAAGATAGGATTCCTTTGATTGTCCGGGACTGTGCGAAACCGTCCAACGAACGAAAGGGAGGAAGAGGTGAGAGGCACTGGGAGAAGAACCCGCTTTACATAACGCGTTATCCACCGCGACAATGGCCGCCGAGAGCCGCGCCTCGAGAAAGAATCGTTTGATGTCGAAGGATTCATCGCGACCGTGCTTCAAGTGAGACCAACGGAGAAGAGAAAGGGGCCAGGAAGTGGAGGGGGCGGGACAAGGAAGGTTGGAAAATTAATTTCACCCGGTGAACAGAGAGGGAACGAAAAGCATCGGCTCTGGTTGAACGCTTCAGAATAGCCGAGCAAGACGGAGAAACCTTTCGACTGTCCGAGATCGAAGCGTCTGCGAGCGATTTTTTTTTTTATCGCCACGCTCGATAAATGAACTCCTATTTCTTTCTTCATAAATATCGTATACGTCAATTTTCAATTTTCCGTCATCGACCTCTTCATCGATCTTACAAATATTCTTTATTATCGCTTCTAAAAAAAAAATCCTCGTCGCTTCTTCCCCTCGTTTGGTCGAAAAGTCGAAAGGAATTTCCAAAAGTCGAAAGGAATTTCGAAAGGTCGCGTTGAAATTGATAGCGAATGCTGAAATCGAGGTTGAAACGATTCTTGTCCCCTGGTCGCGGAGGTTGAAGAGACTCAAATGTGCCGCCAATGGCAAAGGGGTGCGTGGCGCCAGTCAGGACAAGTCTTATAGAAGCTGTAGAAAGAGAAGGAGAAGCAGAAGGCGATCCACAAAGAGCGAGGAAGGGAAAGAAAGACGGTAGGGTGTGGGATGGGGGTTGAAAATATTTAGACATCCGCGAAGGGATGAATAAGACTAAATTGTATCCACAATGCTGTCTCAGAGGCAGACGCGCTCTGAATAGCCTTAATAAACTCGCTGAATCCTCGGAAATATTTCCAAGCCGGAGGAGTACCGAATGCGGCGAAAACTCTTCTCCCCCCACCGACTTCACGTTCTTCTCGTTCTAGCAAAGCAACCACCCCCCTCCCTCTCCCATCCCCCTTCCCCTCTCCTTTCCCCCGACCACCCATCGCGACCAACACCGCCACCTTTCGCCCCCACTCTTTATCGTCTATGTATCTTCGAAATACGAACGTGACAGGGGCCTCTTGAAAATTTCCTCGAGGGGCCCCACGCGACAAAATGCAACCGGGTGAAACGTCAACTTCTCCAATATCTCTATTTCCCTTGAACGCGATTCCTCCACGTTCAAAGTTTCCCAAAGTCGCAGGGAAAATCGCAAATCGTTTCCGCGACACAAATCGAAAATCGACGATAATCGATCGGTATTGAATTTCCAAAAAAAAAGAAAAATCAAGACACGATTCCCCACTCTACACCTCTACGCTTTCGAGATATAAACGAGCACACATTTACGCGGCTTTTATCGGTCTGCATAATGCGTAGATTTGCTGCTACCACCCGTTGCGATACGCTTTTCCCTGCATTAAGAAAAGAGCATTCGCTCGTTTGTCCCGCACGCGCGATTTGTATAAATTTTACAACTGTGCCCGAGGGTGCCCGAACGTCAATTTGCAACACGTTGGAGAGACTTGTCAAGACTTTCGATCAAATTAACTCCTCCTGTAACTCGTCCTCTCACTTTCCCCTCTCCTTCTCCTAATTCAATCCATCGAAGATCCATCACTCACCACGAAACAGAAAAGACCACCCATCGATTTTTCCGATTCCCTACCAAACGAGGTGTACGGTTCGAATCTAAATCGATACGTCATTACGCGTCCTACAGAAATCATGAAAGTTCACCGTTCGCGACGAGAACGACGACGAGAAAGAGGAGGAGGAGGAGGAAAAGGAGGAGAACGAATACGTCGAACGCGGTGCACCGACCGAGGGAGAGAAACGAATTGCGTGAAAGGGTGCGGAAAAGGAAGCAGGAGAAGGAAGGGGCAGGTGGAGGCGGGCAGAAACGGATTCACGATTTCGCATGAATCGCTAGTTACTGAATAAAGTCCTTTCGGCCGGGTTGGCCGGAGCTGGCGGTGGCTGACTTTACTTTATTATATGTATATTCGCTGCACCAGGATGGAAGAGGGTTTTCGCGGAGTTGAAGGGACCGAGGGGTGGTTGGCGGAGGAGGAGGATGAGGAGGAGGAGGTAGCGGGTGGGGAGGGTAGTCATTCAAGCGTGCGGTTCTATGAAATCAAAGGCCACATTGTCACCGGAATTACCTCCATTCGGAAACGACGTATTCAGGCTAGCAGGCGCACGTGGAATTAACCCTATTTGTTTGCCGCCTTCGAGTCGCGTGTAACGAAGCCACGATTTATTCGCGTATGCCGCGCCGCGCCGCGAGGGACACCGGGACGGATCCAATGGGCGGAATCGATACCAGGGGATATCAGGGTAGGATGGAGGTGGAACGGTGGTGGACCAAGGAAAAGGAGTTTGTTCCTCGGCAAGAATCTTGAATCGTGGCTAATGAGTCGTTACCAGTCGTTCGTTCTTGAATAAAACCACCGCGTCAAACGGGACGACTACGTGACGACATCCAGTCGTCCTTTATGAAATGCCAATTACACGGACACGACGATTAAGCGAAATAACCGTTATTGGTGCACGTCGCCGCGCGAGGATGCGGCGATTAGAGTAAGGTCGAGGAAAGCGAATAATAGCCGCGCGAGACAATTTTGGAATTTTGTCGCATCGCGCGATATTTTTTATCGCTACTTGAAATAAATTATGCTCCGATTCCGACGAGAATCGACGAAGAATCGATCGAGATGTTAAATGCGGATAATCCAATATATATATATATATAGTTCGATTTCTATACGAATTTTGGGAAACTCTCTATTCGGATCCGTTTAACGATGAATAGAAAACGCGTGGACATCTATCGTTTTACCGATAGGAAATTCAGCCGAATTTTATTGATTAATTGATCGACGATCCGTCACCGGGATAGTTCACCAATAGGGTTATTATATAGGATATCGCGTCGATCCTGTCAGCTGTTGGCGTTACGGTTAAACCCACCCGAAATTTCACGCCTGCAGATGACACCGCCTAATTCACCGGCTATCCCACGCTGCGATATCGGTTTAGATATTGGACTATCCGCAGTGAATTTTCGTTTATTACGGGCAGGTGTAAATTATAATTATTTCGGTAACATCTGCCTCTCTTCGCGCGCTATTCGAAGATAGAAGAGGTATCCCATCGATTAGATCTAATATTAAATTTTCCACGCCCTTGCGTTCTATAAAACTATCTACCAAATACTAATAACCGTATTTCGAGCAGTGAATCAATTGGATCAATTGGAATAAAGTCTATTAACTAAAGGCTCGATCACTCTTCGAGATTCGATTAAACGGAATCGAGAATAGAGGATTAAAAAAGAAGAAGAAAAAAGAAAGAATAAACAAGAACAAATAAAAGCAAAGTCGTATAATATCTATTACCACGCGTGTCTTCAAAGAAGAATAGTCACAGGTGGGTGCAGGTCTTGCGTGCTCGATTCGATCGTGTAAGAATAAGAGATTCACGGGGGAGGTATATTATTTCAAAAGCTTTCGGGGAGAGCGATCTTTGTGGTCGCGTTGAAGACCGCTGACGAAGCTCCCCGTTTCCAACTCGAAACCACTACCGAACCACCCCCCTCTGGCTACGATAACAATGGTCGATTTTAATATACGCGCGACAAGAGTGAGCGAGATGAACGAGCAACGACGGGGAAAAGGCGATTTATATTCGACGTACGAATAAAAATTGGGATAGGGAATCAAGAAGAAGAGAGATACGACCGAAGAAAAGACAAAACGAAAAGAACTCGAGGAAGAGATCAGGAATAGAAGAAGAAGAAAAAGACGTAATAGGGTAAGAAGTGATAGAGGACGTAACGAAGAAAGAGAAAGAGAAAGAAGAGAAGAGCAGAAGAGCGTGCAAAAGCACACGCAAAGAAAAACAAATGAACGCTGCCTAACCGAAACAATTGAAGCCTGCGTGGAATAGGGGTTGCTGGCCTTTTATGTTGCCCACCCTCTATGCTCGCCACCCCCGACCAACCACCACCTTTCCCAGTATGCCTAACCCGCAGCTATATCCAACGCCACCTCCACCAGCGCCTCCGTCAACCCCCTACCCCCATTTTTATTCCCCCGTTTTTGGCCCTCTCCACCATCCTCTTCGCGTTTTGCCTCGACGGGACTTGAACGAGGATATTCGAGCGATCGTTCTGATGAGGCCTTTATGCGATTCGCGAGAGCCTTTCAGCCGCGCACGCCTCGGATAAGAATTTCAATTTCTCTCTACCGGCGCACGATTGTATCGGCAGCCGCTTATGCATCGCTGATCGTTTCCTCGTTTCTCAGGGATACGATTCTTTATATATATTTTTTTTTCTTCTCCCTTTTTTCCGTTTCTTTCTTCTCTCTCTCTCTCTTTTTTTTTTCTTTTCTTTTCACCGAGTTCACAAAGTCCCGAAGTGGTTTACGAGCAGAATTTTTAGAGCTAGCTTTCCTTATTCGTACGAGAGTTTTTTTTTATAATTCCTTATTGATTATAAAAAATCGTATCCCCTTTCCATTGCTCGTCTTTCGTTTTTTCTTTCGAAAAATCGAACGATAATTGTAAATATGATTGAATTATATACCGATAATTGCAAAATTATCGATATATAACCGAATTTTTTATACTCTATATATTCGCATTAGGGTATAAAACTTATAACAAAAATAATCTATCGCTTGAAGTTTATATCTATATCTTATATCTATACGCTTATACCTATATATAAAAATTGCCTCGAGTTTTGCGGAAATATACTAGAAGTTCGAATATAATTGATAAAATAAAAATAAAAAATAAAAAAAAAATCCTACTATGTAAACATTTGCTGAGATCTGAATAGAATTATCTAATCGCTAATAATCGTTAAAAAAACGTCTAATCGCGGCGCGACTTTGTGGCTGGTTACGATTCCGTAAAAGCAGGTGAAACTATAAACGAGATGCAATGGCGCCGAATGGTGAACGTATACCGATCGCGCATTAAAATACAACATTTAAAAGTGTACTCACCGTTCGATGTCACAGGAAATTTGGTACACAGCAACATAAATCAGATTCCCAGAGATGATAGAGATACGGCACTCTAACAGCCACTCAGTCAAAGCCAAATGTCATAGCAATCCGCGCACTACATCGGGCCTCGTCGACGCGTGTCATGTCAAGGCAAAATTCAAAACCGAAATTCCGAGCATTGTCCTCGTGTCATAGCGTCAGTCACACGCGATTCCGAGAAACACGGTTCTGTTGAAATTGCTTCGACTTGACCATAGCCCGCGGCAAGACAACAAACATTTCGATAATACGTTAACGAAACGGTCAACAAAAACGATGATTCTATAAACTTTTTTTCGAAACACAAGCCAAACACGCGTCGCACTATATTATTAACTGCGTAATAATACACAGCTGTATCCCGCCAAAAGTAGTACAGGAAAAGGAAGAAAATTCCTGGTTTACGGAATTCGCGAGCTCTCATTGGCTGTTCTTTTTCTAATAACGAATCATCTTCGAGAATTATGTGAAGCTTCTACTACGTAGGTCAAGATTATGTCCATGATTGACACCTGCGAATTAGTAACTTCGATGGACGAAAACAGGAAAAGTTTGTATCCGATCGACGCATTTTACGCGAAATATTCTTTCCAGAAGATGAATTTTTTGTTTAATTGCGATCTGATGCACTGTCAACGCGATATTCGACACTAACATATCACTTCACAAGAGACGCGTGAACACTTATTAGTCCGAAATGTCCGACACGTAAAAATTTTCTTCCCACGGTATTCAAAATAACGAATCCGATCACTATATAGATTAATGTTACTTTCACTATCGCGAAAAAACGTAAAAAACGTAAAAATAATGCGATTTCTAAATATAAAACAAATACGAACACTACCGCGTAGTTTACCGTGTCGCGCGCAGCATGGAACTGATCGTGCCTCGACCGTACCGCCCCACCACGCCGCCGTCCCCACTACACCGAACACAACACGTTACGCCTCGCTTATATTCCTATACTACATACATCAAAACAATTAATAATATATGTTCAATTTAACAATTTCTTAACAAAAGAAAATAAAAATATCAATTTCTAATAACAATAAAAATTATAAGATTTTTTTCTACGAATATTATGCAATTATAAAATTCTTATTTTTATATCATCATGATACAACGTTTATACGATCGAAAACTTTAAGATTTCGATGTATTAAACATCTCTATAAATAATTAATGTTTAATTTTTGTAACAATTAATATTAAAAAAAATTTATACTAAAAATTACAAAAATTAAAATGTCTGATTTCCTTGAATATTATAAATTCTTATTCTAGTAATATTATAACATTTATACGATCGAAACCGTTACAATTTCGATGTTTTAAACGTTATATACATATAATTAATATTTCTGCAATAATTATAATTAAAAAAGTATTACTCTAAAAATTACACAACTAAAAATTTTTGACTTCCTTGAATACTATAAAATTCTTACTTTTATACGATCATAAAGTAAGAATTATACGATCGAAACCGTTGAAATTTCCATGTTTTAAATGTTTATATATATATAAATATTTCCGTAATAATTGTAATTAAAAAAGTATTACTCTAAAATTACAGAAATAAAATTTTTCCTTCTTGAATACTATAAAATTTTATTTTGTACGATCATGAAGTAACATTTATACGATCGAAACCGTTGGGATTCGATGTATTAATGTTTATTTATATAATTATATTTCTGTAATTATTGTAATTAAAAAAGTATTACTCTAATAATTACAAAATGAAAATTTTTCCCTTCTTGAATACTATAAAATTTTACTTTTGTACGATCATGAAGTAACATTTATACGATCGAAACCGTTGGATTTCGATGTATTAATGGTTTATTTATATAACTTATATTTCTGTAATTATTGTAATTAAAAAAGTATTACTCTAATAATTACAGAAATGAAAATTTTTCCTTTTCTTGAATACTATAAAATTGTTACTTTTGTACGATCATGAAGTAACATTTATACGATCGAAACCGTTGAGATTTCGATGTATTAATGGCTTATTTATATAATTAATATTTCTGTAATAATTGTAATTAAAAAAATATTACTCTAATAATTACAGAAATGAAAATTTTTCCCTTCCTTGAATACTATAAAATTCTTACATTTGTACGATCATGAAGTAACATTTATACGATCGAAACCGTTGGATTTCGATGTATTAATGGTTTATTTATTTAACTTATATTTCTGTAATTATTGTAATTAAGAAAGTATAACTCTAATAATTACAGAAATGAAAATTTTTACCTTCTTTAAATACTATAAAATTCTTACTTTTGTACGATCATGAAGTAACATTTATACGATCGAAACCGTTGGGATTTCGATGTATTAATGGTTTATTTATATAACTTATATTTCTGTAATTATTGTAATTAAAAAAATATTACTCTAATAATTACAGATATGAAAATTTTTATATTTCTTGAATACTATAAAATTCTTATTTTTGTACGATCATGAAGTAACATTTATACGACCGAAACCGTTGGGATTTCGATGTATTAATGGTTTATTTATATAATTAATATTTCTGTAAAGTTGTAATTAAAAAAGTATTACTCTAATAATTACAGAAATGAAAATTTTTACCTTTCTTGAATACTATAAAATTCTTATTTTTGTACGATCATGAAGTAACATTTATACGACCGAAACCGTTGGGATTTCGATGTATTAATGGTTTATTTATATAACTTATATTTCTGTAATTATTGTAATTAAAAAAATATTACTCTAATAATTACAGAAATGAAAATTTTTCCCTTCCTTGAATACTATAAAATTCTTACTTTTGTACGATCATGAAGTAAGAATTGTACGATCGAAACCGTTGAGATTTCGATGTATTAATGGCTTATTTATATAATTAATATTTCTGTAATTATTGTAATTAAAAAAGTATGACTCTAATAATTACAGAAATGAAAATTTTTACCTTCTTTAAATACTATAAAATTGTTACTTTTGTACGATCATGAAGTAACATTTATACGATCGAAACCGTTGGGATTTCGATGTATTAATGCTTTATTTATATAATTAATATTTCTGTAATAATTGTAATTAAAAAAGTATTACTCTAATAATTACAGAAATGAAAATTTTTACCTTTCTTGAATACTATAAAATTCTTATTTTTGTACGATCATGAAGTAACATTTATACGACCGAAACCGTTGGGATTTCGATGTATTAATGGTTTATTTATTTAACTTATATTTCTGTAATTATTGTAATTAAAAAAGTATTACTCTAATAATTACAGAAATGAAAATTTTTACCTTCCTTGAATAGTATAAAATCCTTACTTTTGTACGATCATGAAGTAAGAATTATATGATCGAAACCGTTGAAATTTCGAGGTATTAATGGTTTATTTATATAATTAATATTTCTGTAATAATTGTAATTAAAAAAGTATTACTCTAATAATTACAGAAATGAAAATTTTTACCTTTCTTGAATACTATAAAATTCTTATTTTTGTACGATCATGAAGTAACATTTATACGACCGAAACCGTTGGGATTTCGATGTATTAATGGTTTATTTATTTAACTTATATTTCCGTAATAATTGTAATTAAAAAAGTATTACTCTAATAATTACAGAAATGAAAATTTTTACCTTTCTTGAATACTATAAAATTCTTATTTTTGTGCGATCATGAAGTAACATTTATACGACCGAAACCGTTGGGATTTCGATGTATTAATGGTTTATTTATTTAACTTATATTTCTGTAATTATTGTAATTAAAAAAATATTACTCTAATAATTACAGAAATGAAAATTTTTCCCTTCCTTGAATACTATAAAATTCTTACTTTTGTACGATCATGAAGTAAGAATTGTACGATCGAAACCGTTGAGATTTCGATGTATTAATGGTTTATTTATATAACTTATATTACTGTAATTATTGTAATTAAAAAAGTATTACTCTAATAATTACAGAAATGAAAATTTTTACCTTCTTTAAATACTATAAAATTGTTACTTTTGTACGATCATGAAGTAACATTTATACGATCGAAACCGTTGGGATTTCGATGTATTAATGGTTTATTTATATAATTAATATTTCTGTAATAATTGTAATGAAAAAAGTATTACTCTAATAATTACAGAAATGAAAATTTTTACCTTTCTTGAATACTATAAAATTCTTATTTTTGTACGATCATGAAGTAACATTTATACGACCGAAACCGTTGGGATTTCGATGTATTAATGGTTTATTTATTTAACTTATATTTCTTTAATTATTGTAATTAAAAAAGTATTACTCTAATAATTACAGAAATGAAAATTTTTACCTTTCTTGAATACTATAAAATCCTTACTTTTGTACGATCATGAAGTAAGAATTGTACGTACGAAACCGTTGAGATTTCGATGTATTAATGGCTTATTTATATAATTAATATTTCTGTAATAATTGTAATTAAAAAAATATTACTCTAATAATTACAGAAATGAAAATTTTTCCCTTCCTTGAATACTATAAAATTCTTACATTTGTACGATCATGAAGTAACATTTATACGATCGAAACCGTTGAAATTTCGATGTATTAATGGTTTATTTATTTAACTTATATTTCTGTAATTATTGTAATTAAGAAAGTATAACTCTAATAATTACAGAAATGAAAATTTTTACCTTCTTTAAATACTATAAAATTCTTACTTTTGTACGATCATGAAGTAACATTTATACGATCGAAACCGTTGGGATTTCGATGTATTAATGGTTTATTTATATAACTTATATTTCTGTAATTATTGTAATTAAAAAATATTACTCTAATAATTACAGAAATGAAAATTTTTACCTTCTTGAATACTATAAATTCTTATTTTGTCGATCATGAAGTAATTTATGACGAAACCGTTGGATTTCGATGTATTAATGGTTTATTTATTAACTTATATTTCTGTATTATTGTAATTAAAAAATATTACTCTAATAATTACAGAAATGAAAATTTTTACCTTCCTTGAATACTATAAAATCTTACTTTTGTACGATCATGAAGTAAGAATTGTACGATCGAAACCGTTGAGATTTCGATGTATTAATGGTTTATTTATATAACTTATATTACTGTAATTATTGTAATTAAAAAAGTATTACTCTAATAATTACAGAAATGAAAATTTTTACCTTCCTTGAATACTATAAAATCCTTACTTTTGTACGATCATGAAGTAAGAATTGTACGATCGAAACCGTTGAGATTTCGATGTATTAATGGCTTATTTATATAATTAATATTTCTATAATTATTGTAATTAAGAAAGTATAACTCTAATAATTACAGAAATGAAAATTTTTACCTTCTTTAAATACTATAAAATTGTTACTTTTGTACGATCATGAAGTAACATTTATACGATCGAAACCGTTGGGATTTCGATGTATTAATTGTTTATTTATATAACTTATATTTCTGTAATTATTGTAATTAAAAAAGTATAACTCTAATAATTACAGAAATGAAAATTTTTACCTTCTTTAAATACTATAAAATTGTTACTTTTGTACGATCATGAAGTAACATTTATACGATCGAAACCGTTGGGATTTCGATGTATTAATGGTTTATTTATATAACTTATATTTCTGTAATTATTATAATTAAAAAAGTATTACTCTAATAATTACAGAAATGAAAATTTTTCCCTTTCTTGAATACTATAAAATTGTTACTTTTGTACGATCATGAAATAACATTTATACGATCGAAACCGTTGGGATTTCGATGTATTAATGGTTTATTTATATAACTTATATTTCTGTAATTATTGTAATTAAAAAAGTATGACTCTAATAATTACAGAAATGAAAATTTTTCCTTTTCTTGAATACTATAAAATTGTTACTTTTGTACGATCATGAAGTAACATTTATACGATCGAAACCGTTGGGATTTCGATGTATTAATGGTTTATTTATATAATTAATGTTTCTGTATTTATTGTAATTAACGAACTTTTATTTGTACTAACGATTCGTTCGTGTTTTCACGCCTCGACAATTTTTCCTTCTTCCGTTTCCATCGAGAAAAGTAAGGGGAAATTTTGAAAAATCGCTATCTTTCTAATTGTAATCGTAATCGTAAAATTACGCAGGATCGATCTATCGTGATCCTACGCGGGAATAGCAGACGCCAGAATCCATTAGAGTCGCGCGTAATCTTCGCGCGAGGCCACAAAGTCCTCGACGGATGCACGAAGAAGAAAGCTTCGTCGATGATCAAGAAAGTCGAAATATTAGAAAAATGAAAGCGTGGATGGACGGTTCCCTCTCCGGTCCTCCTCCTCCTCCTCCTCCTCCTCCATCATCCATCTCCCTTCTTTTTCTCGAGCGGAGGGAAGGACTCTGAGGATTCCGCCACTCTTTGAGTCACTCTCGCTTCTCGCATTGTTTACAGAGTGATGAGTCTTCACACTGGCGCGAGTGCGCCTCTTTCTTTCTCCCTTTCTCCCGATCCGTCTCCCTCGGTCCCATTTCATTCCATTCTTCCGCGTTCCCGCCATTGTTCCGCCGTTCCTTTTATACGGAATAAAGTATCAAGCGACCCAGCACAATGTACCCCTGTCTTTCTGGGTTCCCTTTATCTCTTTCTCTCCTCCTCCGCTCTCTCTCTCTCTTCTTCAACCCTCCCCTGTCCACCCCTTTCGCGAAATCTTTGTGCTATCGTCGCTCCTCCAGCCGCGTGCAAGATCGCTTTGAACGTCGCCGATCGTTTCTCGTTCATCAAACGACAAGACTTGAAAAGAATGTTGCTGTTGGTTTGCAACATGCTTGGCAAACCAAACATTCGTCCCGCGGTTACGTTTCCCGTTTATTATTTCGCGATCGATGAACCATTTTTTTTTTTTAGATTTCTCGATCGTTTTCGAATTATTAATCCTTTCGCGATATCAAACGCGAGATGTCTCGATTTCATAATGTCGACGCCTTACTACGTGCTATCATCTGTACGATGCTGCAAACGTGAGATATTTGCAAAACGGCGTATACAAATGCATGGACGGAAATAAAGTAGATATTTTTATAAAAAATTGTATCGTATCGTTATTATGTATTGTATAGTAGTTTCGAGGGAATTTCACAAGGAATAAAAATAAAAGATTTAAGAACGATAAATAGAACGAAGTCATTTTTATCAACGATAAAAATATCTTACAAATCGATCTATTTATTCCAAATTTTCGAATCAAATCTCGTATCGATAATAAATATATAAAGATATCTCATCTGAGCATCGTATCTGTAATCGTGATAATTTCACTTTGCTAATTCGAAAGGGTTAATAATCGTGGAATTCGCAAAGAAACGTTTTATCGTTTTCGAAAGAAGAGAAATATACGAAGGTATCGTTTGACTTTTCTCCCCGCTCGTGAATCTTGAAACGCGTTTCCAGACATCGCGAATCCACGAAAAACTATTTAAATGCAAGTGTTCGCAGCTCGTAACGTCCGTGTCGACGAAAGAACTCGCTTCCCTCTTCCCCCCGCCCCCTCCCTGCCCCACTTGGTCTCTCCACCTTTGCGAGAATCCTGTTGGATTCGCGGCCCGCGCGCAAAGAAGAAGATCCTTCCTCCGTTCTTTCGATCCCCTCGTGTATCAGCTCCGCTGGGTGCACCATGCTATTTGCTAATAAGAATCTTTTCAAAACTCGCACCCGATCTTTGCAAAAAAAGCCTCCGCGAACGGCGCACAATTCGCGCAATTTAATGCGTCTCGGTATTAATTAACAGTCGACTCCATTCACGCCCTCAAGACGCGCCTCGGTTTATTCTTATCTTCTCGATAGGCTTCTTTTCATCCTCGTGCTATTAATCATCGACCATCAACCTCTCTGCCTCTTGTATTAAAAAAAAAAAAAAAAAAGAAAGAAAAAAAGTCACGCAATAAAAAATTTCAAAATTATTTCTTTCCTCCGCGTTTAATGGGATCGTTCTTGTTCGAATAAGAAGATTATTGGATCGAAAAAATTTATTGGAGATATGGAACTGTCGGCGCGTAATTGCACTTATCGTTTCGCTTAATAACGCTTGCTAACCGACGCCCTATCGCGTAACAAAGGAAGGGGAGTGGATCGCGTTTCGAAATCATCCCCAGGGATGACTTGACCGAATCCACGCAGTCACGCAGGAGTGGCTGGAACGGTGGAGGGACTGTCGTGGTACACGCGACCCGATGAAAGTCAAACTTGATCGATGTAAAGGAGACAGGAAAAAGGTAACGTCGGAAAGTTGATTTGTCCTTGTTGGAGAAAGCACCACCCCGTCATTGTGCGGGCAAATAAATTTCTCGGAAAATTCCGATCGAATTCTGTCGATACGTCCCTTCGCCTTCCTTTCTTTCTACCCGACGACCGCCTTTGTGTCCTCGTCCGTTTCTCAAGGCGCCCATCCCAGCCTTGGTCCCGCGTAGGCGCCACCTCGTTTTTCTTCTTTCTTTTTTCTTTCTTTTTTTTTTTCTTGCGCGAAAACCGAAACGAGAGATGGGTTTCATCTCCGATCTCTGTCTCGGCTCGTTAATTGTATCAAACGCGTGCAATCTTGGTGCAGCTAGTGGCAATTGAGCCCCACTCGAGCGTAAGTAGGTGATCGGGCTACGGAATAACGAAAGGAAGAATCGCGGAAAGAAAGGGCGGGGGTGCGAGAGAAAGACGGTTGGAGCCGCGAAGAAAGGGGGAGGGAGAAAGAGGAACTCTGAAGAGACGACGCACACGACGTCGGGGCGCCCGTGCCGGTACATTCACGTACACGACGCTGCGTGACGTCACCGCATTGTTAGACGAGCAAGCATTGTAGTCACTATTGTGAGTCTCCGCCATTATTCTAAGACAATCGTCCGACACAATGAGACGGACGGGAGGATGAGTGGGGCGGCCGATTCTCTCTCTTTCTTTCTCGCTCCACACCCTCCCTCGCCCGTATCATCTCTCTTTTTCTTTCCCTGATCCATCTTCCTGCGTGAAGCTACTCTCTCTCTCTCTCTATACTCGCTTGCCACTCCGTATTCTTTTAGCCGGTCATTGCAAAGTGGGCGATCTTCTTCTTCTTCTTTTCCTTTTCCTTCTTTTCCTTCTCCCCTTGACTGCTGATAGCTGCATATTTGATTCGCGAGGAGAATTGGACGATGTTTGGTGGTGGATGATCTCGTCTCGAACGGGATTACCAGAATTTTCCGCGCGATTTGAGAACAAGCGCGACAAATGTTTGGAAGAAGAATCGAGAGAAACGAAGCAGGAACTGGTTTTCAATATATATACTACGTATATATATATATATATATATATATATACGTAGTCTTTTCATAGTGGCGAAGTTGGTGGCGGGAATGAGAAAGGAAAATGGAGAAAGAATGGTCGGAGATGTGGTGAATGGAGGAACGACGCATTGAATTCCTGTTACTCCGGGGGGACGATGATTACGGGATTAACAACGGCCGCAAAAATACAATGCGGAAGAACTCGAGCGAGTCTGGGAGAGTGGTCGTCTAATCGAGTCAGCGCAATTAAACAAAGTCGTCCCGTGAGGTCGCGACATTCGCGGATAGCTTTTCCCTCTCCTCCCGCCTCGCGCAGCTCGATTCTCCGGCTCCTCTCCCTCGTTCTTTGCGGCTCGTCGTGGAAGTGCAGGGGATGAAAGGAGAACAAGAGAAGTACAGACAATAGATTCGGCTCGCCGGTGTGTTGGTGGCGCTGCATTGTCGCCCGGCATTGTTGCGGCCCGGTTATTGTGTCGCTGTTTTGTGACCGATCGCAAGGTGGCGTGCCTCGTGTGCACGAACCCAACCACCTCGGCCACGATCGTTAGGCACGTTCGCGATTATTCGGAGAAACGATCGTTCGACGATAAACCGGCCTCGAAACTCGCCTCCCCCGGAAGGTCGTCGCGGAGCGAACCAGCGACACAAAAGTTTGCGGATCGAGCTTTTTCTCCTATTGACGGCCCTCGCGGAATAAATGAAAGAAGAGAAGTCGGCGGGGGATGGGGATCGCGCTATTCCTCCTCTCGCTTCGTTTCGTCTCGGCTTTTCGAGTAACAATCGTTTCGATGATGTATTCTTTCCTATCGCGAGCATCATTTTCTTCCTCGCCCCTCCCTCTCCACTTTCTCTCCGCTCTCTCTTCCGCCCGCGGAGAATCCTTCCCCGGGAGAGAGATCGGTGTCTCGCGTCGAGGATGCGAATCAACTCGTCGTCAAAAGAGACGGTGTAGAAGATCGGTCAAAGAGGAGGAGGAGGATGACGCGTCGCGATGACGGGGAAAAAAGAAAGGAGAAGAAGAGAAAAGAAAAGAATCTGGATGTAGGAAAAGTTAGAAGCTTGGATAGAGATAAGGGAGAGAGGTGGGGCGACACGGTGGTTGTCCTAAGGCTGTAAACTAAGGCGACCGCGTCGCGCATCCTTAGAGTGGCTGCACTTTGAGTGCGCAACTCGGTGGTGTGCCGTGGCTGCTGCAGGCGGCGTAGAGAAGGCCATTGTAAGGCCCGAGCACGGTATTCACGGGAATGAATGCGCCCTCTGGAGCGACACAGTCTCAGATGTAAGACACAAGAAGCATAAAAGAGTTGCCATTATGCGAAGCTTAAATAACAGGCGCGCGCTCGCCAACTCTCGCGCACATCGACGCTCGCTTAAACACGGACTCGCGGCTATCTGTGTAAGCTGTGTTACACAAAGAAGCAGTTGCATTCTACGGCCGGGGAATTTCTATGGACTGTTTGTGGCGCTCCTGCCTTGTACGGCCACTTCTGTCCTCGGTGCCTTGGTCTTTCCCTCTTCAGAACTTCTCTTTCCTCTCCTCTTTGATTCTTCTCTTTTTCCTCATCGTCTTCTGCCGTCATTCGTCCTTCTCCTCTTTCTTCGCCCTCTCGTTCCTCTTCTCTTTCTTTCCTTATATATACCTTTTGCCCCTTTCCTCTTCCACTTTTTTCCTTTTCTTTTCCTCTCTTTTTCTTTCTTTCTTCCTTCTTTCCTTCCTTCCTTCCTTCCTTCCTTCTTTGCTTCTCCGGGCCCACGTTCGCTCGCTTTCTTAGTTTCGAAGAACGACACCATCGCGATCTCGTAGACATAGTCGAGACGCATTTTTCTCCGAGCGCGAAAAGGAGAGTTCAGTTTTTTGTTCTCCATCTAACCGTGCGTCATGGCACTTCGTACCGTACCTCGCGTACCGCAACCGCGTTTATATAAATGCTAATTATCAGAGAGAGAGAGAGAGAGAAAGAGAAAAGGTATCGCTAGGAAGGGACCGCATTCGTTCTTTTTCGAAACGTCGCGTTTTTTTTTTTTTCTTACGACGCGAAAGTAGAATTTTCGTTACGAGACGTTAAGACAAATTGCGGCAAATCGAATAACTCGCGCATCGATTAATTTTTCAAGATCGAAAGGAAAGAGAGATAGAAATCGAGGAAAAAGATCGATCACGATAGATCGATGGATGGCGCAAATGCTACGGGCGCGGACTGATTCGAGAGCAAGTAGAAACAACAGGTGCACGCCAGACGAGCGGGCTGCTAACACCGAGGTTTCGATCGCTCAACCCCTTGACTCGCAACCCCTCCAGAACTCGCGGTTATGTCAGGCGTTGGCCTCTGGCATTGCGGTAGGTTCCACGCGTTACTCTCGTCCCTGATCTCCTCGCTGCTCGATCCCTCTGGTTTATTCCGCACACACCGGTTACACGCTCACGTTTCATCCCTTCGTTTGATAATCCAATCGTTTTAACGGGGGTTGTTCGTCCTTATCGACACCTTCCATCGAAATATCCATTTCGGCAATTTCGGTGGAAGAATCGTATCTTTTTTCTTTCTTTCTTTCTTTTTTTTTTTCTTTCGCGTTTTCATCACAATTTCACTCACCACACGGGGAGGGAATTCTGATTTGTATTCCATTGTTGTTGTTGTATCCACGAAACTTTTTACTCGCTTTTCGTATGGTAGGAGAGGATTAACTTACGCGGAGTTGCTATTGTTTCAAACTTAAAATAACCCACATCGAAGCATGCAGGTGTCTTTTTTCTTTTTTCTTTTTTTCCTTTTTTTTTTTTTTCTTTCCTTCCCCGTTCTCTATATACACGCCAACGGACGAGAGTCGATGGTGTAATGTGGGTGGTGGATCGGGTAGGTGCGCGCGCCCTTATTCGACTCTTTTGTCTAGGCGTCCATTCTCTGGCACATTATCAGGCCTATTGTCCCTCACATTGTTACCCCTACCCCGCCGTCTCATTGTTTTGCAATTTCCCCCACTTAACCGATACGACCGCCCCACCAACACATCCCTTTCTCTTCATCCCGTTCTCCTTCCCGTTCTCCACTAAACCACCCTCTATTCCTTCGCTTTCGTTCGCTCCATTGCACCGATCCTTTCCTCTATCGCATATTTCCATATTCCTTCGTCGTCGCGTCTCCTCGTACGTTTCTTCTTCGTTCGAAAACTGTGTGACGTGTATCGAAATATCGTTCGAACGCGCGATAATGAGAAATAGAAGAATCTTACGAGATGGAGAGAGATTAAAATCGGGACGATTTTCGCGATTAACGCATAGACGATAATTCGAAATATTTTAAACGCTTTGGAGAACTCGTTGTCCTTCGTTAATTTATTAATTTTGTACGCATCGTTTGATATTTCAGGAGTGGGGGGTGGGGGAAGGGTGATAAAGCGTAGGACCACCGTCTACTCGGGGAATGGGAACGAAAAGAGATGTGTGAGAGGATGGAAAAAAAAAAAAAAAAAGAACGTGGCGACCGGTGGTTCGCGCGGTAATTCCTCGACGCCAGCGGTGAAGGGAAAGTTTCGAAACGAGAATTTCAGTCACCGCAGCAACCAGAAAGGACGGATGCCTGGAAAACAATAATTAGGAACGCGCGAATCCGTACAACGTTCAGTTGAGAATATATTTCCGAGCTTTCAGCTCACTCCCTCACCCTCTGTGTCTTTCTCCGCTCTCGCCACTCACCCCTCCGCTGGAAGCCCTTGGAACTCCGTAAAATAGACAAAAGCTCCGCTGCCGAACAATTCGTCTATTCTACTGCGCGGTTACGAGCGAACGAGCTTGAGCGTATAACATATTCGCATGGACTCTCTCTCTCTCTCTCTCCCTCTCTCGCCCGTATCCCCTCTACTTTGCCACCCCCTTTTCCACCCCTTTTATCCAACACCAACCCAACGTCCTCCTCCTGCTTCTCCTCCTCGATCCCTTTTACCCGGCGATCGTCCTTCATCCTGTGCGTGTGACCGACGACACTGGCATCCATACACGTCCCGCTGCACCTGTGTATACCTTTTCATCCCACCACCCTATTCTGTCAGTGCAGTTTCCAACTTTTAACAGGTTCCTCTGTCGGCAAACGTGGCTATTTGCGTCCTCCTACCTACCTACCTACCTACCTACCTACCTACCTACCTATCTACGTCCCCGTTGATTCCATCCAGTCTTTTAGATTAGCAGATTTCATCCTCCTCCCTCGCTTATTCCTCGGACTGTTCGATTTTCCCTCGTCTATTTTATCTCGTTTTATTTCATTTTATTCTCCCATTTTTTCCTCCCCTCTTCATTATCCTCCCTTTAAATTTATATCTATCATCTGTCTTGTCTATCCTTTCGTAAATTTCGTTTTTCAATTTTAAACAGAATTTCGAATCAGGCCGGAAAATGGTTGTTCGAAAGGGAGGGGGGAGGTGGACGAGAGTCGTGGAGACACAGAGAGAAGTTCGTTCGCGCGAACTTTTTCTCGGATCGGCGAGAGGGTGGCATTGTGCGGCCGGAAACGAGGGAAAAAATTCAAATTATTCCGGCACGCATTTAGGCTTTTTTCTGCGGGGAACGGCAGCGCCGGTTAAATTTGCATCGGCAGCTTATTCAGCGTCGTCAAATCTGGAAATCTCGAGCAGCAACCGCGTGCAAGCTTTCCGCGAGAGGACTCGCATTGTACGAGTCGCATAGAATTCGCGCACCGAATGCCCTCCTCCTCCTCTACTCTCCTCTCCCCTCTCTCTTTCTCTCTGTTATTTCCTTCTCCGTTTTTCTTCCTCCCTCTTGCTCCCACTTTCTCTCCCCTTCCTCCTCTATTTTCTCTTCTCTGGTCGCCAGTCTCTCTTTTTATTACGACCCATAACACGCAATATATCCCTATATATATATATATATATATATATATATATACTTGGGCGGAAGATTAATAAGACTGACGCGAGGTATCGACATTTAAACGAAGCGTATCGGGCATTCGGCTGGTATTTTCGTGACGCGTATCACGACGCCTCGTTTGTCACATTACGAGCCATCGACTTTTCCCCTCCGGCGGCGGCACGCCGCAGACGCGCGTGCTACCGTGTGCAACGGAATTATGCAGCCCGATGCATAATTCCGTCGATGCTTTCGCGACCGCCGCGCTCTGCCACTGATTCGTTGGCGCGGTTCAACCGTGGCCGCAATCGCTCTCGACGTGCACACCGATCAGTGTGAGTCGCGCGCGTCCTCGTTATCTTCTCCAAGACCCGCGACTCCGCTCTTCCCATTCTCTTTGGGGAACGTCCTTTTCGCGATACTCGGTCCATCTCGAAACGAATGGAATCGCGAAACGCGAGCTTATTTCTCATCGCGTCTCATCACGTTACTCTCGTCGGATCGAAACGTAGGCGTCCATCGAATGTCTGTCTGCTCGTCGAATCGAAACATCGTCGGGACACCGTGGTGTCTCGGCGTAGCCGGGAGCTAGTATCGATGCGTCGCCGGATACGTGTTCCATTCTCGTGTTTTGCCTCTCGGTAGAGAACTCGGTTTCAGGAAGTTGGCAATGCAATTTCAATGAATGAATACTCCCGTCGAAGGGTAGAATCTATCTAGGGGTCTAAATACGCGATCTTTCGCAACGTATATTCGTTGGACGGAGCTGGTGGTGGACCTTGGGGAAATAATCATCAAAGTTTCTGGTCGAATATCCGGGATTAAAAGGGAAGTTGGTAAAGGTTGGAAACTGCGTTTCCGTTCAGGAGGTCGGTGTCATCGAATCGATCGTCAAATTCGACAAAGGTGGCAAGAGGGTAACAAGGAAAGGGTGGTTTTCGGGGGTGGTGGTTATGGTAGTGGTCTGGTAACAATAGGCCGCAGTGGTGGTGGTGGTGGTCGCCACAATGCCGGGTTGCCTGACTTCTTTGCGTGTCAAATGACTGAAAAGCCGTGGGGAGTGCACGGGCGGGGGTTGTGGGTGGACGAGGCGGATGGGGGTTGCAGGGCGGGTACACGGTGGTATGAAAGGCGTGCTTTGTTTGGAAACAATGCCGATACTCGGCTACATCCTCATCTCCATTCTTCGCCTTGACGCAGCGCCGCTCCGAAAAGGGTTGCCTTTATTCATCCCTGATTAAAGTTATAGGTTATTTTCGCTCTGTTTCGCGGGGAAATACTTTCGAAAATTTTTCACCGCGTCCTTCACCCCCCTCGCATTTCTGTCAACCTGTTTCGAATCGGATCGAACCTGAAATCGTCGATCTCTATCCCCTTCTCGATGGATGCACAATCGAGATGATAAAAATGGCGCGTCGATTCTCCTATCTAAAATATTCTTACACTCTTTGATCGATTTTAAACGTTTCCTCTTTTTGGCTCAACTCGATCCATTCGATCCATCCATTTTCCTTTTTTAACACGCTCAATTAACACCGATTGTGAGACGTTTCCAAGCTCGCGTACCCCTTCGAATTCGATCGATCCCAATCTCTCCTCGACGCTCCAACACCTGTCACTCGCATTCGTACGAAATATTGAAATTCAAATCATCACGGCTCTCCCTCTCCTCGCGGCGCATTTTTACACGTTATCGCGCATCGATTATCGAACGGCGGCGATTTGATTTCGAGAGACGAGCACGAGATGGAGTAAAAAGTGGGTGGCTTTAACGGGCGACTCGTCGTCGACAAACGCATCTAATTCGCCGGGACAGTTGCACGGACTGTCGGACTTGGCCTGTCGGAAATTCTCCGCCAACCCTCCCCCCTCGTTCCGTTTTCGTTCTGGTTTCAAAGGAAGAAGAGTATAAGCCCCGGTGGTCCTGGTGGAAGCCCGGGAGAGGAGGAGACATCGGCGAAGGAAAGCTCATAACAAACTATTGAAAAGGCAACGAATGAAAAATCAATGGGCGGGTGGGCACGGGCCAGACCGGTCCGTGGGATGGGGGAGGATATATACGCGGAAGGGAAAGCTACAGGGTGGAAGTTGGGGGTGGTTTGGTGAATGGAATATTATTGGGGCATCCTTTCACGCGGACTCCACGGAAGCTAGAAGACCTCATCTGGCGAGCTGTATGGATGCTGTGTTCGCCCCGGCAATGCCGCCTATTGAACCGTTGCTTATGTATGTACGTATTTACACACGTTCGTGTAAATACATATATATATACGTATATACATACACGCACATATACTCGTGCACGCGAGCTTGTTGCACACATCCTCCTATGCGTTACACTAACACCTCTTCCTATTTTCGTGTTGGGTTGCCGCTTTCGTGTGTTTACACGTACGAAATATCTATAAATGCGCGTAGCCTCCCCTCCCCCGTGACTGGGTGTGTGGGTGTAGTAGGTTCTTACATTTCATGATTTATCACGCAGCTTTCAACGGGCCTCAAAGCGTCCTGAAAGCGCGCAGATTGATAAAAGAAATAATAGAGGACGCGAAATAGAGGGACTCGATCTGATACGGAGGAAAGAGTGCGAGGGTGGCTCGCTGGGAGCGAGACAGATGGATCGAGGATGAGAAAGGGAGGGGAAAAGAGATAGAGATTCCAAGCGATGAAACGACCACGACGACGACGACGACGAGGACGATGAAGGATAGAGAAGGAAAGGGAGGAGAGAGGGGATGTCGAACGCCGTTTCTGTGGAACAAGGGTGGTGGATCCTTTCGATACGTTTCACCATCCTGCTGCATCCCTCCACCCTTTTTCCTACTCGATTGCGTGTCTTTATACTCAACTGGCACGCGTGCCTCTCCTCGTTCTTCGCCCCCTTCTATCATTTCCAACGTATATCTATAAACCGTGCGCTCTTTTTGCGCTCTTCGTGAATCGTATTTCGTCGTATGTATAACTTCGCGATGGAGGAAGAAGGAAATAAAAAAAGAAAAAGAACGATCATTCGATCCCATCCCATCTGTTTTCCCACGTGACGAAGTTAATCGTTTCGAAAGGAGGAGGCGTTTGCCTTAAGGTGCGCGTGCGGCGAGAAGTGTGTGGCGGCGTACGAAGACTGGGGGATTAAAGGGGGTGCGTGGGTGGCGGAGAAAGGAGAAAGGCGCGGACGGTCGGAAAGCCGGAAAGTTGCAAATGGGATGAAAGGGGACGGCGGCTCGAGCGAGAGATAGAGAGGGAAGAGGGGAAAGACAAAAGGGGTGGTAGAGAACTGTGAATCCCGTGGCAGCATTGTCACTCCATTCGCCGGGGTTGCAAAGCCGGGGCGGTTCCGATGCCACCACTTCCACTGCTTTTACCACCACCACCACCATCGAGCACCGCGGTGCCGCGCTCGCTTCAACCCCGCGTTGCTAACCTTGTTTTACTGCCGTCTTCCGGATTGTCTGCCGAATCGACCGAACCGGTTAATTACTCGTTAATGCACCGCGTCCCGATATTATTATTTTCGGACCCCGAGTCGTTAAGCTTATCGTCAAAGGGTTACTCGTTCCCTATAATATCCTCCCCTAATTCTCTTCGACCAGGAGATTTAAAAGTCGATGCGCTTTTACGCGTTCGTTTCACCAACGTTTTATTTTCGCCAACGTGTTCTCGTATCGAGATGATGCAATAAAAAGAAAAAAAAAAAGAGGAAAAGAAAAAGATCAAAAGTATCGTCAAAAGGATGATGTCGCCCCGGAAAAGGGGCGACTTTTCCGTTCTTCCGTTATGGGATCGTCAACCCTTCATCGTCGGGGTCGCTGAAGCTCTCCTATGGAACGGACCAATTCGAACCAAGCGATTTATCATTATCTCGATAACCTGGAGGAAGATAAGACGGTTGACGCCCGCGAGTGTTATATTCGTACGTGGGGTGGGCTGTATGATTTACCGTTTCCTGGGCGCATCTGCTCGCTTAATTAACGCTTCTCCGATGCCATTCCGTAGATAGGTATCAACAGCCGCAGTCGTTGGCGCGAGCGGGTGGGCCCACGTTGAAAGATGTAGCTTGGAAATGTCAGCAGTCGATGTAATTGTGTTTCGTGACGTGCTTTATTGCAGAGCGATAAAATTTACCGACGGGGGGATTCCTTCTCCCATTTCCCCCCTTCCATTCCCTCCCCTTCCCTCCATTTGATTTATACACATATATATATACATATATATATATATATATATATATATATATATATATATATATACTGTTGCCAGTTTTATTTAATCAGTCAGCCGTGTTTCGATTTATATTTTTTAACTGGACACATACGAAAAAAAAAAAACGAAAAATAAAAAAGAGATAAAATATAAATAAAGGCAGAAATATCCTCCCTTCTGACAACTCTAAACGGGCCAGCATTCAAACCCTGTAATTGTTGTCGATAAATCGTGTAGCTTGTTTTCTCTCTCTCTTTTTTTTTTATTTCTCGTTTTTCGGTTCTGCGTATACAAAAAGAAGAAAAAAAAAAAAAAACAATCCGTTGGATAGTTCACGATCAATGAAACGCGATCTTTTTGGCCCGTGTGCATCCCGAATTCACCCCGACGATACTGTTTACACCTCTTTCTCTCTCTCTCTCTCTCCTCCCCTTTCTCTCCCCCCTCTCTGGCAATACGCGTGGATGCGCGTAAAGTGAAAACTTCTCGAAATAATGGGCGCCTGACCTCATTTTTCAATGGCTCGTGTATCGACTCGTGGTGCACGTGGTTTAGGGTGATTACACGCAGGCTAGCATATTGCGCGATCGTAGGGGTGGATCTACTGGAGCCGCGTATGGGGGCGTGGTGTCGATTCGATGGTGCGTGCCGAGATTCACCCTCCGTCGTCGATCCCCTTCTTTCCTTCTCCCACCTTCCGTCCTTCCTGGATCGTTTTTTCCTCAAGATGTTTCGCTTTTCTTCGAAGATATGTTATCGACGGCACTCGTTATCGTCGCGTTACAAATTAACGCGAATAGATTATCATCCCATATAGAATGGATTTGTTCTCTTAGGAAGGAGAGTGAAGACGTCTCATATCACAACCAGCGCGATAACGGTGTCTGATCCTTGTAGAATTTTCGAGCGTATCCTCCCCTCACGGACCTCTCTCATTGGGATCTGTACGGAAATGCTGCGCCCGAAAGTTAGCTATTATGTTTATTAAGTCGGTGAGATTGGCTCTGATTCCTGAGAAGAGAGAGGAAGAGGGAGAGGGAGAGAAAGGAGTTGCTGGAGAAAGGAAAGGAGGGGAAGGAGAAGAAGAAGGTGGTACCGGAGAAGGAGGATGAGTCGGGAGGTGGTTGGCGAGGGTTGAATGGTTTAGAAGCAGGGGGTGTATTGTACCGAGCATTGTCTGCCCCATTGTGTGACATCACGGCCCGATAACTGCCGATAAGACCGCGGCAATGCTCAGCTTGTGTGCACGTGTACGTGCGGCCATTTGTGTGTTTGGCCGCGAGAGAGGGAGAGGGAGAGAGAGAGAGAGAGAGGAGAGGAGAGGAAGGGGAAAAGAAAGAGAAGAGGCAAATACGAAAGAAATATAATGTAGTAGAGGCTATAGACCGTAGTCGCCCCGGGAGAGAGGATGGCTGATGGAGGTCGAGTGACTTTGCGGGCTACTCCGCCCCTTTATTCTTCCGATTCCTCCTTCCTCTTCCGCGGATCGAAATCGCATGCCGTTGCTAAACGCTCGTCCTTTGTACTTCTCCACGTCCCTGACGATAGAACGCGAGCCTTGAACTCCCAACCGTTCACCCATACTTCCCAATTATTAGAAAGTAGACGCGGGTTACGTGCCAGCCCAGACTCCACAGATTACGATTTCCCTTCACTCGTCCAAGGAGATAAAAATTTTTTCTCTTCGTTCGAGGAGATCTCCTTCGACGTTGGAAAGATATTTTCTCGCTCGATCGAGGCGCCTCGATTTTATCCGTTCTTCTTATCCGAGGCGTCGGGACGAGCAAGTAGTTTGATCGCGAAACTTAGCGCTGAAAACTGAACTTGGCGCGAAACGCGTTTCTAAAAGGGCGAGGCAGGCCTCTGCCCCCTCGAAATCCCCGGCAATTTCTACAACTTTGCTGTTTAACTCCGCCGGTCTCATTAGAACGTAATTTCTGTTCCAGGTGGAATCTCGGAGGCCCGTGGCGCGGTAAGTGGCACTTTCGCCCTTTTCATTCCAGACAGAGCCGCGGGTGAGTAATCGTTTAAACCTGTGCGCCACGATTCGTCGGCATTAACGTTGGAGAAAAAGGGGGGCAGAGAGAGAGAGAGGGAGAGGGAGAGAGGAAAAGGAAAGAGTGTCATTGAGAAGGAAGCATCCCCCGGTCCACCCACCCCTACGCGTGCACCCCTCCCCCTCTTCTCGCTTATATCGAGGCAACACTGAAGCGCGCATTGATGCTCGGTCGCGTGGCTACCGGCCGAATATGAATAACAATCAGAAACTATAACCCCTCCCTCGCGATCCGTATAACGCCCGTAATATATGTATACGATGCCCTTTACGAGCACGGGCATTTTTATGTTAATCAGCCAATCGGGAGGGGGTGGCCCGGACTGGCCAACTGGCTCCACCGATTTTCCCTTCCTTTCGTGTCCTCTCTATTGTAAACAGAAATCGTCGCACGAATTTGTTCCACGGCGGAGGGAAAAGAAAAGAGAGAAAAGTAACGAAGAAGATCTCTCGCGAGGGTGCACGCGTGGATTAAGCTGGTGGACGTAGAATAGAATGATCGACCCGAATGTAATGTGGATTCTTCCCATCCCCTCTCCTTCTCAGAGGGGAACTTTTTTTTCTATAATACGGACGGATCTGAAATCTGTCGTGGCAAATATATATAGATATATAAGGAATCTGGATTTATTAGCTCGCTTTATTTGTTTCCGTAAAGTTAGTTAGGACGTATTGTTAAAATATTGGCACAATTTTCGGGGCACGATTCGAAGGAAGGGAGGATCTGCCTCGAGATTCTCTTTTCAAAGTTTACGAATTATACACACACGCGTTACATTCGTTCCAGTTTCCCCAGATTTCCTTGCAGCGACGCGATCTTTCTTCTTTCCGCGCCGCGTCTTAGTTGCGCGATTTTCGGTCGGTTTCAATGGAGAACGATTCGAATATTCGAAACTTGGCCAGCTTCTTGTTGTTGAAGCCGGCCCATTCACGCGGATTTCTTCATTGGCGTCTGGTATATGTATATATACATATATACGAAAACGTTGAGCCGCTGTTAGGCGAAATAGAGAGAAGCGGACGCCGCGCGGCGCGCGTTAACCACCGCTCCGCTTATTGTACAACGATTTGTACGGATTTCAGTTCTTTTGGTGTGTGGGCGCGTGTACACGCAACGCGCCCGCCTCGAATCGCCCCGTCTTGAGAGCGCGTTCTATGCCCTCCCGCGGGAGGAACAGAAGAGGGAAGGAGAGGAACGTGTAAATACAGAGACAGTGGGCAGGAGCGAGACGCGGATAGGAGAGGAGTAAGAGAATCGCGAGGAGGAGCAAGATAGAGAGGGAGGAAGGGAGGAGAGCGAGAGAAAGAAGATCGTGGCTGGCCGTTTTGTGCGCGCCGCGCAAAAGATGCCTTTGAATCCTTAATTCCCTTTGAAACTCTCATTCTGGGAGCAAAATGGCGAGAACGAACCGTATTCTTCGGTTGAATGACGTATTGAGCGAGTTTTGTATGCCGTTGCGTCCGCGTGTGGCTCATCCAGAGCCTATGCCTGCTTATACGTAATACGTTCGCTCTTTTCTCTTCCTACGTTTCTTGCTGCGAAGAAGAGAGGGCCCGCAGCATTGCTCTTTTTCTTCCCTCCCTTCCTCCTCCGTCTCTTTTTTCCCTTCCGATTTTTCTAACCTTCTTTCAAACCTTATTCCTTCGCTACTCGCGTCACGCACACGTTTATAACACGCCGATGATCGCGAAATCCATCCTCGACCGCCTTACCTCACTTTCTTTCGCCGCCCAAAATCGAATCATTTAGAATTATTTATTATTTAGATCTCGATTTATTATTATTACAATTATTATTAATATTGTTATTATTATTATTATTAGGCAATACGCTGTATCCATCCCTCGATAGATTGGTCGTTTCGTCGATGATGGTCCACGTCCTCGGTGTCCGCGTAATTATCTTCGTTACGTGGTGGATCGTGGAGTGAAAAGAAAGAGGACGGTAGTCGAGGAAAAGAAGCGGAGGGAGAGGGGCGCGAGATGCGAAAGTGACGGGAAGGGTGGGTGATCTTGCGGACTTAATCGGGCATCGGTGCTTTCCTTCGCGAACAATTGACGTCTGACTTTGACGTGCCCTCCGACACTTTCTCCAACTTCTCTCCTTCTTTCCCCGATCTTCTTTGTTCGATGGGAAAACGGTGGAACGGCATGTCGGGGTGGGGACCCATCTTCGATCGATCGATGGCCCATCATTTACTCAACGGTCCTCCCGTCACTCTCTTTGTCAACCGTTCCCGCGAATTCGGAACACTTTTTAATTAATCGGCGAAAACGTGATTTTCCATCATTCCGTTCCGGTTAACTTCGGTTCTCTCACGATTCAAAGAAGGTGATAGCTTTTTTCCCAAGTTCTTTAGCATTTTTCGCGCAAGTATTTCTTAATTTCTCCCGAGAAGAAAAGTTTTTTTTTTTTTTTTGCGGGTTTAAAGTTTTGGAAAAGGGCCCTTTTCCTTTTTTTTTCTTCCTTCCTTCGTTATTTCCCGAAGAATATGTTGGTTCTTCAGTTTTTATCACCAGGTTTTCGAACTTTGGAAATCCTTGGAATGAAATTTAAGAAATCGTCGCCGATTCTTTGGAAGCTTTCGAGGGCGGGGAGGAGGCACGGCACGACGAAATCTTGGGCCGGGGTTGTTCCCTCGCCAAGAATTCCACATTATCGGCCGGGTTTCTCGCGGATACAATTTCCCAACACAATTTTCTTTTCAGTCGCCCGAACGAATCTAGCCCGGGGTGGATGGTGGGTGGCAAATGGCAAAGGGGGGAGGGTGAGAAAGAGAAAGAGTTAGCTTTGATGGAGGGAGGGAGGGGGAGGCAGAGCAGCGCAGCCCATATTCGTGCATTGTGGCACGTTCCATCGCGTTCTCAACTGAACTGAACTCGACTCAACAGTGGAGGACACAATGGGCGGTATGAATAAGTATAACAGACAGACACCGGTACAGACAGACACAGGTAGCTCAGGCCGCAGTATGTGAATGAGGAACCCATTTGATAACACGCCTCCACAGCCACCCAGGTCCATTGTGTCGCTTCCTATTCAGCTGCTCTATGCCCTCTTCTCCTCCTATCCCCTCCTCGCCTCCTTCTGCACCCCCACCGCCTCCGCCTCCGCCTGCTCTTCCTCACCCCTTCATCCGCTATCTTCCCCTCCCTCCCTCCTCCACTCGTTCGTCCCGATATCGCCACGGAAATCTTATCCTATCGGCCCTCTCCGTGCACCTTTGTACACGCGAAAAATCATGGGGGCATCCGTTGTTCCCGCCCCCCCTCCTCCCCGAGCTTCCGCGGTTCGCAGGTGGTTTGTCACCTCGAATATTACTCCGGATCCATACATCCGTCCCTATAGTCTTCTATAATCTGTCGCGTTGAAAATTTCACACGCGTTTCATAACTTCGCGCGTTAAACGATCGTGGCGGGAATGCTTTCGTATCGTATCTCGATATCCACTTTTATCCCGAAGAAAAGAAGACTTAAAAACTTGTGATCGCGTAATGATTCACAATTTACGTTTACGTTCATATATATATATATATATAAGAATATAGGGTTGGAAGAAATCTTGAAAAAGAGATAAGAATTTTTCGTTACTTACTTCGAGGTCGTTCTATTTCTCACGTCGATTCCTTTGAGACGGGAAATCTCTCGCGCCGTGCAAATCGATCGCTGGACGTTTCGGCTTAGACGACCAAGTCGGTCGCCGCAAAAACTTGGCAATGCAACGAATCAATCGAACTAACGCGCGAGCCACGGTTATCCGTGTTTTACCGCGTGTTCACGTTTCACGGTGAAAAGCGGAGCAATTTCGATGCGGTTTTCGCGACGACGATTTGGGACGATTCGGTCGATTAACGAGGATTTAAAAAAAAAAAAAAGCGTCGGGGAGAGATGGGGGCGCGGATGAAATTGAGAAGGCAGAGCGCGATTCTACTCGGATCGGGTCGGGTCGAATATTTATCCAAATTGTAATATTTAAGCGAAGTGGACAGATATTTTGGGGACGAGTTGAAAGCGAGTTTCCCAGCCGCATTCGTCGGTTTTCGAATCGATTTTCTAGTCAATGCCTGAGCGGACCAGCAACAATGCTCCGATTTTCGGGATCTCGCTAGCATAAATAGCAAATAGCGAAGGTCCTGTAGATGTGTGGTTCCCGTGGACCAACCAACGAACTATCCCATCGTGCTCTCCCTCTCTCCCTCTCCCTCTCCCTCTCTCTTTCTCTCTGGCTCGCTTTCTGTACGTACGTGTACGTTGTACACCGAGTACCGACAACAATGAGGCAGAGACAAAGGCCAGGTACAATGCTGATGTTGAACTCGACTGATTTCGACGATTTTTGGCCTTTGCATGTGCATCGCGCGTTACTCGACAATGATTCCCGCATACGTAATCATCGCTATGGGCAGGGAAGGCTGGTACACTCGCGAGGCAGTGGCTCTCACACGCGCCCTCTTTTTCCCTCCCTTCGTGTTCCCCAACCCGGGTCCCGTTTCCCGTACCGTACCGCCCGTCACACAACGGGCGCACGCACGCTTTTCAATCCTCTCCTCTAACGCCGCGCTAATCTAACAATGACACCGCGCCACTCCGCGACTCCGCGACCCGTTTATCTACGGTTTAAATACCGGCACAGGCCGGATCGTAATAATAATTGTGTAACCGATACCCGATCGGCCCGTGTTCCCTCCCTCCCCACCTACGATCCATCTAATCAACGCCGGTTAACGCCAAAAGCGGCTCGCCCTATTTAAATGTTGATAATTACCGCGGCTGTCGCCATCTAGTACCATCGTTTACCGGCCCATTAGTTCCATTGGCCAGCCGAGTTTTGCCCTTTATTAATATCGAAGCCAATAATAATAATAATAACAATAGCGATCTTCGATCCGCCGACTTTCACCACCCCCTTTCACCCCCCGAATACTCGAGAAACGCGCGACGAATCTCCTTGTCAAAATTGTTGGCGAGAATATTGGACGAAGGAAACTCTCAGAGTAGACGCGTATCCATCATTGGACGGGCGAGTTCAGCACGATTCTTTCGCGATGCTTTTTCGCGAAGGGGGGCCGATCGATTGAGCACCCCTGACCGCACCTGAATAGATACATTGTGCCGGGGCAGCCTATTGACGGCCGATTGTTCCCTCAACAATAACAACAATATCTGAATAGTCGTCGTGCACATCTCTCGCGCGCGTTGCACGCACCCACGCACGCACGCACGCACTCGCGCACCCGTGCGTGCGTGCGCGCATCCCCTCGCCACGCTCGCCCTCGTCGCGCATCCCTTCGCACGTTGCGCCTCTTTAACACGATCGCGTGTGTTACGCGCGCACACATGGACGTGCCGTACGTGTCGCGATAGAGGATCTCTCGCCGTGTTAAACGAACGGACACGGTTAAACGGTTAACGGGCCTTTGTGCCGCGCGTCGTCCCATCTTGGGGATCGAGATCTTTTGGCGAGGATGGGATCAATTTTGACGATCGTTCGATTCCGCATCTGGAAAACGATTTCTTTCTCTCGGAGAACGATCGTTTTATTTTATGGCAGATCGTTTCTATAACCCATCGTCGGTGTTTTTCTATTTCAAGGATATATTCGCGTATTTTGAAAAATTCTTACGATCATTACGAGAGATTGGTATCTATTCGTTTTATGCTCGCTTTAAAAGTATTCGAATCTATCCGTAATATCACGTATCTGATCGTAATCCTCGTATTTTTGATGGATTCGTGGACGTTTTTAAAGGATCGAGATCGTTGATGGGATTTTTTTTTTTTTCTTTCCCCTAAAGATGTACGGGATGATTACTCGAGGATCGATTTTTCTTTTTTCTTTTTTTTTTTAAACCGAAACATCAACTCCCCGTTTCGATTTTCGTATTTCGTAAAAATTGCGGGAATACAGAATACAGGTAAAAGATACATGGGGAATACATACGAGATAATGAATGAAAATCGTATGCTTAACGAGCATTAGTTAAATAATTGAGCGTAACGTGGCGTCGTTATAAAATATTGTTTATTACCCGCTTATAAACAATGGTCAGTAAAGACTCTAGTGAAATAGCTTTGGTACAATTACAATAATACTCTGTGAGCGCGCATTACATTTATCGTGAAAATGTATAAGCCAATTATAATTATAGCGCACTGGTCGATTGTTCGTAATATTATAATAGGTTGCTATGTCGTTCACAACGCACAAAGAGATGTGCTTAATGGAATGCTTATTAATAATTCTATCTAGCGAAAAAAAAGAAAAAGAAAAATATCACGGGTAGAATTTCCAACTTATTCGTTTATTGATTATTAATCGTGTCGCGCGATTGACTGCAAGTTGGAAAAATTCTTTGCTTTCGTGTACAATATCGATAAGGATATTCTTTAAAAAAAATCGTACAAGCCTCGTTTTTACAACAATCCTTTTTTTCTTTTTTAAACATTTCCCCATAAAACATTCTTCCCCCCCCCCCCCCCCTATAAATTTGACTCTTAATATTATTATTTATATATTAATTATTCTTTCTTGCAACGTATTGGTATCACGTGTTTCCGTACGTTTTGTAAAAGAAAAAGGAGTATAAAAGGGAAAAAAAAAAAAAGAATTAGCGAGAAAATCGTTTGCTTCTCTTCTAGAATCATCGCTCGATGAGAAATATTCTAAAACTTAAAAAAAAAAAAACGGTTGAACAGTGGAACTTTCCAGCCTAGCCAGTCGATCATTACGCTTATGCATAAATTGCATAGCCGTGATGTGATGACCTGCCCTGTTCAACGTGTAATACTTTACCTATATTTTATTTGCAAAGATACGCTGTATGTAGATCATCGCAGCCCGTTTACCGGCTATAATATTCGACATATATATATAATATAATTGGACAAGGGTTCGATTGTCAGATACACAGGTTAAGCAATAAGTGATTAATTGTGAAATAAAAATTGCCACAATTGTCTAGTCACGGATAAAGCGTGAAACAAAAAAAAAAAAAAGTGAATGCGTCAGCGAAGAATAAAAAATATCGCAAAAATTTTTTGAACAAATCTTCAAAACCGATTATGTATCTGACAATCAATCATTCGGTCAGTACGCCACCAACGCGCGAAAAAATAGAAATATAAATATACTTTTTTTTTTTACATTAGTACGATTCTCTTTTCGAAATTTGCGAAGTTGATTATTTATTTGTAGAGAATTTTCGCGCTTCTTCTTTTTGGCGCCAAAAGATCAATGCATTTTTTTTAATGTTTCCTCGAGAAACGTGCGTGTACTTTTATGCATATTGTCACTGGTCTCTTTTTTTTTTTTTGTTTTTTTTGTTTTGTTTTTTTGTTTTTTTTTTTTGGGAGTTTTTTTTTTTGGTTTCACTTCGTGAATTCGAGCCGGCTGCCGCTTGTCTATCTATTTATGACAGTTAGTTGTTCGCAACGTCGTTCTTCTTGTCGGTTGTTTTCAACATCGATGTCGACAGATTAAAACAGGTATGGCGATGGTTCGCAGAACCCACAATCTGTGCACATTCTCTGTGTGAAAGAAAGAAAGAAAAAAAAAAAAAAGAATATTCGATGTAAAGAGAGAGGAAAATTTGAAAATTTGAAATTAAAAATTTCTAATACAGGTTTACATAACGGCCTCCTACGATGTTAACGTGCCGAGTTTGTTTTGTCTCTGATTTTTTCGACTCGCACAAAATGGCCTAATCGAAGGAAGAGGACTGATCGAATCTGTCAAATTTTACAGAAGATTCATTTGGTTCTTTTCCCCGTATCTCGTTCGATCATTTGATTGTCATTGAGACAGTTGGAAGAAAAGAAATTTGCCATGCAAAATTTCTTAACGACACGCTATCGTCGAGTCCACAATAAAATCAAAGATGTTCGATTGTCGGATTTCAAATATAAATTCTCCAAAGTACGTTAAAATAATAATAATAATAATAATAATAATAATAATAATCTTTGAACCTTTCCTTTTTAAAAATTTGAAAAAACGTCTCTTGATTCACGTTCTCGTTGATTTTTTCCCCCCCTCTTTCTCTTTAGGGTATTAAACAAATCAAAGAATTGGGTCAACACATCGAATCGTTGCCTTTGCTGAGTAAATTCTCCGTTCTCGGGACGAAGATCACTCAATTCCCGTATCAAGATTATTGGCAAAAATCATTGCCGTACAGATACTGGACATTTGGTTTGATCGTTTGTCTACCTGTCTTTTATCAATTTCGTTCCGTGGCAAAGGCTAACGCGAAATTGAACCGTGAGAAATTGGAAATGTTTAGACAGAATATAGAAGGGCAGACGGAAGGCAATGAGATTAGGAAGTAAGGACGTATTTCACGTGATAACGATTGATTTGAACGGAGACACTTTCGGGAAGAACAATCCTTTCGAACGTTCTCCCTTCTCAAGGTAGAAGAAAGATAGAAAAAAGAATATTACGGTTTATATTATAGCTAAGAAGCATTAAACGAGACTTGAAATTATTCGAAATATCTTTATCGCATCAAAGTATACGTGTATATATATACAGTGTTTGATAATTTGGACCATTGAGAGGTAAATATAACAAATCGATCGGGACTATAATGTATAAAGTTTAAAAAACAGTGATTTGTCCATTATGCGATATAATCGAAATGTTTTTGATGATGCAAGATGTAAGATAAATTGTTGTTCGTGATATTAAACGTGACATTATACGTGAAAAAACGTACATTGGTCGTTTCTATTTTTTTTTTTTTTTAATGTAACAAACTCACCGTTGGATAATCTTCCGTTAATCCGAATTCGCCTAACCGATAATACACCGACCTATTCTCTACGAAACTTTTGAAATCGTATCGTGGCATCGTTGGAACTCTCATTTGCCAGAACGGCTCTCTGAGATTCGCTCCTAAATTCAATATGTCGCGTTGCCTGTAATAGATTCGAAGCGGTAACTGAAACAACGAAAAATTTTCAAATTATCTTACTTTATCACTATTTCTTCTTCTTTTTTTTTTTCTGTTAATTAATTCACACACGCACACACACCTCCTCTTCCTTCGTTTTCTCTTCCTCCTCCTTCTTGATCGTTTCCTCGGCTGGTGTTTCCGGTCTCGATGAGATTGGCGTTTCATCGGGTGTTGATGATTCGGTGGTGGAGGGTATGAAACTGGAGATCCCACTGGATTCACTCGCGGTACTCGGTGAGATCGGTGGATTGCCAGACAAAATTCTCAAACCTCGTTCGTACAAAATTCTCGCCCCTATGGAGGCAAAATGTTCAGGCTCTAGACCAGATAGAGGCAAGGCTATCGATAATGCCATTCTTCTTCTTGTTTCTCTTCCTTTCTTTTCCTTCCTTTTCCTTTCGTTTCTTTTCTTTTCTTTTATTTATCTTGTTTTAAAATTTTTCTCGGCTTATAATTTCGAACTTTTTTCGTCGATGTATATCAAATTCTCTTTGGATTTTATTTCAATTAAAAATCGATCGATTCTCTGGAGACCGTTTACGACATTAACCGACAACTAACTGAAGATTTGATAGGCTCTCCTTCTTGTACAATAGGCAATTCTTCTTCTTGAGTACGTTTGTATATCTTCTCTATAATAATAATATACGTATACGTATATTCAAGCGAGATTGTGTGCGAAGATAAACACGACCTTTCAAATTTTTGAATAGGATTAGTAACGATTATATTGTACGGATATAATGGTATGAAATAAATATTATAATTTTTTCGATTATTTAGTTCAATGAAAATAACAAGAAAGTTTAAATTTTACATTTAATTTAAAGATAATGTTAATTTGTTTATCTTCGCTTTAATATTTGCATCATTCTATGTTTTACGTTGCCTTATTTTTTTTCGTAAGAAAAGCGTTTCAAATCTTATTCGTTCAAAGATTTATTTAATAATTTAGTTATATTTCTTAGGATAGAAAGCCAGTATGGTAAAGACGTGAACGTTTTTATCGACGAAAGGCATTCATCTTCCGTTGGTAACTGCTTGCAGTTTCAGCTTTTACCGACGATTCGTTTGCCATTTGTACCGACAAAGTCTGTATGGAAGAATATTTCTTTATCGACAGTTGTATACTTATATACTGGGGATAAAAAATATATTATCTTATTTCGTGCAATTTAATAAAACAATATTGTGGAATTGGAGTTTGTGAATGTAATCAGTTGTACAATCGTCGAATTTTATTTAGAATTTTGCTCTGAAATTATTATTAACTCTGAATCCATCCCTTTAGTCGATAATGAAGATTTCCCTGCAGGAAATCCCTTCAGGTTTGTGTTGCACCTATTGGCTAATAGAGGGTTGTTAATACGAAACATTACCACTTTTATAAGTAACTTTCTCGCTAGTGCTCGTATGAACCCTCAATTACTATATAAAGATCGTTTATAGCAAGTTTTCTCGTGGTCCGGTGCTACTCAGGGAAAAGAAGATGGACTTTTTCAAATCCACGAATAAACCAGGTTCCTACGGATCCTTTTCATCGCCAGCTAATCTTCAAATCGACCTAAAACTTCTCACGGAGGAGAGAAAAAAGGGGGGGAGGGGGTAACTCTCGTTGGAGGGGAAAAAACGGTCTTGCGATAAAACTAATATATATATATATATACGTGTATATATAACTATATTCCGCTCGGTCCCGCTTCATCCAGTATTAAAATCGTTCCTGACGGGGAAAAAAAGGATTGAAAAAACTTTGGAAAGTTATATAATGATGCCCCTAACCCTTGAAGGTGCAGAAAACTGGGTTTATCGAGAAGATGGACAAAAAAACTTCTTAATGACAAATAAATAATAAAGCAGGCCAACCTCCAAAAAAAATCCTTCATCGACTGTAGTAGTTATCACGATTGACCACTTTTTTGAATTTTTTCATCGTTTCTTTTTCTTTTTCTTTGACATACTTTTTTTTTATAAACTTAAGAAAATATTTTCAACGATTTATTTTCGCGACAAACCAAAATTATATTTCTCTCTCTGTTATATCGAATTCTCATGCGATCTCACGATCCTTTCTCCTCGAACACACGATTAGATCACGATGCGATAATAAAATCTTATTTATGGGAGTTTATTTTATTCAATTTCCCATTAAATTTTCCTTTGATCGAACACTCTCTCAATGCTCAATACGCGCAATAAGAGAATTACGTGAGATGCGTGAAAAAGTATAGACAGACATAGCAATGAATTTGGAGATATATATATAGAGAGTTGGCATCCGACTTTTATAGCAATCGTCCAAAACACTGGTTACTCCACATTCCGTTATCGAAACGGAAATGTTTAACCGTAAATCCGAACGGCGCAACAACGTCGTATTTTATCATAACGTTTTACGCTCCCGTAATGCAGGCCTATTTTCTCCGCGTAGCATAATGGCGCGGTTTCTTGCGAACCGGCTTGACCACGTATACCGGGTGTCCGGATTCGCGCGCGGAACTACGCGACCCATCCGGTGGCCCTAGCAACGCACATGCGCCCTTCTTGGACTCTCGTCTCTTCAGTTTTCTCTCTCCGGATGGTTGGGGATTGGCCCGGAGTAACACCCCCTCATAATGGGTTCACCCGTCCGCGCTGAGCGCGGGAGACCGACCGGGAAAGAGACGGAAAGAGGGTTGAAGGGTGTCAAAAGGAGAGAAACTGGACGAGGAAGCGAGAGGAGCGGAGCCAGCGTACAGAGAGAGAGGGAAGAAGAGAGAGTCGAAGTCTGAGCGAAGCGGGGCGAGCGAGAGGATGAAAGACAGGGAGAGGCGAGAGGGAAGAGGGCAACGGAAGCCATATTGATTTCCCTATGTTTCCCCGTATTGTTACTATAGCGCCCGGTGAGGGCGCGAGGAGAAGGCAGGTACCACCCTCGTCAACCATCCCGCGCGCCAGCCACCCCTCGACAACCAACCTCCCTCCCTCCCGCCTCCCTCATCCCGCGCAGCCAACTACCCTGTGTGTTCCGTTCTTCCAACCGATGGTCGTCCGATGAGAAAGAGAGACTATGGACGATGGACGTGCATTTCCTTCCGGCTTTCTTTCTCTCGTTTTCTTCTTTCTCCCTTGCTCTTCTCTTCTCCACGCGCCTCCTTCTGTCTTCTGTTTTCTGTCCTGCTGTTCTTTCTCTCCTCTCTTTACATACTCTTCAGGAATTTCCTTCAGGAGAGATCGAGAATATCAATTTAGGGGCAGACGCGATTCTTCCTAAGATCGTTCTTCCAACGGAAACGAATGTACGAAATCGTATAATCGGAGGGTGGGTTTATAGAACTTCGAGAAGTCGTAAAATGGTTCGCGATATCGGTGGAACTGGCCGTCTCGAGTTCAGTTGATTCACGATGCGTGGCTTAATATTTTTAACGTCGAAACACCCCAACGTTTCGCTTCTGCTAAACGTAACACGCGTTCGGGGCACACCTGGGTGGTCCATGGCCCGATATCAGCTGCGTAACTTCCCAGACGTCCCGTTTTTCCACGCCGCGTCGTTTTCCTTCGCTCTCCTTCTCCCGGCACAGGAGAAAAGGGGCCACGGAGGATAGGACGAAAGGAGGAAAGGAAAGAGAGGGGAAGGGATGGAGGGACGAAGATAGCGTGGTGTGGTTGTTACCTAGTGATGCATGGCTCGGTAATAGCTACAATACAACCAGCTTACAAGAGGGGTTCCGTTTCCATCCCGCTCGCCGACTTGAGATTTATTGCTCCCCGGTGGATTGCGGATTCCCAGATTCTCCGGTTTGCCCTTATAAATGACTCCTATTAATTGACCGTGATGCGAGACAGGAAAACAAAGAAACGAGGGGGAGAGGGGAAATGAAGTGGGGGATAATCGGGTGGGCTCGATATGATAATTCGATTGGACGAGAGGAGGAAGGGGTAATCGCTCCTCCCGTTCGCGAATCTGTTGTCGTCTCGGATCAGAGGGAGAGAGGACGATCGATCGTACGAATCGTGATCAATTTATCGGCTGCAACGTGGCGAGCACACGGCGACGGGGATGCTTTCTCCGTTTTCTCCGCGCCGTTGTTGGGATTTAAAGTGCCAATCAAGGGATGAAAGAAAGAGGGAGAGAGAGAGAGCCGTACGAACCTCGTGTGCCTCGGCCACGTGTCCGATGTGCGTGAAGAATGAAACCAGACACACCCACCGTGCACGCGAACGAACGCAGATCCCCGTGACCGTGCGCACAACCCCATAAATGCGATCTCTGTGATATTAAAAGCGTGCTAATGCACTTAATAGCGAGTTGCCGTGTTCATCCTGGGAGCACGCGTGGCAAGAGCTGTCAAAACACGCGAAACGAGAATCGCGTTTCGGATTTCACTGACCTTGTTCCTTATTTTCCAGATTTCCTCCGATTCGGAGCGAATCGTCGTCATCGTCCGTCCCTATGATTTCCAGCTTCGTTATCGTCTACCCCTTCCCTCTTCGAGGAGAATAATATAATAATCGGAGAGGCAGCCGAATAGCAGACCCGTGGAATACAAATTTATAGCATCTCGCAGGGGGTGGTGGAGGAGATCGTCGTCCAGGCGCGAGGTGTTCCGACTCGTGAAATTTATGCAAAATGATGCGCGGCTACCGTGCGTGGTGGTGGGTGGTGGTTTCCATATGTGGATGGAGCCGCGGTAAACGAGTAATAACGTAAGATTGAAGGTCGCGCGGGTAACGGGCCATCCGGCGCATTCTCATAACATGTAAAACACCGGGATTACGGGATAATAACGTGGCCAACCTTCGTGTTTGTAAAGTTTACCACGATAACCGCTCCAACATTCGCGCGTGGGAGATCGTGAAGAGAGAGAGAGAGAGGGAGGGAATATATGTAGTAGGCGGCCGAGATAGGCGGCGGAAGATAATGAAACGGTATGGCGGATCGTAGGGTGTCGGTGTCCGTCCATGTAATTCCGCAGTTCCAAAGTGTCCGCTCCGGAGTGGACATTGGGGATTCCACCCCCCGCGGCTTTAATATCGCTTTATTAACCCACTTTGCCCGTTCGACCGGATTTCTCTCGGAGATCCTCCGCGACGGAGGATCCGAATCCTCCGATCAATTTCGTCGAGGGAGGAGAAAAGAAGAAGAAGAGAAAAAAAACAAGTTCACGAATATTTCAATATTTGATTCTCCTTCGCCTCGAGAGATTAGATTGGACAGGATTTTCAGGAGCGATCCAATGTAATTTTTCTCGAACGATCTTGGAATAATCTTATCGATAGTTGCGTAGAGTCCTCCCTCTTCTCGCATCTCTCGTTCGAAGGGGGTTGGTTGCCCGGTTCCTCTTTGTGACGAGGAGCTTCGTACAACACCGGACACCCCGTAGACATACTGTGAAGATGTCGCAAATTGGATGGTGTATATAACCGCCGCCGTAATATCGCCAGAAGATCCGGCAATCCCACGAAACAAGGCTCTTGAATCTCCGCACGCCTGACTTACGCGGGAGCCGGCTTAACGGACCAAGCCGGCTTCGTTTGCGCAAACGAAGCCACCAGATGTCGATCTGAATATATCTCACCCTGCTGCTTGCCTCCTTGATAAATATCAATCATCATCTTCCTTCTTCTCCTCCTCCTCTTCTTCTTTTTTCCTTCTTTTTCTTCGATCGGGCGGAGAACCCCTCCTCGCCACGACATCTCACGTTTTTCGCTTATTCGACGTCTTTCGCGAGACAACTTCCAAACGATTCGGGATCATCCGGCCACAGTGAGGAGGGCAACGGAAGGAGAAGAAAAAAAACGAAAAAAGGAAAATGTAAATCTGGCGCAAGCCGGGAGAAGGCACCCTTTTAATCCACACAGGGAGAAAGGGAGAGGGGGAGTCCCTAGTCGATAGGCGGGGGATTATCACGGGGTATCATATGGAGCCTCTCGAAAGTGAACGAGAAAAAAGCGTAGAAACGACGAGGCGGGGCGGGAGAGAAAAAGAGAGAGAGAGCGAAAGAGGAGGGGGAGGGGATGAGAGAGAGAGAGAGAGGAGAGAAGGAAGAGGGAAAGAGGGAGAGCTGGGAGAGAGAACCCCATGGTTACCGGCGGCCAGAAGTGGGGCTCCCGTGGCGAGAAGCACCGTCAAATCCACCGCAAATGCTCTCGAGTACTTCTTCTTGGTCGGACGTGAGCGCAAGGGCGACCACGAGAGAGCACGTGGTACTTGAACCAGTTGGGGACCACCGAGTGGCTGCCCGAATGTTGCTTGCTTGCGCGTATATACGATCGGCCAGAGTAACGAGGGAAAAAAAAAAAAAAAAAAGGAAAAAAAAGAGAGAGAAAAAAGGGAAAAAACCGAGTGGCACGGAAGAGCGAGAAATATATTACGTTTATCGTATTTGTTTTTTCCTTTTTCTCTCTCGAACCACTTGCTTCTTGCGCACGACACTCGACACTTGTGCGGACACCACGCGTTCGCAATCGTTTGAAAAAAAGTAGCAGGACGACGAGGGGGGCCTCAAGCGAGCAGTTAAATATGCAATGTTAAAGATGCAAGAACTTCGACAATTCTCGAGAATTCGAACGAAATATATCGTCCCCGATTTTTTCAATCCTCCTCCCTATCGTTGATTATCATCGAATCGATAAAGCGACACGAGTTTTTCAACTCGGATGTATAATACTTTCACTGGTGAAAAAATAGGAAGGAAGGAAGGAAGGAAGGAAGGAAGGATTCTTTTTCTTCCTCTCTCCGCTGGTCGGCTCGGGAGAGGAAAGTTAGCCTCTGAAATCCAGATGCGTCTAAGAGCATGCATATCGCGCTTATGTACACGAATAAACGATAAACACGGGCGTGTGAAGACGCATATACACGCATCGGCGCGTATCGTTCCAACGCAGAGGTCCGCGAGACTCGGGGTGGGTGAGTCGCGGGGGTTGGAGCCGGTTTGTAACAAAATCAATAGAGGGGTGGCGCGCGAGAGGACACGCGGCGCGGTGGCGGGGGCGAGGGGATGGAGGGAGAGGAGAAGAGGAGAGGAGAGGGAGAGAGAGAGGAGAGGGCTGTGGTAGAAGCTGCACGGGGGTGGTTTTCGAGCGCAGGCGCATTAGGGGCCAGGTGGATGGTGGAGGGCTAGGGAAGGGAAGACAAAACCACCCCGCCGGCTACTCCCACCTTCTAGATGAGGCGACGGACTGCGATGGAGTGCCTCCTCCTCCTCCTCCTCCTCCTCTTTTCTCCTCCTCTACACCACGGGCTACTCCACCTCCCCGTGTGGCTCCGGCTCAGGGGTTGTTTGCCCCTTGTTGGAACGGTAGGTGCTGCCACCGTGATGCCGGGCGGTCAGTCGCTGAACTGACGCAGTTGGAACTCATATCCCGGGCATTTTATTTCCGCGAGGTCTCGAGGAAATGTGCCCGCGTGGAATTCGACGAGGGTAATTCGATTCTCGAGGAGAGAGAGAGAGGGAGAGAGAGAGAGATTCTGGGTTCGAGAAGATGTCTGGGAATTCCGTACACGTTGATTCGATATTCCGTCGCACAGGGATTAGGATACTGGAGCGAATTATTTCGGGAATCATTCGGCGAATGGATTTGTCATTTGACGAACGAGTCAATTTTCAGTTTGGAAAATTTTAAACGCGCCCATAAATTAGGCAGAGGCTGTATTCTTCTTCTTCGTTTCCAATATGCCTCCGTCAAAGGCAATACTTCCCGCCCCGTAATATTTTTGGCATCCTTATCTCCCGTTGGAAATACCGTCGCGTTACGAGTTACTAATAAAGTACCATTCTTCCGCCACTCGGTCTATCTCTCACCCTCGACGAGCAAGAGATTCGCTTATTGTCACGCGTTGACGGGCGCGTGGGCCCTTGCACGCATTATTTCACGCAGGGGACGCAGAAAACATATTTACCGTGGCACGGGGAGGGGGACAAATGCCTTGATTTGTGCCGAAAATCGGCCGTGCCCTGAAATCAAGGGTCGCGATAAAAGCATTAGTCGCGCGGCTAAGTGTTTTCCCAACTTGTCCCGGCCTTTCTCCCCTTTGTACACTCCCCCTTTCTCTTCCAACAATTTCTTCTTCCCTTGGGTGGCGACGTTACATAAACGTTACACATCTCTCTCTTTCTCTCTCTCTTTCTTTCTCTGGTATCGACAGCTTGACGCGTTCCTTTCGTTTCCTTCGTTTCCGTCGAGGTAGAAGACCAGAAATTTTCATTTTCAAAATCCCGGACAGTTGATTTTTGGATTGGTCATCGAAATTAAAGGGAAACGATATCGACGACGATACGAAAGGAGTTTAGGATCGACCTCTCTAAAGGTCTTCGGTCCCTAGTTGGGGTGGAAGCGTGGAAAGGTCGTTCAGCTCGATGATCAGCTTCGCCTTTAATTTCGCCTTCGAATGGCCATTATCATTTCAACTTATATATAGCCTGTTAAATTATCTATAAATCTAGGAATGTTTGAATTAAAATTACCTCGGAGTTTGAAGTCCGGTGAAAGTGGCCGATGAAGTAACGACACGAAGAATGAAGGGGTGGGAGGGGAAGGGGGAGGAGGTGAAAACGGCCGTGTAATAACACGGATAGGGGCGAATAGAAATAGATAAAAGTAAGTGAAAGAGAAAGGGGCGGAGATAAAAGTCGGCAGAGACAGAGAAAGCCGCGGGGAGACAGAGATAGGGACTTTGTCTGACAAAGGATGACAGAATCTCTTTGTTCTCGCGGCTCAACGGCTTCGCTCCGTGGCCGCGATGTTTTGTCAAGGTCACTCTCATTCACCCCCTTTCCTCCCCTTTGCCCGATGCCCGCCTTCATCCTTCCCTCCTTTCAAACTAGATTTTGCGCGTATTTTCCCCTCCCTCCCTTTCTAATTACTACTCGGATCGGTCGTGAAATCGACGTCCCCGTGAAGTCGTCGTATATTTCGATATCCTCTAAGAATCGGTCGGCAGAAAAGTTGAGACCGAATTCACGACGACCGATGACGTCTCGAGAGGGAAGATTGGGGAGGAAGGATGACGAACCCTCCCTCCGGAACACGAGCAAGCGATCTTCTCCTCCGCGGTTGGTTTTCGTTGGTTGGACACTGGAGGCTGGTTCCTCGACACGAGGTTGACACGAGGCTCCATGGACAGCTCAAGGAGAGAGAGAGAGAGAAAACGAGGAGAAGAAGTGCGGATGACAAAAGTGCGGCCGAGTCCATCGCACTTTCCCTCCCTGCCTCCCCCGCCCCGCCCCCCGGTGGCGAGCTCGTTTTTGGGATTGTCGTTTCTGAATGGTGACTTTAGCCTTCGCGTATGAATGGTATTTTCAGATATATATACCCCGAGACCTCTCCATTCCCTCTCCTCCCTCGCTCCGTCCTCGTCTCTCTTTCACGGTTTAGCTTCTCCCTGCGCGGTGGACCAACGGTCCATTGTCGGCTCGGACTCAATGGATGATGCTGAAGCAGCGGGGGTGGAAAGAGGGAGGGATTGTCGTTGTAGAATTGTCCCCCTCCCCCCACCGTGGCGGTCGACTCAAAAGGAAATGAGGTGCCCCCGACAGGACCTATCCCAACGAAAAAGAAGCCACTGGGCTTCGCACTGGGAAGGGAAAGAAATCCACCACCCCTCCTCCCCCGTTTCCCTCGCACGAGTGACGGACATTTCCTCCGGATCGGTCTTCTCCAACGACTCTGGTGTCCGCGACCACGACTCTATCTCGCCTTTCTCGAAACGTTAATTTTCCGTGTCGACCAACCGAATCGATCTATCTTCGTCCTCTCCATCTCGAGTCGCACGGAGATATTTCTGCGAACTTATTCAAATTTTCGATGCCGACCTTTCTCCGCAAGAATATTTTTTTCTCGATGATATTTTTACCACGATGCGTATTTTTCTCGCGATATTCTTCTTTCGGAAGAGGAAAGAAGAGGAAGGAAGAGGAAGGAAGAGGAAGGAAGAGGAAAGAAGAGGAAGGAAGAGGAAGGAAGAGGAAGAAGGAGGATAATAAGGATTAGGGATTTGGAAAAATGGATAAATTAGACGCGTCACGATCCATCTTTTATTTCGATGGTCGCGTGGCCGCACAAAAGCGAGGGAAGAGGGGGATGCGGTTGGAAAGAATAAAGGCGAGATCCAAGTTTGAGACGAGTTCTCGATTCCTACCAGGTGGTAGGAAACACGCGCAAGATCTCGAAGGATTTCTGTCTCTCTCTACGACGACACCGCAACCGGAGAAAGATCTTTTCTACGGTTCACACCTTGGCCATTCAATTTTCACGCCACCTACGATTTAAGTGACTTTAAGGGGGGACGTGGCCAGGTGCGATTTTGTGCGCAGCAATTCTTCCCGGGCTTGACACTTTTCGGGTTTAGAAATAACACTTGGACTCTGCGTTTCTTCCACGCCTCGTCAATGTTCTCTCGCACAGATTTTTACGCCGTTCTTGGATCTTCACTGTCTTCGTCGAAATCTTGTTTCTTTTTCTTTTTTATTATCCGACGAGAAAAGAAATCTACGAGATTTAAAAATTTTAAAAATTCTCTTCGATAATTCGGATATATAATACAACAGAAGTGTGTTTTGGAAAGGAGAAGAAAGAAAAAAAGAAAGAAAAAATAAGAAGTATTCGCGCATAAAATCGCAGACCACCCGTCGCAGTTATGAATGAGGAGGCATCGAACAAATGCCAGGTCTTGGAAGAAGGGCTCGTACTTTCCAAGAATTTTTCCAAGGGCCGCTTCGCTAAGCCCCGCACCCTCGAAACAACCATCGAAAACACCTCATCGGTTCTGGTCAATTTCAAAAATTCGAGGGAACACCGTGTAATTGAAAGGCAATTACGCGGGAGGAACGTTTCAGCTTTCGTTTCTGAAGAGAGTGGAGATGCTATTTATTTGGGCGAAACTATTTATTGTGGTGGCCCTTTTTTTTTCGAGAATGCGACTGAACAGAAGAGGCTTGTTATTAGAGTTAGAGAATCGTGTTCTATAGAAGAATCTACGATAAATTTCTAATAATTTTGTCTCAACAATTATTAGACTATCTACTCTAATTGTGATTAAAAATATTTAACGAGCTTGTCGAGAATAATCCCGCATTGTTCGAGGATGATGATAAAAAAAAAAATACGAAACGAGATCGCGTCAGCTTTGCAAGCGCGGAGGAGAAGGAAAGGAGAAAAAAAATCGATTCTTTTTTTTTTCCATCCCTATCGAAAAGATAACGAGGCATGGACCTACAGTGACACCTGAGGTGAGGTCGTGACACGTTACGAGGGTAGCTATGCCAGACATCCATCACTTCTTTGTACAGTTGTAGAGTGACACCTGGTTCTTAACCACCCTCCTCCCCTCTCCCCACCGGCGCAGTACATACCCCTGAGCTTCTTTTGAAAGTTGGCCTCGGCGGCCATGGTGGCCGGAACCACCCCCGAGGAACAGCCTGGGGCAATGACGCGTAGCGGTTTAAAAATAAATAAAAGTGCACGGGGAGGAGGAGGAGGAGGAGGAGACTTGGGTGATCGGTAAGCTGGCGCAAAGCTGGGATTATTTTTATTGATGACTCTCGCGAGTTATGTATCCCGGAAAAAAATCGGGGAAAAAGGATTTCGGGGAGGGAGGGGGGAAAAACTATGGATCGCGTTGAAGTTTATCGTTCGATCCCAGCTGTGGATATACTTTATTCCATTTCATCGTAATAAATAAGTTCGATAGGTAAGATTGTTCGGTGGTTCGGTTCGATTGGTCGTTTTTCATCCGGGCCGGGATGACAAATTTTTAACGTCATTGAGGTAATCGATTCCGGATATTACGAGGCGGAAATTCTTTCGTGTCATCCTTTGACCTGCGAACGAACAATCCGCGAGATACATTTTTTTAAAAGAAATTCCATCGAGAGAGAGTAATAATTTCGCTTCGCTTCGATTTTCCACGGTACGAAAAAAGAAAAAAGAAAGAAGGATCCAAAAAATCGTTCGAATAACGATTGATTAATTGATCAACGGGAAATCCACGCCTTGTTTTTGCCAAGAATTCCTCGCGGAAACCCCCCTAAGGGATACGGGTTACAACAACGGGCCGATCCGTTTTTCACAAGAATGAAAACTTGGAGAACGAAACCTTGTCTTCCTTGTCCCTCCTCCCCCCCTGTCGAGAGTCTTCTCATTGATGAAGCGAAATCCAGCTGTCTCGGTTTCGGCGTGCCCTCGGAGACCTTCATATTTTAACTCGTCAATGGTCGGGGAAAACAGCCAGGTGCAGGTGTCGGTGTCGTCCCACCTCTTCCTTCCAGGCTACCGACGCAGGCCATCGAGCAATGCCAAAAGCGGCTGCACAGGGTGGAAAAAAAAAAAAGAAAAAAAGGATAGGGCGCGGGCGGTGGAACGAATTTCCCAAGCTGGATCCCTGTCCCTTTACCCTGCCATTTTGTCGATTGCCGACCTATTAGGAGCATCCACCGTAAAAGGGTTGACACGCGACCGAGATTGACGATGGCTCGATGAAACGTCACGTACAATCGTTGTACCGCTCTCTCGAATACCACGAATCGTTCGTTCACCTAAGAATTCGTTTGCAACTTCTCTTCCTAATTATTCCTTCCTTCTAATCGACGAGCAACGTCGAATTGATAAGTATTGTCGCGAAGACGAGAGATAGAAGAAAGAAAAAGTATTCCACCAAGAATGCTAGGCCATTTCTCAGCGATGTCGAATATCGATCGATCGACAATCCGACGAGTAGTTCCTCGAGGAGGACAACGTCACCTCGCAAGGACGACGCAACTCGAGGGAACTCGTCAAGTCTCGGGTGGAAGGGTGGCGGCGATTCTCATTAATAACCGGTGACTCGGCGTTTATATAAATAAATTGTACGCGGTCTCAGCCACTCACCTGCGATTTCGGTCGATCGCTCACCATCCTGACGTGAAAGAAGCCTCGCCGCCTCCTCCACCCACCAGTCGTCTCTCTCCTCCTCCTCCTCAGAAATACACCCGATCCATCCGTTGGCCTGTTCAGCCTTCATCCATTTCGTCTCTTTCTCTTGGCTCTCTTCGGTCTCTCCCTCTCCTCCTCCTCCTCCTCCTTGCCCCCTTCATGGTTGCTCCGCTCCAGCAACCGAGGTTCAACCTCTCTCTGTTGCTCGAGCTTCTCTCCTCAATCGAAATTCCAAAAGGCACTAGAGCAAAGCAGTGCTGCGCGCCAGTGCCGGGTCTATGAATGCCCGGCCCCCGATGCTCGGTCATTTATTTCGGCGGCGGTGTACTACCTCTCCTCCCTCCCTCGAAATGGCCGAATGAATGCGGCAACCGCCACCCCCTGCCCCGCTCGCTCCGTCCCTCTTGTCTCGGCGCGGAGTTAGGATCGTTTTGAAAATCGAGGTCGAGGGCCAGTCCGACCAGCAACCTCCTCCTCAGACCTCCCGCACGGTATGCCCCTTTCCGTTCTCTCAAGCTGCTTCTTCCTCGGCCTCCTTCTCGCTCTTTCCACGAGGCGAATCCCTCTCGAGGTATCGAGCTTTTCGTACCGGTGAAAAGGGCCGTGTCGTCGTCGTCTTCGTCGACGACGACAACGGTCGATCTGCTTTTTCTTCTTTTTTATCTTCTCTTCTTCGCTCGTTCCCCAGTCTCCCCCTGTTTTCCTCGTTTCTCGTTGTCCCGCTGCACGGATGACTGATGTGCAGTTGGGATCGGCGAAAAACGGATCTGGATCGGGTGTAGGTTGACGAGATAGAGAGAGAGATGTGTCGGTGGCTACACTTGGCGAGTAAATCTTGGGAAATCTTTTCCCTCCACTTTTTCTAATCGAACGTTTCCTTGGAAATAATTTTCTTCTTTCGCGAGAAGAAAATTTCGTCGCAAGTTTTACATGGATGTGTGTATACGGATGTAGAGAGAAGGAGGAAGAGAGGTAATAAAAAGGAGTTTGGGATGGATGCAATTGGAATTTCTTAGATGTTTAAAAATCAGCCGCCACGAAAGGCGGGGGAAGAAACATTGAAACTATCTTTCGAGGCGCGATGCGTCTTCATAACGGCGCAATAAAACTTCCTACCGCCCTCCTCCCCTCGACGAATGGGTAAACTTTACCCTCGGAAAGTTGGAGTTCCGGCGCGGCGGAAGGGCAAGGCGGTTCTTTCCGCGATTCGTTTTTTCTTTTCGCCTTTTCGTAACAATTATTTATCTCGACGAACGAGAGAAGGATTCGCGTGCAGAATCGCGCGAAAGTTGCGAAAGTACTGAAAAGAGACTGTGGAAATTTAAAGCGCAATATAGCAAAGTTTCGTTTCCGTTGCTACGACGAATCCGTTGACAATGCGTCAGAGAACAGACGCATTAACACCTGATGATCTCATCCCATTTTACGAATGTTAATTTTCATTAGGCAACTGAAGGAGAGAGGTTCGAAAAAACGGGAACGTATTGCAACGATTGAAAAAAAAAGAAAGGAAGAAATCGATCGAAGATCGTCGAGTTTGAGCGGAGAGTATAAAAATAATAATAATAATAATAATAATAATAAAGAATAAGGGACGGAACGTTAGTGTAAGATGATCCGTATTTCTTGGATCGCCATTTACTCCACCACCACTTTTCGCCAGAGGTGCACGCATCTATATAGAATATACCCATTGAATTCGATTCACTCCAGTGGTTCGTGCATTGCGGATACGCGATGGGGCGGGATCGCACCGTAAAATATTTAACGAGGCAGTTTCGCGAAGCGTCTTTGTAAACGTTATGAATATCGCAATAAAATATATATATATATATATATATATTTATACACACATGCATCGGCATCATGGTGTGTATAGGTGGGTGAAAATCTCTTCTTCTCCGCGAAAGAAGAACTCTTTCCTTCCTTCTTTCGTCCGTGAACTCGTTCATTTCCCTCTTCTTCTCCGACCGATCGTTTTATCTTCTCCTTCTTCGTTATTCGAGAACTCTAATAAAAGTGCGATTTCCTGCCTGCTTGCCTGCCTGCCTGCCTCCTCCTCTCGCCTCTGTTCTCCGTACTTTCTTAATCCAGCATCAATGAAATTACATTTTTGTTTGTTTTATCGACTTATTACTCGGTTCATTGTTTCAGAATCGCGTGGATCATCAGCGCTTGGAGGGCGATTCTTCCGTTTCCCAGTCCCTGGTGAGTGACTTCTTCAATTCAATATTAATTTAAGCATACACTGGTCGCCGCTGTAACATTGGCGATACACGAAGAAATTGAACAATGCGGAGGAGGGTGGAATCGATTCAAAGTCCTTCGTAGAAGAAGACGTTCGTTCTTGGAGGACTTTGTTTCCCGCGAACGACTCCCTGCCTCGAGCTTCGCTCTCGATTCTTGTCTCGAACAACGGCCGCGGAAGCGACCGGAAATTCACACACACGGAAGGGCATCGGAGGGGGGAGTGAAGTACCGAAAAGGGGTGCGGCAGAGGCGTGCACCCGGTAAGATTTAACGTGATCTCTCGCGTGTCCTCTCTCTCTCTCTCTCTTTCTCCTTTCTTTTCATTCGTCACCCACCCCTTCCTTCCCCCCGATCAGCCTTTCTCCTCGTGCATCCACAACCGCGTCGCCACTCTCCTCCCCCCCACCTTACGACTCGTCCTCCAGGCATTTTCAACCTCCGAAAACCCTCGTCTGGTACGAAAGGAGGAAGGAGGAGGGAGGGAGGGAAGAGAGATGGACGAAGAAGCAGGTCGGAGGAGAGAGGAGGGAGGATGGTCCCGAGGGTGGAAGAGCATCCCTCTCGGCGGCGTCACCTCGAGGGCCCAATTAGCGCGAGCACGAGTGTCATTCCGCCGCGGTTTCCGCATACTGGCTGCCGTTGACTGGCGTTTTCTGCGGTTTCGTTTCACCTCCGCGGTAGAGGCAGGCCGTTATGCACACCGTGCGTGAGCCAGATCTTCGCCCACCCACCCCTCCCCCGCTCCGTTCGCCGGCCCTCCTTCCTCTCACGGCTCACCGGTCCTCGCTTCTCTCTCTCTCTCTCTCTCTCTCTCGCTCTTTCCCTCCCTCGCCCGTTCCTCTCCCCGTTGCTTGCTTTTCTTCCTTTTTCACCCTCCGCCGAGCAACTCAGCCAGGAGGAGGTTGAGTCTCCTGCCTCGCGGAGAAAGAGAGAGTGTATTATCCAATTTTCTAGCAGATATTTCACGATATAATAATTGGGCATTCAGCGCGAACCTTCCCTTCTTCTCCCCCCGCCTCGATCTGCTCTGCTCGCCTTTCACGAGGAGGAGGATCGTTGAATTATATTCCCCGGGCAATGGGCGAGGGGTTGAGTGCAAACGGGCAACGAACGAGGGCCAACCCGGTACGGGGCACCAATGGAAACATTTTCCATCGTAGAATGCGTTGGATAGCGTAAGGATCTTTCTCTCTTTCTCTCCCCCTCTCTTACGACGTCTTCCTCTTTCCACGCTTCAACCTGTCCTCCTTTTCGTCATTCTTCGACTACGGGTCTCGCTTCTTTCGCGTCCCTCTCCCTCCTCTCCCCTCGTCTTCTCAATGCTTTTCTCTCTTCCTCCCCCCCTCCCGGTTATTTCCATAACGACACTTTAAGCAACGTTAATTATTGTCGGCGTAATGAGCTCGAGGAAGTCTTCCGAAGACTCTCGCGGCAGGATTCTCGCTCTTCGACTTCTTCTCTCCTTTCGTCTTCTTCTTTTCCATCATCCGTCCACCCTCGCCGTCGTCGAGTGTCAAAGGCTCTCCATCCTTCTTCTCTTTCTCCTCGGCGAATCCTACGGGATATATCTCGGATGCGGATCTGCATCACCGCGCGCTCGACTCTCTCCACGGACCTGATCTCGTTAAGGCAGGGATCTCTCCTTCGTTCCAACGCCGAGGTCTCCCCTCTACGTCTTGCGCCTTGTTAGCGCGTCTCAGCGTCGAGTTTCGCCGCTTTTTTCCACCCACGGGGGGACGGTTCCATGCGATGACGATGCACTGACCGTTGGAAATGAGTTTTTAACCTCGTTCGAGGAAACCACGTCCGGTTAATGATCCGTTGTGATTCTCAATCTGGCGCCACTCGAACGATCGAATCGGATTTCTTCAGCTCTGGATGGGAAGGAAAGTTTTTCAGTGAAGAAGCGATGGAATAGGAGGAGGAGGAAGAGGAGGTGGATTCGTTTTCCTGGTAAAAAGAGAGGGAGGGAAAGAAAAGTAAACGTTTGAGGATCGATTCGCATTCGTTTATTTGTTTAACACGTCGTGATTTTTGCTCGAATTATAAAATATATAACACCAACCAGTGGAATGGATTATATATTCCCTTTGTGAATCGTAGGATTCGAGTTATATAAATTTTATTTAATAAAACACTTAACGTATTAGTAATATTGAAAACGTATTTCTCTCTCCTTTTTATAGCCAATCTTCTGTCCAATTCACGATTCACAAATAGAAATATAATCTGTATTTAAATCCTCAAAATTTTCCAAGAATCTCGATGCATTTTCCAAGAATAAAAAACTCTTTTTCCTCTTCTCGTTGCGTTCGACGCAAGGAGATCGATCCTCGATGGTTTATCCTCGATGTCGTAACCAAATGTCGGGCAGCAGGTTTCATTTTTTTTCTTCTTTTTTCCTCCTCCTCTAGTAAGCTCACCGTAGGAATTAGAGAGAGAGAGAGAGAGACCCCTCCCTCCCCCCGAGTCATCTCCCTCAAGTCCTGCACGAATTATTTCTACCCGTGACGTCGGCGTTGCGCCCGGGGCGACAATAAAGCACGGCTTTAGGCTGGTTCAGCTGTCAATCATCCGCTGTCAGTTCCCATTTTATTGACCGTTGCTCGATCGGGGTTCGTTATAATAGCCGTTTCGGGGATCTCTCGATCGAGATTCGCACCGAGAAATCCTCCCGTGGATTTCCTCCCGTGGCGGTGATCGGTTTCATGCCGGCGAATTTAACGGAAGGACAACGCACACCCCCTTTTCTCTTCCCGCATCTTCCACCTCGCGCTTTCTCCTCCTCTTTTTCGCGCGTCGAGCGAATAAAATAGTGTTGGCAGAAGCGACCTCGTCGATTAAACGATCGATCCCTCCGTTTCGTAAGGCGTTAACCATCATCGAGAGCGGTTTGATAATAAAGAGAGAGAGAGAGGGAGAGAGGGAGAGATCGAGGAGGGGTCCGAAAGTGGGAATCCACAATGGCGGTGGTTAGACCGGCGGCAGGAATCGCGACACGGCTCTCTCTTTCCCGTTACTTGGTGTACCGAGTGTCATTCAATTGCACATCCCAATTAAATAACAGGCAAAAGGGCGACGTAGCGTCGCGCACCGTCCCGACGCCCCCTAATTGCGAGGCTGGAGGAGGTTGGAACAAGGCTGGTGGAAGAGAGGGCTGCGCAAGGCTGAGAGGGCGAGAGATAAACACTCTCTGGGACGGGGGTGAGCGAGAGACTTACCGAATCGTGGGGACCGCCCTCTTCTCTTTTAATTCATACCTTTCTTTCTCTCTCCCTCCCTTCTGTCAGAGGCTATCGCGAGAACCGGCGCATATCGCGAGATACAAGTATCAATAGATTCAGCGGGAGGAAAAATTCTTCGCGGCTTGTTTTTTCTCCTCTGGAGAAAATTAGAAACGTGTTAAACCTTGTTTCTTTTCTTCTTTTTTTTTTTTGGAGCTGGATAGATAGACAGGCGGATAGGAGGAGGTGTTGGCAGTCACGAGGGGGTGAAATTTCGAGTCGCGTCGCAGCAGGCAGGGAAAAAGGGGTCGCGGTTAATAGGAGGCGGGGTGTTGCTTTCGAATTTTCCGAAAAAAAAAAAAAGAAGGCACTCGCGGAAGGCGGATGGAGTTGGTTGGTGTGCACGCGTTGCGACCCACCTCGCACATATACATACATATGTGTACGTATAGCGTTAGCCATTTCTCTCTTGTACGGTATTAAAAAAGTAACGTAATTAGCACAGGCAAATGAACTAATTACCAGGATACGAATGACGAGGCGAGCTGACAAAAGGGATGCTGAATTCGTCCCACTCCCTTCTTCCGGCCCTGTTTCGTCATCTTTCTCCACACCGCGTTTCTCCACCGTTACCACCGTCGACGCGTAGAAGAGCCGTTCGGTGTACGGAGAAAACGTTACGGAATCTAGTCGAGAATAGAAAATTTAACGCAAAGTGGAAGCTCTCCTTGGAAGGATCGAAATGTTAATCAACTAAGAAAGGGTCGAAAACGCGACGATCCCCTTGGAACTATTGGGATCAAAAATGGAACAGAGTCAGCTTCTCAGGAACGATGATGAGTTTGCATTTCGAGTATTACGTGATATAATAATCCCATCGTTGGAAGAACATCCGAAGATGCATCCCGTTGTAACGGTGAAAAAGGAAAAAGAGAGGAAACTGAGCAGAGCTGTGGACAACTGTGGATCGGCAACGAGGATGGAGACTTGTGTTGGTCCAGCGGGCGTTTTTTAGGCGAGGAAGAGGAATCGTTGGCGCGGTCTCGGAGGGGAAAGTTCAGAGGCCGTTCCTTTCAAGCGACGGTGAAAAAGACGGGTGCCCCTTTAGGGGTAGGGCACTGCAAAGCTGTCGGAAACGAAACGAGAAGGGGCCGCGGATGGCGGATAGCGGTGGATGGCGCAAAATGGAAACGCCGTAATTAGTATGCGCGTCCGCACGTTATGCACGCAACGGCACTCACTTGCCAGCCACCCTCGGCGCCATGGCGGAGGCGGCCAGGGGGAGGGAGGGAGGGGGAGAGAAGAGCGAGGACGGGAGACGGAGTGGTGTTGCAATTCGCACTTATGTCGAGCAAGTGCAGCAACACCGGTGACTTCATCGAGGCGTGCATCTGGGCGTCCTTAATGCGTGCGTGCACGCCACAAACATACGTAGAAACGGATGAGGAGACAGACAGACAGACATTCAGACAGGCAGACACCGGAGACCCCCGTGAAAGTGAGCGTCCATGTGCGCTCTAGCCATCGTAGTCGTCGTCGTAGTCGTCGTAGTCGTCGTCGTCGTCGTCGTCGTCGTGACACGCATCGTGAGCACGGAAATGCGACGCGACGCGGAAGTGTCACCCTTCGCACTCGCGCGCGAAACATCATCCACCTACCGCTCTCTCGGGTGACGGAGAAGGAAGATCGAATGGCAGAAGGGAGACGGTTGGAACAGCGTGAAAATTACACGAGTCGCGAACGAACTTGAGACGCCAGTTCTCTCGCATCTTAATTGAGAATTTAACGGACTTTTGGATTGCTTCTCTCTTCGAAGCTGCGCCGAGGATGGAAAATCCGTCCATCTCGCTCTTCCTCGATTTCTCGCGTCACGGGGGAAAAACTAGGACTGTCGCCTATTTCGTCCGCCTCCCTTTCTCTCTCTCGCTGGAGGGGAGGAGGGAGCTCGAGAATCGGGCTACGAACGGTGCCACGGCCGCGGTGGTGGCAACTCTTTCACCTGGCGAATTGGAACGATTCGAATTGGTGCGACGAGGCAGCTAGCTCGCCGTTTTATCATCTAATAACGATCAGAGGAGGTTGAAATTAAAAAAGCGGAGCGGGGCGAGGTGGGGAGGGAGGGGTGGTGGCGCACGCGACCATTGCCGCTTTGCGAGTGCTCGACATCAAACGCGGCCGAAAAGCGAGGCTTCCCGCTTTGAGCTCGGCCTCCGCCCTACAGAAGGAGGAGACAGAATCCTCTTTGACGTTTCTTCTTTGTCTCCCGCGCACTGCTTTCACCGCTTAAACCCCGACACTCGGCCGATGATTCGCGACAATCAGCGGGAAATTAGCTCGCGAGCTAATTATCGCGTCGGTGGCTGACTCTCGCCTCGGCGCAGCGAGCCGCGACGAGGACCGGCGAGGAGAGGGTGGAAGGGAGAGAGGAGCGGATCCTTTTCAGGTGTTTGGCCGCGCGCTTCGGATCGTTTCTTTGATCGCGACCAAAGGTCGCTTGTGCGTTGAACCAACATCCTCGACGCGCGTTGCGGGGCTCTCCGCTCGCGTTCCCCGCGAGAATTCCGTCGGCTTAATCCGCTCGCGGATCAAACGGACGGGGCGGACTATTACCACTACCACTACAACTACCACCGCCACGCTCTTTCTTCTTCTTCTTCCCTTTTTCTCTCCTCCTTTTTTCCGTCCCGGCTTTCGCCAGCAGCGTGCTGCGAGCGCTTAATTCACCAGCCACGCCGGACGGCTGAAAAGGGACGCGCCTCTTTTTCCCCGAAACTCTCTTTGCGCGCCCTTTTTGTCGCGCTCGATGCGTAGGAGGCGCGTCAAAGCGACCTTGCGTAACGATGACACCTCGCGCCTCGCTTCTTTTTTTCTTCTTTTCCCTTTTCTCTTCACCCTCGCCTCGCGGAGAAAGGAGCCGGGTGTCTCGCGCGACGCCCCACCGCCGACCTCGCGCCTCGTCCTCGCGCTCGTCTCTCCCCTCTTCGCCGATTTTTCGAATTCCGCATTTCCCTCGGGAGGATTAATGGGCGCGGAATTAATTCTCCTCGGAGATCGGATCGTTAGCGGGATCGTTGTCGGAGACGGTGGCTCATCCTCGCAATATTTTTCCCCGGATTCCGTGCTGGCATCGTGACGCCGCATTTTGCCTATCGATTTTCAACTTCGCCCCGCGACGACGAAGTGGCTTCCTTTCTGCGTCCGCATCGTTAGCCTAGTTTCCATCCGCTCGGTTGCCCCGCGAGAGCCCCGCGTCGAAACAACAACAACAACAACGAGAACAACAACAACCCCAACAACCCCGCGTAGTCCGGTTGTAAATTAAGGGGTATAATTTAGCCGCGAGTTTTCGTGCCGAGAACGCCCCATCATCCCCCGTCATCTGCGTATCTTCGCACCGGGCCCCGAATGGAATGGAACAACGGAGAACAAGCGGCTTAAAAATCGCTTCGTTAACCCGGTTGCTCGACGATGGATCCCCCTATATACGTACGCGTGCGTTTCTCGTCCAGAGGAGGCGAAGAGAAGATTTTGTACGATCGTTCCAATTCTCTCGAAATTTGGAGGAAAAAGAAGGAAGGAAATTACGAGGTAATTGACGAATCGAATGATCGATGACAACGATCGATAGGGGTATTAACATTCGAGACGCTCGGGGTGGAGTAAGTTTTTTTTTTTCTTTTCTTTTCAAAGGAGAAATAGAGCGTAGTCATCACGGCGAGATGACACCCTTGGGTTTCGCTGTTCCGTCATTGGCTGCTGCATCTTTTCACTTACAGCGGCGCGTGCTATCGTTCCATCGTCTTTTTTTTCTCGTTCCATCAATCTGCCACTTCCGGGTGCCCCGTTACCCGATGAATTCAACCTCCTCGAAAAAGAGAGCGTCCAAGTTTACCTTACCCCCTCCCTCGACTCCGAGCAGATGAAAGTTGTAATGTAATCGCCTTCTTCCTCTCGACGACGGAACGGATTAATTGCAATCTCGATCTTGCATAGTATCCACTCTCTCGAATATTTTCCAACCGGAGAAAATCGTATAAAAGAAATATATATATATATACTCGCGCCCTTCAATGCGTCGTCGTCGTCCTCGATCCACGATACCGCGACTCGGCGGTCACGACGATGATGAGCGCCTCGAAGATTCCGCATAATAACGGCCGAGGATAGGGGATGATTCGCCACCGCCGCCGCGCAGAGTCGTCTTTCAATTACGAAAACGAACCGGGGCAGAGGAAAGAGGAGAGGAGAACGCGTGGAGATGGAAACGGAGCGCGGTGGAGAAAGAAAAGAGAGAGAGAGAGAGAGGAGGTCGAGGACGATGACTGCGTGAAAACGGCACACGAAGACAACACTCTCGGCGACACTCTCGGCCCTCTCGTTGTTAATCGTTGGTTGCACCCTTTCACGGCTGCGCACTGGCGTACGCCGTTTCCTCGCTCCTACCCTTTTGTCCATTAGCCTCATCCCGCTACGACAGGGCCGTAGCCACCGTTCCCGTTTTCCACGGACGCGTGTGTGTGTGTATATGCGCGCGCGTGCACACGCCTCGAACGTCACCTGTGCCTGCAAGAGTTCGCATAACGCGGTTGGCCAGCCGTGAACGGCCATCTCGACTCCTCCGTTTCCTCCTCTCGTGCAACGGGGACGAGATCTTCCGCGGCGACCGCACGCCGGCTTATCATCATGGATCCCTGCAGCGGGGACAATAAAAAGCGGGGAAGAAAGGGGGATTTTTCGAGTCGTGGCGGGAAATTCGAACGATGGTTGGAGGAATTCGGGTGTAACGAGGTCCTCCAGGGTGTGAAGAAAGGCCGAGTTCCATCTAGAAATGAGACCTGTACCATCTTTCTCGATCATCGCGGGATCTTCGCTCCCTCCTCTCCCTCCCTCCCTCTCTTCGCCGGATCGTTGCTAGCTGGCGGCGCATTTTCGAGGCAACGGCTTATTAAGAGAGAGCTAGCTATGGGCGGGAAAATGGTGGAAAACGAAAGAGAAAATTTCTCTCGACGAAGATACACGAAGGTTGCGGTGGAGGAACGACTGGCTCGCCCCGGGAACAATGGGAGCATCGTTCTGGACATTCTTGCGTGCCCACAGTCTCCCGCCTTCCTTTCCCTATAATAATCACTCGCCGAACTTTTCTCCTCTCGTCTGCCTAATCGTCCCATCGATCCACCGTATTAAAGAAACGTTTCGATTATTATACCCGCTCCCTTCGATTCGTGGTCGTTCACTCGGAAACATCGTTTCGCGATCTTTTCTCTCTATCTTCTCGGAATCGCGTCTCTCTCTTTCTTTCGAAGAAGAAGAATGATATTTCTCGCGAACTTTGAACGTGGTGGCAATGATCGCGCAACCCTCTTTCTCTCTCTCTCTCTCCACACAATGAGACGTAATTATTTGTTTCGCCACAGACGGGTGGGTGAGCCAGGCCCGAGAACACGGAGCGAGAAGCGGAATTATTTTTCTTAAAGTACCTCGTTAAATATATTTCCGGTGAACGGCGAAGAGAAGGTGAACCCCCTCCCCCCCAGAGCGCGAAGCGAGCCAACGAATTAAGCAACCAACGCTGCGTTGCTCGCCTTTATTTTTTCCCGCCAAGCGTCAAAACTTCCTTCCGGATTTCTACTTTTTTTTTTCCCTTTTTTTCTTTTCTCCTCACCGCTCTTTTGTTTCGCGACGTTCCGCCGCAGTTTCTCGCCGAGCCAGCTATAATAAGATCGGGCCAACCGTTTTCTCTCTGCAAATAATCGTCTAATCGCATTTTCCCTCCAACGCGTTTATGATATACATTCGTCTCTCTCTGGTAATTTTAATCTCTTCGATCGGGGAGGAAACAATCTTTGTCCCGTTTCTCTGGTTCCGGGCGAATCGTTATTGCAGTTATTGCGAAGAATTCGTGGATTGGGCCCAGAGGTTCGTCCCTCCTTCCGAACCGAAACCACTGGGAAATATAACAAATATGCGACGAGTGGAACCGTGGAAAGTAGCGGTGTAACCGGGATTATCATTGTATTCGAGAGTGGTGGCGATTAATTTAATTGCATGTACCTTTCTCTCCCCCCGCCTCCTCCCGCGTCTCCTCTCCACCCTCTGCCCGCCTATTCCATCCTCTGCTCCCTTTCCACCCCCGGAAGAAGCAATTAAGCACTTCGCGTGCCGATTGCCCGTACAATTAGGGTGAATTATAATATCGTAATAATTACGACAATTAACGTTATGTACGAACTGCCCCCGGAATGATGCCTCCTCCCTCTCTCTCTGTCTCTCTCTCTGGTGGTTGTTCCTTTTTCGTCGTTTTTCCTTTTCCGTCTCCACGCTTTGCATCCTTCGTTCCTAGCGAGTTTCCACAAGTTTCCAAGTATTTTTTTTTTTTCTTTTGGATGAAGGATTGGATATAATTTCACGATCGTGCATTTCTCTTGACGAAATTGTTCTCTTCGAATGTTGTCACTCTTAATTAATATATAGAGTTTATTATTTAACTCCTATTTTTTCTTCACGTAGGATCGCAAGATTTTTCTGAAGAATTTGGATTTAACCGACTCCTCTCTTCAACCCTTTCAAAACATTCTCTATTCCGACTCTCTCTCTCCAATTTCTTCGTCCACTTCCCTCTTTTCTTAGTCCAACGGCACTCGACTCGACTACGGAGCCAGGGATTTCTGGGACATTCGGGAGAGACTGTGACTGAGAGAGGGAAAGAGAGAGAGAGAGAGAGAGCTCGCATGCAAAGGCAAGGAGTATCGTAGGAGTATTGGTGAGCGTCCACGTCCGTGTGATTGTACGCGAAGGACCGAGTCTGGAGGCAGGAACAGGAGTGCAGGATCTAGTGTATACTACCGTGCACAGAGCCTCCTCCTTGCCCGAGCCAAGCCCGAGGGGTTTACGAACACAATAGTTTGAAATATTCGAGCGCCGACAAGAAGTTGCCCTCGCGCCGGTAATTAACGAGTTAAAGTTTGGCGTCGCGACGTCCTCTCTCTCCTTCTCGCTCGCTCCCTCCCACCCTTCTTCCACGCCGCTCTCTGTCTTGGCCGTGCCGCGTTATATTCTCATTCCACCCTGCCATAAGACTGCCGGCATCCATTAGTCGAGTGCCACGGGAATTCTCCTTTTCGCTGCCAAGAAAGCTGAAGATTCTATTTTTCTTCCACGCCCTCCTTTCCTCCACGTTTCGTTCTAAAAGAGAGAGAGTGAGAGAGAGTCTCGAGTTTACGTCTCTCATCCGTGTATGCTTTGTAACGACTTTTTTTTTCCTCCCTCGTAATTTTAATCAACCAATTTCTCGAGAATTGATTAATTTTTTCCTTTTTTTTTTTTTGTTTATCTCGACAGTTAACAAAGAAATTTCGCTCGTAAACGCGAGAATATGCGAGAAAATGAATCGAAGGAAGGAAGTTGGACAGAAATTGGACAAAGTGACTGGGGAATGGAAGGATATCTTGGGGGATGGCCAAGAAGAGCCATGTTGGAGTTGCCGAACGACGATTCGAAATTTCTTGGAAACTGTTCCTCGTGATTCACGAATTCTCTCCAACTTCTCTCTCCTCCCTCTCTCTCCCTGTCGAATCCGTCTCTTTATCGAATCGAAGATACGATTCCACTCAGGGATCCGGATATACTTCTCCCTTCAAACATCGGATACGTCCGAGTAGATAGGTTTAATTGCATGGACAATAAGATCGAAACGTCAAATCCTTGATAAATAGCTTCTTGGAATATCCGTAACAGTTTTGCATAAACGAACGCGGTTCCATCCTCCTCTCTCCCCCTTCCTCCTTTCGAAGAAATAATCGCCAGGATCCGTGGACGGATTAAAACATCACATCCCTCTCCGATCCTGAACGTATGCAGATCTCGCCCCGCGAATATATATATATATACTCACACGTAGGAACCTCGAGTATTTATGTATTCAAATCCCTGCGCTCATCGAGTAAGGGCGTTTGTTGGCTCTTCTAATAGAACCGTTTATTCTCGCATTAGCATATGCACACACGGCTCGATTCACATATGTCACCGACGCGCTGCCACCGGCCGGGATACGCCACGCGTACTACACACACACTCGCCCTCGTTCCCGCCTTTTTATCGATCAACTCGATTCTCTTTATCCTGGAAAAATTACACGCTACGACGGTGCTCGACGATCGGCCCGTAATCGTCCATTTCTCCTCGTCGAATCATCGTCTTATTCTTACACCCTTCGCACGCCGATTTCCTCGAGTCTATCTCCTCTCGGCTATCCTTGCAATCGACTCTCTAAGATGGTCGAAAATATTTGTACGAATAACTCTGAATATTTCAATCGACGGGGTAAGGGAGCGCCGTTTTAAAGTGGCCGCCAGTGGAGGAGAGGATTGATGCTGGTCGAGCGTGGAAGATGAGAGAGAGAGAGAGAGAGAGAGAGAGAGCGGTGAAAGGAGAAGGGAGCGCGAAACACTCGGCTGGTAAACAAACTGTCTGAAACACTCCGGGTCGTTCCATTCCATTCGAGAACTCGGCAAGCCCCGCAGGTCCTCTCGACGGCATTATCTCGGGTACATATTTAAGTGCATGACATGAAGACTGTCACCCTCCTCCCCTTCTCCTTCCCCCTTCCCCCTCCGCGGCGCCTCCCTCCTCCCCCTGACCCCTCCAACCCCTCCGCAAACCCGTAGAACGGAGTGCCCTCCGCAAAACTCACCCCCGCGTGAGAGAGAGAGAGCCTCGCCTCCTAGAAGTCCTCATTTCCCGGCTGCTGCTGTCAGACGCAGCCCTGGGCGGGTCATCAGATACTAGAGCTCGGATAATGCCGAACGGAACGTACACACGTACAATCATCCCCCGCGTGGTAGACATAGGTTCACCGACACGCTCGTGTACCTCCTCCCCCCCCGGTTCGCCGTTTGTACGCGAAGGAAAGATGATAGAAACGGACTGATATACCGCTTCGAGACACCGAGCCGAGTGTTCCGCGGGAATTAGATGTCGGTTGCGCTCGAGCCGAGAAGGGTCTTTCGGCGATCCTTTCGCGAATCTTTTTTTTTTTTTTTCCATTTTTTATTCTTTCCTTCCCTCCCCCTTTTTTTAGAACGTTTTACTTTCCCTCGAATCGATAAAATCGACGAGGACGAGATACTCTTCTTCCACTGAGAGACGAATCGTGATCACGTGGTTTTAAATTAATGGCTCTCGTTTCTTTTTTCATGGCGCGGCACGGAGTGGCGTTTCGGCCTGTGTCGATATTCATTCCCATGGCGGGATTTGGCGGGATTGCGAGCGATTTGCGTCCGAGGAGGCGACGATATCGAAGTCAACAGGCAAATTCGTACAAAACGAGCGAGCACAATCACCGGCATGCTAAGGGCGGTCGGAAGTTGGCGGCGGCTAGGTGGCAGAAGGAACGGGAGGAGGAAGTAGGCGCGACGAGGATCGAGCGAGCCGCCCCGCGTGGCTCGCGACAGAGAGCGAGAGAGGGGGAGGAGAGGAGGAGGGAACGAGAGACCACGAAAGAGGACTCAATACCGATTCAGCGATTCCGGGTCGTTTAGCATTCCATCGACAATCCGGACCGTCGACAGGAAAGTGAGAGTCTTTCCGCCCCCTCGTTTCTCTCTTTCTCTCCACTCCCTCTCTCTCTTTCCCTCCTCCCTCTTCTCCTCCATTATATTCGTTCCTCGTCAGCTGACTGCTTGATCGTTTCTCTTCTTCTCCCTCCCTTCTCTCTCTCTATCTCTCTCATCCCTTACTCCTCTGTCCGATTCTTGGCTTCCTCCCTCGGACGAATTCTACTACTATGTCTCGTCCTCTCCTCGTCGTAGCGACATTCGAGGGTTCGAGAGCGACGTAGAGAGCGCGTTGTCCCGATCTCGGTTCGAAATAGACATCTCGTCTCTCTCTTCTGAAAACCACCCCCTTCGCTCATCGCGGATAACCCTTTTCTTCGGAAGCCGCGATTTGGCCATCGACGACGAAGGTCGTCGAAGCCGCGAAATTGCGGATTGCTTCTCGAGTGCTTGCTCGCTCGTTTCTTGGAATCGGAATCGGAATCGGATCGATCCCAGGAAGAGGAAAGGGGGAGGGAGGAGAAGGAAGAGGAGGAGGAGGCGTTGAAACCGGTATTCCTCGAGCGAAAAGGGGCCACGAAGAACTTTCTCCACCGTTTCTCTTTTAATCATCGCGCTCACTTCGGGTGATACTTTCGACGCGGTGAACTTGCTCGTTGATTTTTCATCCCTTCCCTTCCCCGATTGAAAACGTTCTCCGAAACTTTTAATGGCCGCTATTTACGCCGCGGCCTTCGAACCCCGACAATCAGCCACGAAATACTTCCACTTTTGTTTGCCGAACTCGAAGACCGATACACGTAGTACAGTTTTTCCATGGGGAATGGGAATCCGAGATTTCGAAGAATCTTCTTTCTTTCTTTCCTCTCTCTGAGAGAGAGACAGAGAGGATCGTTTCTCCTCGACGTCATTAAGACCTCTCTCTCGGATGATTCTTTTTTTAACCTCTTGCGCGATAGTAGAGGTGGCCAATTTTCACCGGTATAAAGTTGACGCGATGCCCTCCGAGGGGAGCTGTTTAATTTTGTTTATGCGAGCAGTTTGGAAGACGTAAACACGGTATCTCAATTCACCGGCGTAATTTTACCCACCCGCCTCGTCGGCTGCGTTACGATTATGGCGTAATCATATCGGATTGTTATTATAGCTGATGGCTCGGCAGGGGTTTCGGTCGGAGAAGGGTGGGCAGGCTTATCTTTGAAATATGCTGATAGACCATCCTCCACGACCACTGATCTCCCCTCTTTCCTCCCATCTCTCGTATCCATCCGACACCTCTTTTTCCTTCGCATTTCTTCCCGCGTCGTCACTCGCGTTTTATCGCGTTGGAGCTCGCTGGGAAATTGCCGCGGAGGATCGTCTCCTCTCCACCTTTCTTCCGTCTTTTTTTATCTCCCTTCAAGATTTTCAATTCTTGCCACCCCTTCGAACGCCTCGATTCTTCGCGCTTGGATTTTGGGAAATGATTTGAATTACGCGCGCCTCTTCTTCTTCTTCTTCTTCTTCGAAAAAAATTTACGAGATTGTAAGAAGAATATTGGAGTGTATCGCGCGATCTCGAAGGGGTTCCTTCGTCCCCCGATCGAGCGACCATCGTCAGCCCTCACTGTCACAAACGGTGACGTTGGACGTTAGACATTAGACTACCAAATAAGTGGGTACGTGCCGCATCGTCGGGACTCAAGGGCGGGTGGAGGAGCGGCGGGGGCGGGATCCCTCGGTGGCACCCGCATGCCACCCCCCGGGGGACGCAATCAGAACGTTTCAATCAGAACGCGAGCCCCGTGAGGATCGTCGAAATCGGGACGGTGGGGTGAGTTTCACGATTACTCCGATAACCAACAGGCATTAAATCTTGGGGCGAAGAGGGCGGAAACCCCTTCTGCTCTTTGTCGCCGTGTGCCGCGATTTTAAGGCGGTGAATCACGCAGATCTCGCTTTAAATCCGGCGTTGTCAGAAGCTCCGAGATCGTAGTAGGGGCTTCTCTCTCTTTCTCTCTCTCTCTCTCTCGTTTTATCGACACAGATCTCGGAACGATTGATTTTTTCACGGGGCGAAAATGATCCTCGATTACTCCCATTTGCCGCGTGGTATTTCACGTTGAGAAATTAAAGAGGGTTCCATCGTGTATCGTTGGCGAGTCGGCGATTACATTTTCAATTCCGCTTCCCCCCTTTTTTCTCCCTTTATTTTTTCTTTTTTTTTTTTCCTTTTCCCTTTTTTTTTTTACCCGGCGATAGAAATTACGGACGGGGCAATCCAGGCTGCGCGCAAACGATGCTCGAATCAGCCGCTTCGCTCAGTCAGTCGGTCGGCCGGTGATTTTCGTTCTCTGATCTTTCCACGGACACGCGCACAAGCAGGGCCGGGGCACCCGGCTCCCGTGCACCGGTAGTAATCCGTGCGGACACGAATGAATGGCAAATGAATGGGGCGCGGCGCCACGACGAAAAGTTAATCACGGCTCACCATATCGTTGTAAGGGAGGCTTTTCGGGGGGTGTAACAAGGGGTTGCCCCTTTGGTTCCCTTGATTACATGGGCGTATCTCGATCGCGGATCCTAACGCACCCCCGTCCCCTTCGCGGAGGGGAGGGGGGGAGGCAGGCGTTTTCCTCCATCGTATTTTTCGCCCTCCTCGCCGAGCTCTTCTCGGTTCTCGTTAGCCCATATGGTGCTGTTTGTTTTGTTCCGACTTTTGGGCCCCGGTTAGGAAACAATTATGGATCGTGGTATGGACGACGGGGCACGTCGTCACGGCTGGTCGCCTTGGAATTATTGCGATTACTGCGGGGAGAAGGGGGAGGATCGACGTAGAGGCGATCGCCTACTGTCGTCGAATGGGATTCCTGGAACCCGAACGAAATCGTCGCAGCTACGGGGGTGGGGGGTCGCGCGTCCATCCCCACGATGGGATTCCACGCTTCGATTATATATATATATATATATATATATATATATATTTGTGTGTGTGTGTGTGTGTATACTGGTCGTCATGGACGGTTAGTTCCATGGGAAGAGATTTTCGGGATCGCGAGAACATTTTAAAAGGGGAGGGGGGGAAGGTAGCACGAAGGCAATTATGGTAATGGACTTGCTGCTGTGCGATGGCGCTGCTCTCGAAATCGGGTAGCGATGCAGCGGAGCCTGATTAATTCGAACGGCCGGAGGAAGGCTGGCCGGATCGGCCCAGCTGACGGTGAAAGGTAACAGAATTCCCCCCCTCCTCTCCCTCCTCTCTCGTCAAGTGGATTTTCAAGTGGTTCTGTCCATCCATGAACGAACCTGATCGCGAGCCGCCGATAAGGTCGGCGTCGGTCTCTCTAGCTCGATGTATCTATCGATGTAACGAACGATTTTTATCTCGCCGCTGTTGCTGTCGTGGCTACAATCGTGCACGTATCGACTGTACGCTGTTACGTACGTTACGTTGACGAAGTACAAAGGGCGGCGTACAATGAAGAAAGAAAGGAAATCGGACTAAGTGGATAGAGAGAGAGAGAGAATACAGAAGAGAGGATACGGAGACACGGAGGGAAAAATTAATTTCTGGGAATGAGATCCTCGCGCGTCGGATTTGTCGAGGAGGACAAAGTTTTCGAGTTCGATCGCCTACAAAAGTATTTCGATCTTCGTTCTATGCGAATTGAATCGAGAGAGACGCGAGGAGGAGGAGGAGGGATCGCGAGAGGAGTCGCTCCTTAATGAAATGGCGCTACCTTTCCCCACCGTTTCCTCGTGGGATCCGTATTGTTTAGGAAGGTCTTGTAGTTTTTCAATAACTAAGATTGGATGGGGACACGGGCGGGGATAATACGCGTCGAGATATCGAGATATCGAGACCCTGACTCGGTTCCTTCCTTCGTTTCGTTACAACGATAATAATCCCTTCATCGCAGTCATGGAATGCGCGTGTCCATTGACGGGGGGTTAAGAGACAGACCGTCACTTTCCATTTCTCCTTTTCCGTTCGAAACGCGCCACTTTCTCCCCCACCTTTATTTTCTCCCCCGATCCCAAAGTTATCGCGCGAGGAGAGAAAAAAAGAAACGGTGGAAAATATCGCGAGAACGCGATATGACGCGTGAAGAGTCGAGATCGAAGCGGATGAAGGGTGAAAAAAGAAGAAGAAGAAAAAAGAAAGTACGGGAGGAGGACGCGTTTCGAACTGAAAATGTATCATCGAGTATCGCGACGATGCTCGTCAGGCGTCGCCTGGTGAAGAAAAAAAAAAAAAAGAAAGAAAAAGAAAAAAAAAATCGCGGCGCGTGAGTGGGGCCCGCGTGGAAAAGTTTCGAGGGGTAACTCGATTTCAGAGATTGTTCTATCGGCAGTGAGTGCCAAGCGGCAGAGTGAATTGTAAAGTAATTGCATAAGATTAGTAGCGGCAGGCGCGGAAGCCACTCTGTCGGTTACTTCCAGTTCAATGAGTCTGAACGACTTTACTTTGATTCACCCTTCTCCCTCTTTCTCTTTCGTCGGTGGCCCTCCCCTCCCCTCCCCTGCCCCGTTCCCCACGTTTTTCTTTCTCCTCGCTCATCTCTTGCCCCCGTCTTCGCCCTTTCCTCCCCAACCCACCTCTCTCCGCCACTTTATGTCCCATCTGCATTTCATCGGGCTAATTTGTTGAGATACCGCTTGCCAATATTTCAGTCTTTTTTACCCCATTGGGCCGAATAAAGGGAAGGGACGAAGCTCTCGCTCGCGATCTCGAAACGGATAATTGCTCCCCGTTCCCCCTTCGACCGACCGAGCATCCTCTGACTAACCATGCGCGTCGAGATTCGGATTCACCGGCGAAACTTTGGAGCGACGCGCCTCCCTCCCCCCCGTTTAATTAACGGGAAATATGTAGATTTATTAACGGGCGATAATGGTTTCGGTACATATAATCGGCGGGGCGGCGACGGGGAGGGGGATATCGAAACGGGGAATCGAAATCCTTGTTGCACCGTGTTGCTCGTCGCGCCCCCTGATTTACGATCGCGGTTTTAATCAAATGTCGTGGATCGCCGGACACAGGTGGGATCGGAATCCGAAGTGCAGGCAAAGGCAGCGGGGCCCTTGTTGCGCTCCGCGGGTTTCGATCGATCCAGTGACGACGACCAATCTGTCGCGCTATCGGCGAGCAAAGCGAGCCGCGCAATTCCCTCGATATGGAAGGAGGAAGAGGATTTCCTCTCTCGTTCGAATTAGGCTACGATCCATTAAGAGATTCTTCTCTCCGCGTCCATTTTCGAACGAGGGGGGATCGCGAAGGCGACGATTGAACCGGTGGAAGGAGGAGGGGAGGGGAGAGGGAGAAAAAGAGCCGTGAAGGAGTGGAAGGAAATTCGCGCGATTGAAATCCAGCCCTCGTCCCGATTTCCAGGGGACGTGTACGAGTGGAAATTCGCCGACTGCGAAATGGATTTGCGACAAGGTGACGCTGGAACGGACCAGGAATTCTGATAAGGAGACTTCTTTTCCCTCCCTCTCTCTCTCTCTCTATTTCTTCCTCTCTCGGTCGCACCTCGGTCGAGCGATTCCAACGCTAGAGAGGAAGACAGAGGGAGGGGAGGAGGACGGAGGGGAAGAAGGCGAGGCTGGAAAAGCGGAGGCTTGGGAAGAAGGAAAGAGACTCGCGCGGACAATGTCCGAGTAATGGTCGCCCCGGGCTACTTTTATATCCTGGGAGACCCGTTGAAAGCTAATGTCCGTGATAACAGCCTCCCCTCCCCCCACCCTCCGCCCCCTGACCAGCTGTGTACCATCCTTTCGTGCCAACCTCTAGGAGCTTCCTTCGTAGTCGTAGTCGTCGAGTTAAAAAAGGCGGCCAGAATTTAAAGGACACTCGGTCCAAGGATCGCACTTCCCTCCCTCCCAAGCAAGAATTTTTACGTCGTCGCTGGACGAGATCGTGTCATCTCTCTCTCTCTCTGTGAGGGTTGAAGGGTTGGAAAGGAATGTGAAAAGAGTAGGAATGAAAATCGTAACACCGTACGGGGTTGGAAAGGTTTACGAGCTCTCGTTCGGGGTGGGCGAATTTTCGAAACACACCCTCGAGAGAGGGAGACAACGAGGAGCGATATATTTGTCGTGTCAACAATTTAGCGGAAAGTGGGGTGGCGCGGCACTCGACTTAATGCGACGAGGCTCGAACAGCGAAACGACTAGAACGACCAGGACATGACGACAACGACGACGACGACGACGACGATGACGACGAGGATGCCTTTCGAGGACGCGCTGCGGATCCCTGTCTCTTGGTGGTTGTACGAGGTTTCTGGGGGATCGTACGTGGGGTCGACTCTCTCTCCGTTCGGGAGGGGGACGGCTAATGAAATATCCGTGCCGGTTTAACCGAGTTACAAGCCCTGTGAGCCGCCACCCCAAAACCGGCGACGACCCTCTACGATGCTTCTCTCTCGTAGTGGAGGAGCGAGCACGAGGAAACATATTGTCCGCGAATAAACCTTTCCCCCTTCTCTCTCTTCGTACCCCTTTTACCATTTTTTTATCGTAAATAAATAAAAACGGTTTGGAAAACTGGCCGATGATCGAGAATCGGATGGAGACGCGTAGCGCGTGAAAATCACCGCGCTTTCTTTCTTCCGTCATCCGGTAGAAAGAACGTGTGTTACCAATATATATATATGTGTGAGTGCGTGGTCAGGGTGATGTTTCCGTGTCCGAGCGGAAGGGGAAGGGAAAGGAAAAATCGCGCGTATTGGGTATCTGTCTTTTTGGCGAGATAGCCAAGTATAAAAGGTATCCTCTTACCCGACACCTGTCTCTCCGCTTCCTTACTCGAGTTTTGCTACCTTCAACGTCGCTGCTTCGCGCGTCGTCGACACGCACCGCGTGCTCTCCTTTCCACGGATTGGACGTCGATTTCCGTTTGTTCCGTTTTCACGCTCGATCAAGGAACACAAGGAGTTGGTTAATACGGTTCGGTGGAAGCGTGTTCTTCGGATGGAAGTTTGTGCCAAAAAAGGGGGGGGGGAAGGGGAGGGATTAAAACATCGGTGGAAAACATCGTTCGGGTCGAGGCGCAGCGGTCGACGATACGAACCCTCGATCACGGATTCGTACCTGCGTGGTTGAACGAGCGAGCGCGCCCGTTGCGCGTTCTCCCACGGTCACCCTTACCCTGCGCCTGCGAGCTTAGGATCAACGCGCACTGTCTGCGTGTTGCGTAAACGCGTAATACGGTACATTAGCTCGATCCATCATGCGAGAAGGATCGACTTAGCGTATGTACATATCGGGAGCTCAACTGTACACGAGCTTGCTATACCCTGTGTTGAATTAGTGTCCGACAGACCATCGATACCTACCCTTGCTAGATAGATAGATAGACAGACAGACAGATAGATAGATAGATATCGTGACGAAGTACTTTTTAATCCTCCGGTGCTCGGTTTTTTTCGACGGTCGAGCCAAATAAATCGAACTGTGGTCAGAGTCCAATGTTATTTATATATATATAAAACTCTCGAGTTATCGTTGATCCAACCAAGGTGAATAAATTGGACGGGGGATGAGAGGGTGGGGGAATAGCTTTGTTTAGAGGTATTCAGCTTGTTAGAGAGAGGAGAATCCGCGGGAATTCGGACCGTTTATCATCGTCAGTAGCACTCGCGGCGAGCGCGTGCGAGTATTACATATTTACCTCGTACATGGCCGCTTATTAAAGCTGCCTAATACACCCCCGCGCGCGGCAAGTGGAGTGTATTAAATTTAAATAAAAATACCGGCAGCCGTGTTCACAAGCCGAGTCTATAAATCAGAGGGACAGCCAGCCGACCGACCGGAGCTCCGCAGAATAATACCCCATATTTATGTTCTTCTCCGTAAAAATCCCGTCCACCGTCTACCCCGTTCCGTTTCCCTCGCCCCTCTCCGCCGCGCCTAGCCCATCCACGCTCCGCTTTTTTCCTCTTCCATCCAAAACTTGCCGTTGATGCTCCCGTTTCAAAACGGTGATCCACCTTTTCCATCGAGATATACACTTCACTTTATACGTCTCCTTATATATACACGAGTTATAATTATATATATCCACGATTTGTTAAAATTTTTCTTTCTTTTTTTCGAAAAAATCGTTACGAATTTACGCGGGAATTTCGAACGACGGTTTTCCTTCTTCCATCTCCTTCTTTCCGGAGAAAGGAAAGGAAGGACAAGGATAGAGTCTGGCCGGGGAGTAACCGGAGAGGGATGGAGAGGGAAAGGACGTTTATAAAGCGATGACGTTAAATATTCGGAGCGCGGCCAGGTTAATTTACACAGGCGGGATGCACCTACGCTACGATATGGACGTGCCTTAATCTATGCGCGGAACGGTCAGTAGGGTGTGGCAGCAGGTTGGATTATGTGACCGGGAGCAGTAATGAGGACAGCGACAGGATAAATCACTCGTTTCTCGCGGCAAGGATAATCATAATCCCGCGCGATCCTGTTCCCGGGAGTCTTGCATGGATGTTCACCTTTCGCGCCGCGGGGACACTGAATTCATTTACTCCTCCCTCCCTTCCTTCCTTCCTTCCTTCCTTCCTTCCGTCTCGCGAGGAATCCCAACCCCAGTTCTTTGCGTCTGCCTTCTCTTTCATCTTCAATTCTGCTTTTCTCTTTCCCAGCTTTCGAGACAGTTCTCTTCTATTCCTTCGTCTTGGGAAAATGTCCGAAAGAGACTCTGGAGGAATCTTCTTTAATCGACAGATGTTGTCCGATTGGTGGCTGATTCAAAAAAATAATTTACTCTTAGTGGTTATGGATATATCTTCCTCTCCTTCTAGATTAACTTTGTCCTTCCTCTCCCTTCCCTCCTCTCTCTTTCTATCTCTCCATCACCGAGGTAACCAGCGCCTCGAAAGCAATGAAATTTTATCGCTTGATGCGTGCCTCGTCCCGTAAGTGCCGTAACAAATATCTATAAATATCGGGATTATGTAAAGGTGCTCCCTGTGCTTCCCCGAGATTCCTCCTCGACGTGTGTTGGCGAGCCACATCCTGACAGGATACGTGCGTGGGCATCTCGCTTCTGCCCTCCCTATATATATATATACCTCCGTTGCTAACCCGACTAATCCCATTAACACGTGCCGCCATTGTGTCACCGAGCCACGACTCCTTGGATTGAAATATTTTGATCCCGCGAGACGCCAGCTCGTGGAAGCGGCCATTATCGGGAGACAGGGTGAATGCGAGCGTGATTGCCGGACAGACCTGTAAGTGGTCTTCCTTTTTTTTTTTTCCCCCTTCCAATCCCTGTCGATCGAAAACAATTACAAAAAAAATCCCCTGAAGGGCCTTTTATCGATTTCGACTTTATATACAAATAGAAGGAGGGAGGGAGGGAGAGGCGAGAAAAGATTAAAAAAGGGAGAAAGAGAGAAAAATTGACGATCCGATAACAAGGGTTTTCGAGGGAAGAGAGACAGGATGGCAAAGTTAAGCGGTAGGTAACGTCTTTCCGCGTCATTTCCAGCTCTCCTTACGAGGCCGTTAACAGCATATTTTTGCCGGCCGTAACTCGACTTTATTGGACAATTAACGTTTCTACCGCGTTCTCCCCCATGCCGAGTCCCTTTATGTTACCGTGTAGACGGCCTCACTCGCGTTCGGCCTCTCCTTATTTCCAATCTCTGCCTTTCTCCGTCTCTATTCTCGTCCCACCCTTCCCGTTTCTGTCTCTCCGCGCCCGTGTCTGAGATAAGACTTTTTTAAATCTGGCGACACGGCAGCACGGGGGAAGAGAGAGTAAGAAAGAGAGAGAGAGGTGAGGCTGGTGGCGGCGGTGGAATGAGATATTTCGGAATAATGAGCGTGGATGGGCGTGCCACCGGATAAACTGTATTTATGAGGCTTGCCTACCTCGCGGCTTTCTTCGTATTAAAATCCTTGCCCCGATCTACGCAATAGGAGGCGAACAAGAAGAAGAAAAAGAAGAAGAAGAGGACGGCCAGATGGTCTACCGGGTGTGCATTTCGACGCGATGGATTTCAATTATCAATCGAAAAACGAAAACTTCTTCTAAAATTTCCCCCTCTTTTGAATCGATTCCGATCCGAGTGATGAAGCGACGACGAGTGAAGACGTTCCGGCTGAATTACGCAATCTGCCCCACGATTTAATTACGAATCATTCTCTATTTGCTCCACAGTTTAAATTGCTCGTAAAATGCTTGGCCGCATTATTGCACGCGCGCAGTAATTACCTCTTAACCGGTTAACCCCTCGGTTAAATCGTCCTCTGCCATCATCCTCTTTGATCCGGTTATATTATATGTATATATATATATATATATATATATATATATATATATATATATATCTGACTCGTTGGACACGAGATTTTTTTTTGATCATCGTTTTTTCGAAACTTTCTCGCGACGATTTTTCCCTCCTCGAAGCGAGGATGGGAGGGGGTTTGTTGCGGTTAGCCGAAACAAACGATGCACGAACCCATCGACGACCAAGCGAGGAGTGTCGTGGAAAAAAAAGAAAAAAAGAAAGAAGGAAGAAAGGATCGTTTCGCGATTTATTACGAAAAAATGAAGGTTGAAGCTAGACGGAAAGACGGAAAACGATCCCCGGTTAAGCGACCTGGGGCACCGTGTCGGTTGACACGGCTTTGGTCGAGTACAACGCGCGACCGGGTCGATTGTCGCTAACAATCACAGTTTGTTATTTGGTCCAATTAAAACATCCTCTGTCTCTCTCTTCTTTCTTCCCACAGCCTTTGCCTCTGTTGCGTTGCTTTTTTGTCCAACGTGACGCACACGGCCGGGCTAGAAAGGTTCATTGACATTGTGCGGGAGCGTGTATAAATTTTGCGTGCTCTTTGTTCCTTTCTTTCTTCCCTCTTTCTTCCCCCCTTGCAATCATCTCTCTCTCTCTCTCTCTTCTCGTTTCTCCTCTCTTCCTCTTCTCTGTACGCGTATTTCTGTTTACGTTCACTTTATAAACGACTGTTTTTGTCGTTAATCCTTTGTCGATTAAGATTCTTACGGCTTAACTTACGTTCTCGCTTACGTTTGCATTTCTTTCTTTTTTTTTTTTTTTGGTGGATGATGGATCGTTCGAAAATTGCGATTTTCCTTTCTTTCCTTTTTCTTTCAATCGTTTCCTCGACCGACTCGATAAAAGATAAAATTGATCGATAAAATTTCTTCGCTTCTCTTGAAAAATCTCGATAGAGGGAAAGAGAGAGATAAATATATATATATATACATCCCATTTCCTGTCTCCTTGGACTCTTGTTACTTATACACAGAACGAGACGTTTGAATTTCCACGTGTTTTTCTTTCATCCGCGTTATTTCAACTGGAGGAATTTAATGCATTTCCCTTGTATGGCCATTCCACGGGTGTTCCCGTATCAGGACGCCATTTTGGGTTCTCTGTCACTGAGAAGTACACCCTTTCGTCGGCCTTAAGAAGCCCTCGAGTTCCGTCGGGCCACTCGAAACTATTTTCGTATCGCGATGAAAAGAAATCGATAAAGCTGGCGAAGGGCAACTCGAGTGAATAGACAAGAAGGGTGCTTCTATGGGCGAACATGATTTTTTCTCTTTTTCTTTTTCCTTTTTTTTTCCTTTTTTTTTTTCTTTTTCCTCCAGAAAACTTCCGCCGAGTAGTCACGCTCCCATTCGTCATCTCCCTCGAGAAACATCCTCCATCGATTATTCCTCGATTCTTGCCGAATACCGTTTTCTTTCGTACGTCTCGCTCGCTCTTCCTCGAGATATCGATTTCTTTTCGCCCCGAAAAAACGGAGAAAAGTCGAGTCGCTTTTCCAGGAAAGAAGAATCCGAAGAAAGAATACGCGGAAAACCTTGTCCCGAACTTTTCGATTAGAACGATGAAATTGACTTTAAATTTGATTTGGACGAATTTCGAAAGCGATCGATTTAACGAGGCGAAAACCGTGCGAATCCGAGCAGGCGGTGTTTAAACCCATGGCCTCCTCCTCCTCCTCCTCCCTTTGATTTTGTACACAACGAGCCACCCTTTTTCCTATTTTTTTTTTCTCGAGCCGCGACACGTGTCCTGTCGCGTTTTAAAAGTGATGTCCTCGATGACGTAGAAGATGGCAGCGAGGACTTTTAGCAGGCCAAACATTGCGTGCTTCGTGTTACCACAAGTTTTCGAGTTACAAATGCCTCGGTATGCGGGCTCGAGTACATATTGCTTTTTATCCAAACATTTCGTATTTGCACGAGGGATGGGAGTGGGTTTATTCGTGGAAGGGATGAGGGTAATCTCTTTCTCTCTCTCTCTTTCTCTCTCTCTCTGTCTTCACCGCATAAAGATTTTTTAAGATTTGGAACTTTTTATCTATTCGTTTAGAATTTACAATTAACGAAGAATAAGTAAGAGTATATCTCTTACTAGTATATTTTTATTACATACATTCCTCGACTTATATCTCTCTTATCTCTATTTCGTTTAAAAAATAGAATACGAATATTTTGGTAAAAAAAAAAAAAAGTGAATTCAAAAGCGACTCGCCTATCTTCCACCTCTATAATTTATCCATCCAACGATCCGCTGCTATCGGTTCTTGGCCGGTCAGCAACGCGTTTTCGATCGTTCCTTTCTTTTTTTTTTCTAATTCCACGCCTCTCGCTCGATCTCTATTATTTCTCGCTCGTTGTTGGAAGTTGGCAGGGCGGGCTTCTTTCTTTTTCCCTCTTTTTTCCCGTTTCTTTTTTTTTCGTCACCTCGACTCGTCGTCGGGAAGAATCGGGAGCTGTGGGGTCGATCGAGGCGATCGAGAGCGGGGGGGGGGGGGAGGGTAGTAGCGGTTGAGGCGACGATTTACCGCGAAATCGGAGCACGTGTTCCTGGCACCAGAAGCCAGCACTGACAACCTCCAATAACTCAAGCAAGCCTTCAGCCCGCCTCGACGCCCCCTTCGACAAGCCCCCCTCCTCCCCCCTCCCTCCTCCCCCTTTAAATTGCAAGGTCCAGAGCGGCGCATTGACAGATGTACACACGCCCCCCTCGTGTCGACCGTCGTATTAAATATGTGGTCGACGTCGCGGTTGTATTCCTCTCTCTTTGCCTCGACTGGGAAAATTAAGGGAGGAAGGAAATCGAGAGGGAATAATTCCCCTCAGGAAAAAAATTCAGCGTTCAACAAAGCTATCGTTCGATTTATGCTCAGACACTCGGACACGTCGTTATTCATCCGATACCTTCGACGTTTGCATACCTCGGGATCGTTTCGATTAATCTCGTTTTTTAAAAAGAATCTTAAAGAGAGTCTCCGGAAGAGAATTGAAATTTTAATCGAGAAGAAAGAGGAGGAAAAAAAAAATGGAAAAATATATAGAGGAGCCGGAAAGTAAAAAAAGATGTTGAGCCTCGTCGTAATTGGGCGATTTAACCTTAGACGCGAAGGGGATTCGATGAGCGGCAGGTGAGTAGTCATAAGGGAAAGGCTGCCGCCTTTAATTGCACCGCGAAGCAGTCGGGGTGCAATCAATTATCCGACGACTAATCTGCCTAATCCTAGCCGCAGAGGGCAGCCAGCGAGGCGCGGCGTAATCGCTCGTCGATCGCAATTACCGGGTTGCGGTTAATAAGGAGATCACCGAGGGCTGGTTTGCAGGCCCGAAGGGGCGGCGCTCCAACCCCCGGCTACGGGGGTGGTTGCGAGGGATATATATATATAGATAGAGCGTAGACAAGCGAGCGTGGAAGGCAGGGAGCAAGCCGGGGTTGGACCAGGCCAGACTCGGCCCGGCGAGCACATTCACTCGGCCTCGTAATCGGCTTACCGATTGCCAATCATCAGTCAAAGAGCTGGCGACGAGAAGCAGCCCGAACTTCCCTTGGATCTTCCTTCTTCCTTCCTTCCTTCCTTCTTTCTCTACTACCCTGTCTCGTTCTCCCTGATTCCACGCTTTTCTCCCTTTTTTTTTCCCTCCCTCTCTTCTTTCATCCCAACGCGAGCGTCGCAGTTTTCCAGAGAGAAAGCTCTCTCTCTCTCTCTCTCGTTCGATTCCGGCTAGATTCGATCGATCAATTTTTAGAAAATTGTTTCCATCTTGATCTCAAGGCTGGAACGATTATCGGGAAGATTTTTACTACGCGGCAATTAGGGAGGAACGACGTTGTCGCCTTCTCGGAGAGAGGAGAGCGAGGATCCGTGGCAGAGTGTGACAGAGCGGCATGTGCAATCATCGACGTATGCCAGAGTGGTTCTAATTAATTAATACCCGGGTTGGAGGGGGAGGCTAGGCAGGCGTAGGGCAGGACGCTCCGCCAGCCACTAATTAGTGGCACCGCGGCCGTAATTAGTGTTTACACGTCATTATCGACGATCGGAATTTGTCGGAATCAATTATAAAATATGTCGGCCACTCGTTGCCTCTCGTGCCTCCGCCCTCTGTGTATAGATAGACACCGAGAGAGAGAGAGAGAGGGGGGAAGGGAGGGAGGGAGGGAGGCAGCTCCCTCCGCTTCCCAGGCAGGCCCTGTGTGTAAAAGACCGTCGACCGTGTTCGTGCCCGCAAACCTGGCTGCCGTAACACCCTCGACACCTTTCCACCCACTCTGCCGACACCCCCGCGACAATCCCCCTCCCCTCCCAACCTCTCTTCTTTTCTCTCTCTTTTTTTTTTCTTCTTTTTTTCGCCATTGCGCCCGAAAGCTGGCTCAGCTTGACCCGCATCGTCGAATCGACAATTTCCTGGGCCGGGCGAAATAAAATTCCCGAGCCGTGGCTGCCCGCCGAGCTTGTTAATTATCGTGGACCAATTATAGAATCGGTTCGCGTTCAGCTGAAGCCGTCGTCAAAGACCTTTTTCGTGTACGCTCGATCTGAGGGGTGAGATATATATATATATATTTCTAATAGTCTCTCTCTCTATATATATACTCTCACGTTTTCGAACGATTAATCGGAACGAGTTTAACCAAGAATTTATTTACCAGCGTTGCTCGCTTTTCTCTCTCCCTTCCCTCCCCCTGGGAGAGGAGGATAATGGAGAGATTTATCCCGCTCGCTTGGATCCTTAACGTCGATTTCGAAACATCCACGAGGAGGAAGTAAACACGGGGTAGGGGTGAAAGAAGGTGGAAGAAGCGGGTGGACAATGGATAATTTAAACAGGGCCGAGGAAAATGCATGGACTGAGGGAGGTGAGGTTGAAAGTTTACCGAACAATTATTGTCCCCCCCCTTCCCTCGATTAAATTCGTTTCGCTCGTGGGGGCAGAGGAAGTGGAGGGAGGGGGAAGGGGTTGGTTGGCTCGTCGGTTGGTTCGTCGAATGCAGGAAGAAACCGGGGCTCGAAATCGCTATTTTTCCCTTTTCCTAGTCCCCCGTTGTCCGTTTGTTTTCCCGTTCCTTTTCCGAGAAATCGGCGATTTCCCCGGGCTTACCACTGTTTACTCGATTTTTTCGCCCACCCACCCCCACCGTCGCCCGTTTGTCTCTAGGAAGAACCTAACCGATGAAATCCATTCCCCTTCACCGGCCGTGTGCACCGGCAGTGTCAGAGACCGTGAGGGGGTGGAGTGCAGGGTAAACACTTGTAGATTTGGCGCACGTTGCCAACGAATGGCCAAATAATTGGTGGAGTTTCGCGAATCGAGTCGGTAGCTCCGGCTTTTCTCTCTGTTGCTCTTCTTTCCACCCTTCGTGTGTGTGTGCGTGCGTGCATGTGTGTGTGTGTCTACCACTCCCGCCTCTGGCTCCACTGTAACACCGTTGCACGTCGTACGACTGAATGTTGGCATGATTGGCGCCTCGTGCGACAGCCTGGACGCGGCCGGAATTCCTGATTATTCCTGGCTCCCGCTACCAACAGCCCCCGGGGCTGATTATTATTTTAGAACGTACGACCAGGGTTTTATGCTCCGTTACAATCCGTCATCTCGGCGTTATCGATACTGGCTGGTCGCCGCCGCCGCTTCGTCGACGCGTGAATCGAAATTGTTCCGACCACCACCCCTTTCGCGTGTTTTCCTTTTCTTTCTTTTTTCGTTTCTTTTTTTCCCTGAAAAATTCTTGTTTCTTGATTAACAATCAGTCGATAAAATTATTACAAAGGAATCGAGAGTGAGATTAAAGGAAATTCGTCCGATCAAACTTTCAGAATTGCGCTCGTCATTTCAACCCTACGTAGATTCGTCTCTTCGTCGTTTCTCATTCTCGAAACTGTTTGTAGAATTGAATGAACGTAATTGTCCAACCGTTAGTTGATACTTGCCGCGTATCGACAATTTCAACTCTTTGTTCAAGCACACTTCGCTTCGCAAAAATTAGACCTGTCGAAAGCGACTGTCGAACAAATACACATTATACTTAAAATAGGAAGAGAGAAAAAAAAGAACGGTATACTTCTCTACATATTTTTCTCCTCGCGTAAAGAAATTTTGAGATGGAGGGGGTAGATAGATTCACGGGCTACCCCTATATTCGATTCCCCGTTACGAAGTCGGGTCACTTCTCGCGATAGCGTCGCGAGGCCTATCAATAACCGGTCGGGGATACTTTAAACTAAGTCTAAAACATCGTCCTCGAGGGGACGCTCTCCCGATCGGGCCCCTAAAAAGCGCCCGATAAAATCCATCCGAGTCATTCTATCGAGCTTTACGACCGGACGAACATCCTTTTAAATCGCGCCAATGGAAGTAAGGGAGGGGATCCTTTCTCAAAGACGGAAAGAGAGAGAGGAGACAACATCTCTCCTTCTCCCCCGAATAATAAATCGAATATAAAATTGAGCGCAAAGCTGCTCAAAAATGTAGGTAGAAGTTGAGTATCTCGTCTGGACGAGGATAGTTTCCAGGAGGTGCATGGTCGGTTCCGTTCTCACAATCGCGGTAACGAGGAGAGAAGGTCGGTGGTGCCCCTTGACCCCACGCCACGCGTCGCAAGACAGTTGTTGTCGCAGCAACTTTGGACAGGTCGACGGGAGCTTTTTTTTTTTTTGTTCGCAGAAAACGCGCGATTGTTCGTGTAAACGAGTCGTGCGGCGGCGATGTGTCGCGGTCGTCCAGAAATCGGGGGGAGCGGAGGGTTGAGCGCGTACATATATATATATATATATATATATATATGTAGGATACGTTGGAGGGTTGATTCTCTGAACGTGCGACGTTAGGAAGCAAGAACCCCTCGCCCCCCTTTTGTCTACGCTCGATGGAATCGAATTTTACGCCCCTCCACTCGTTGCATTGTCTTAATCGCTTTAGTAAATCTGGTTGGCGCGCAGATGGAAATTTTATTTCTGTTTTCGGGATCTCTCCTCTGTTTGCTCTGTAAACCGATACTACTTCCCGGTCACAATGGAATTTGGACGATCCAAATTCCACCCTTTCTTTCTCTTTTCTTTTCTTTTCTTTTCTTTTTTTTTTCCACGACCACCCTTGGACCACCGTTTGTTTACGTGGAGCGTTTTTTGAACGCGTAATTTCATTCGTGCGATCGTCAATCGGCGTCGAAACGATTCTAAAATTTTATCGCGGCTCGAGCATTATTATCGCCCCACGGCGTTTGTTGTTCGTACGTTGGAAGGGAGGTTTGCGGAGGGGGGCGAGTGGGAATCGTGCTTCAGGATGGAATCTGAACGTAGGTGCGCGCGCGAGCGCGAGGAAATGTCAGAACACTCGTGTCGAGATAGTTGACACGTCGTACCCTCCCTTCTGGGCCCATTATTTAACCAGCATCCTACCGCGGGGGGGAGGGAGGTGGGACGCTCTCTCTCTCCTCGGGGGTGTTTCGGTGGCTGATAGATGCCACACACTGAGAACGATTGTGTCGCAACGATTCTCGTAAATATATGCGCGGTGTGTGATTGACGCCTGCGACGACGAACGTCTGCGTCCCCCCTTTCGGTTCGTGGGATTGGTTCAGGGTCATTTCTCGAACGGTCGCATTTCTCATGGCGTGGAGATGATAATCGTGACATAGGATCGATAGGCGATAAGGATGGGATTCTTCTCGTCGAAAAAAGTAATAGAATCCGTTTCCAGATAATACGTGGAAAAGAATTCGGGAATTTCTTCGAAAGGGTTTCGACGAAGGGAGACAAGTTTTTGTTTGTCCAATTCGTTCAACGATTCGATAATAACGTTTAGTTTTGGGGGCGAGGCAAATTAGTTTATTATATATATACGAGGCGTAGTAGAGGGTAGTTTAAAAATTGGAAGGCACTTTGCTATTACAAAGTCTATATGTGGCATTGTAGAATGCACGGCGGGGCGTGAATTGTGCGGCGAGGGGGTGTGTCCCCCTTCTTGCGACGTTAGGGTGAGGACCGTGAGCCACGTGGTGATGTGAAGTAGGTTTTTACGGGGTCGGGGATCGAGAAGGATGGTAAATAGTTTTCACGATGGTTGGAGGGAGGGAGATGGAAAGAGTGCGTGCGCGTTAACTGGTGCTAAGTGAATCTGTGGCCATGCTTTGGGGACGCGTTTCACGGGGAGGGTCGAGAGAACACCGCTAGGAACACCATTGAATTTCATACGTACAGGGACCACTTCTCTCTCTCTCTCTCTCTCTCTCTCTCTCTCTCTCTTCTCTCTCCCCCTCTCGTTAACGATCGTACAAACCGATTATCGCGTGTATTTTGCAATAGGCACCGTTTTTTCGCCGCTCCTTCGGAGGAAAAAATATTATTAACGACTTATTTTTTTCGGTGTAGGTTTAAAAAAGAATCGTTCGCATAGACGGATGGGGACACGAAACTGGAAAGTTTCCGCGCGGGTGGCCTTTATTAATAAAATGTCGTTAAAAAGCCGGGGGTACCACAGGTTAAATAACGAAAATTGAAACTTTACATATTCAGGGCTGTTGGGGGGGCGGGAGGGAGCGCCCGGGGTGCGCCTCGTTTATCCGAACAACGCGAGACCATAAAATCGCGGCACAATGCGGACACGATAAAAAATAATTTATTGAAGAATAAAAGTTCCCGGCTACGAACTTTCTCCTTTTTTTTACCGCAACGGGTTGTGCGGTACACGCGCGCTCGTATCCGCGCGCTGCCTTTTAATTAAAATAACGCGTTCAAAAGGGAATTTTACTTATACAGCCGGTGTCACGATTGTTATTAATTTAATTCTAGCCCGGTCTAATTGCGCCGCGCCGATAATTCTTCCGTCCGCGTTATGTTAGGAAAAACTTGCACGGAGAGAGAGCACGCTTCAGATCTTCGTCCTCGTCCTCGTCGTCGTCGTCGTGGTCGTCGCCGTCGTAGTCGCGGTTTATTTTCGCTGTGCACGCGGGACAATAAACGACAAACCGACACGAGGTAGAACGACGGGGGGGAGATTTTACCCCCTCCCTTCTCCCCCCCCTCCCCGTGGCGTACTTTCTGCGTTCTACGCGACCACGACGACGGTCCTTTGTCCCGCGACTGGTCGCCTTAATTATTTTTCACACGCTCGCCGTCTTGATTTAATTAACGCATTACCGCGTGCCCGCCTGCGTCTTGGCTTAATTGGGAGAATAATTTTGCGTCGCAGGGTGCGCACTGTTTCGGTGTTCCTTGTGATCTTTCCAGCCACTAAGTAGTCGAACCCAGCAATGCAGCCAGCCTTTCTCTCGTTGCTGGCCGGAGGCGAGCCAGAGGAAAACCCGACTTCTCCCTCTAGAAGGGGGAGAAGCGTTATTCCGCCACGAAAAACGTTTCGCAAGAACTACGCTCCTACGTTCTTCGCTCGCTCACTTTTTTCCCTCCTCCTCTTCCTCGATTCGACGAAACGTCTAGTGTTTCGATGGAATTGAGAAAGAGAGAGAGAGAGGGGGAGAAGGAACTTGGAGGGTGGGTCCGTTCTCGAGCGCAAATACGGACAGGATGAATCCGTTATCGGGAATACGCGGGTATCGAGTAAAACAAGCCTGTTAATTCGTGGCATCCCTTGGCTTAATCCACCCCCTCGGCCGCTGCCGATATCGATATCGCGATAAAATCTCGATACCGTCTCGTACGAAACTCGTATATATAATAAAATCGGATTACCCGCGCGAGAAGGGACGAGGCATATGCTGTGTCCAACCGGGAAGAGGGAGGGAAGAGCGGAGCATATTGGAAGGGTGGGACAGAGACGGGGAGATTCAGGGAGAAAGTAGGACGGCTACGGCACCCCTCGCGACGTGGCCGCACCACGTCACGCTACCCTAATAATAATAATACCCACTCGCCGCTGTGTGGGATAGTCGTTGGAATATCATCGTTGTCTGCTGAGCGAGAGCTGCTGCTGATTTTTCGGGGGCCAACCCCGACGATCGCCGCCACCCTCGTCCGTCCAGGATCCCGCATCGCGCGACGCGCGCCGCTCCCCGAGAGCCTCGTTCCCCGAGTATTCATGACCCCGGATCCGTGACGAAATTTCATTCTCCCCCGCTATCCGATCGATTAGCCACAAATATCGGGGCAATAAAATTCCCGCGTAGAAGAAAAAATCCTCGAGTGAAATAGAGGAGGGGTACGCGTTATTTTATTACAATTCGATTCGCAAAGGGTTGTGAAAATCATCTGGACGATCCACCACCACAACCCCTCCTTCGTTTCCATCTCCTTCGAAAGAACGAAAAATACGGGGAGAGAGAGAGATGAGATTGGACGATGGACCAGTCGTTAGCGCGTTAGAAATCTCCGTAAAGGGGCGAAGGGATGCAATCAGAGGCTACTAATAATTTGCCCCCCGCCCCCTCTGGACGAACCGTGGCACGGCAATAATAATAATAATAATAATAATAATCATCATCATCATCATCATCATCATCATCATTCCCTCCCGCGGTCGTTGGCGTCCTTGCGCCACGCATCCCCTCTTGCAACCCTCCGCAGGGACTAATCGCCGCCACTGCTAATGATTTATAACCGACGCGCGCGTGTACGTGGAGGGAATCGGCGGCTCGAGTGTGCACGGCGGCTCGAACCGGCGAATCCTGTTGCGGACCCCCGCGGCGTTTACACCGTGGGATTGGGGACCGGGTTTTCGACGACGACGACGACGACCGACCGACGAGTAACCGAGTAGTAGCTCTCTGGAACACGGTCGAGTTGGCCAGGACTCGTGCACGATACCGGCTTCCGGTTGCCCGCCGTAGAACCACTCCTCTCCCTGTGAGAATCATCCGGCGACGGCGGCGGCGGCGGCTCCTCGTCTCACGATTAACCTGAAACAATGGAGATTCTTTTCCGGTCGGGTTGTCGCGTTTCAACCAACCAGCCCCTCTCTCTCTCTCTCATTTTCCTCTCTCTTCCTTTTTCCTCCCGAGCCACGCTCATACTCGCCGTATTTCTCCCATTAACGCGTCTCCGTTGGAGGCTTTCCGTTTGCTCGTTCGAAGGGAAAGCCCGTCCTTCCCTTCCTTCATTCGGGGGAAAAGGAGGAGGAGGAACGACTTGTAAATTTCTCCGGTTTCCATCACTCCGCTGGAGCTGAACGAGCCTGTTTTCTGATTATACCGCGTGGTCGAGTTAAGAATGGAGAGAGGAGAGTCAGTCGAGGAGAAAGAAGTTAGTCTAGCTTGGATTTTTAGAAAAATTCGGAGTCGTATTTATATATATGGATGTATATATATACGCACACGGATGTATATCCATTTAAAATATATATACGTAATATGTATATATACATGGATCTCGACGGTTTTCTCACATTTCGACACACGGTTCACGCTAGACGAAGGTTTGGTCGGGGTCAACAGTCAGGGCCGTAACTGGCCGGGGTCAAGCTGAAAAGTGGATACGGTCCATTCCGAGCCAGACGCGGCACGGTCACGTCCAAGGGCCGTAAATCTCCCTAATTCGCTCGTTGAGAGTCCAGAGGCGTCACGGATGCCGTTCGCCCTGACGAATGGTCGCAGCTTTAATGAAGCTATATAGATCGCCATTGTTGCGAAAACTTATCCCTTTCCTAGTCGGGGGGAGGGGGGGGAAAATCGACGGGGCAACGCGGATATCGCGTCCCCCGAGTTGCACGCGAATAACCCAACTTGGATAATGGATAATGAGCAGTGGAGGGGGGAGAAGGAATTGATAATTGATAATAAGAGGGACAATCTATTATACGAACACGGAACGAATTGTCGAGTTGTTGGTTGCTTTTCAGTTTGGCTCTCTCGGCTCGCCTCGCTCGTTGCTTCGCCTCTAACGAGGGAACGAGAAAAGAGAGAGAGAGAGAGAGAGAAGAAAAAAAGAAAGAAACGAGGGAAGAATTCCTCGCGACGTATTTCTTTCGCGTGACCCAAATGCCGAGACTTGGATGTCGAGAGGAGCGGGAGAAGGAGGGAGGGAGGGAGGGTAAATAGCGGCGAGAGGTTGGAGAGGAAGGGGAGGAGGCGGCGAATTATTCGGTGGTTTGCGTCTGAAAAAGTGGAAGAATTTAATCGAAGTAACATCGAGCCGATTCCGTTTGAACGATTCTTATACCGGTGAAGACTCGCGAAGACGTCGCGGTCGGTGTAACTTTTAATTAAAAAATTTCTAAGAATATTTGCCACGAAAGGAGCGCGCGCAGACGTCGTAACGAAGCTTAATTAAAGCCGGCCGTTTTACTTCCGTTATGTTCTCGAAAGCGCTCGAGCGAGCCCTCCCCCTCCCCTCCCTTTCTCTCTCGCTCTCTCTTCTTCTATCCCACGACGACCAACTTCAAAATTACTTCGAAACCGCTTTAGAACACTCGACGGTACACTTTCCAGCCGACTGTGCCGACTCCTCCCGCTCCGCCCGCCTCGCTGCTGCATCCATCTCTCCTCCTCTCCTCTCCTTCTCTCCTCTCCTCTCCGGGGGTCGCCTTTTTTGGGGTGGCGGACAGGTAACTGCATAAAAATCACGACGCATTCAACGAGGGCGGATGGAAGCTTCTCATATTACGCCCGGCCACCATAACGGAATTGCTTTATTAGACAGTTTCTCCCTCTCTCTTTCTCCCTCTCCCTCTTTCCCCCCCTCTTTCTCTCTCTCTCTCCGTTTCTCCCCTTCTCCTCCTGCACACGGACCTTCGCCGTTCCTTCGCCTCGCCGTTCCGTCCTCCACGCTTCTCCACGCTCCGTGCTCCCTTCTCCGCCGAGGTAATATCTGCCTCGTTCTCCGTCTCTCTACTCATCTGCCACGGCTTGCCCGTCGTTCCCCGTCGTCGTCCCCCGGCTGCTAACGAGACAGCTCGTGACCGAGGCGAGTAGCAGCCGGGAGTGCTGCACAACGTCCAACCCTAAAGCCTCGCTATACCACCTCGCTCGAACGGTACACCAACAAACCAGGCTACCTAAACGCGGCTCCAACGGATCTACTAAATCAAGATGTACATTGGTCACGGTGTACATGGCGGTCGCCTCTGTTATCCATGCTTATGAAACATTGATTTCACGCGGCCTCAGAGCTCTGCGCTGCTCTCACGACGCAGTGTACGGGGTGTTTCGCAAGTACGAGACGGAAGTAGGAATACGAATCGCGAAAGTTATGCCGGTTTCCATCGATTTTCATCGGTTTTCATCGGTTGAAGAGATTGAGATTCGGTGATGAAAATGAAAATGAAAATGAATCGGGGAGAAGAAAAGAGGGGCGTGACGAGAGGAGTGAGAGAAATCGAGTCGAGAGAGATCTCTTGGCACGCAATAATTATTCGACGATAAAAGAGGATCCCTTTTATCGAAACACCCAGTACACGGTCGTAACTCAAAGGCGGTGCGCGAGACTGTCCTGTCCGCTCCTGTCCGAAAAGGTCGGCCAAGATTTTCATACCGGCCAAACTCGTCGTCGCCTTGCTCTCGTCGGGGGGGGATCGCAAGAGGGGAGGGGCCCGTCTCTTCCCCCGTCTTCTTTCGACCGGTTCCCCTATGCAAACTCTGAAAAAACAATTGGCAGGACGACACGCCGCGAAACCGAGGTACAGGATTCGATTCACCCTTCGCGTGAAATCGAGGGACCGCAAAGGTTTTTTGGAGAGAGGAGGAACGGAAGGCCGCGTTGTTGACCTGTGAAGAAGAAGAAGAAAGGGAAAAAAAGAGAGAGAGAGAGAAGCAAACTTGTGCCGGATGAAATCAACGTCTCGACAAATCGATCGATCGAGAAAAGAGAAGAGAGAGAGAGAGATTGCGTAACGCTCGCGTCGTGCATCCTCGTGGATTGTCACGATTTTCAATTAAGATCACGCTCGATTCGCTTCCGACGACACACGTTTCCTTCCTTCCTTCCTTCCTTCCTTCCTTGTGGCCACAAAGGAGGAAGGTGTCCTCCTCTCTCGGCCCACGAAATTTCCGGGATGCTCGATAACCATTAGGCGGGGGGACGGGGGGAGGACGGTACAAGTACAGGAGGACATCCGTAGGACACGCACGGGTGTCGGACAAGGGCGGGCGGGTTATCGTGTGTGCCACGGATCATTACCCTGCGGGGCCAGCGGGGTGGGGGAGGGGTATACAGTGTGTCCTCGCCTGAACTAAGATTAATCACTCCGGCCAGGCAATATCGGCCGGTATAACGCCGGCTGACGATAACTCGCGACACGTTCCCTGGGAGATAAGACAGCCCCCGACACGATAGCCGCGTGGAATTTTCAAAACGTGGACACACCCTGCACTGGCACAGTTGGAAAGGATCGCCTCGGGTAATTAACCGTGATGACCGGCCGGTTGATGATGATGATGATGATGAAAGACCGTCACTCGGTTGAAATGTAGAGAAAATGTAGGAAAAATCGGAAAAATTCGTTCCAAGTTGTCGGGGATGGATTTGGAAGAGGAGGGAAGAGGAGGGAATGAATGGATAGAGAGAAATTTTTCTCTTTTCCTTCTTTTCGAAGGAATATATCTCGATGACGCGTTCGAGTCGAAGTGTTTGTCCTGTGAATAATTTGGAAACGAGCGATGCGTTCCCCGTTTACTGTTTCCCGCGTCATTTCCAGGGACGTGATTTTGCTCGCAGGAGGTGTATTGTTCGGTGGTCTGGTCGAGAATTTGTTGCACCATGTATACTCGAACAGCCCCTAATTTTCAAGCCGACGCATGCATCATTCCGTGGCTCGAGAAACTCGTTCTCTAAAAAACTGGGCTACGAGCCGAAATACCGGATACCAAAGTCGTTTTGTCCAGAGATCGATGCGCCGAGTTTCTTCGATACTACGAAGAGAGGTTCATATATATACATGTACGAACGTAAACTTTGAATTTTCGTCTTCTCTCTTTCCCCTTCCCTTCTCTCGTTTCGTCTCGCATTTCGGTCGTGGCGAGAAGAAAATGTTTCGCTTGGGCGAAAATTTAATACAATCTCTTTCTATTAAAATTGCTCGTTGCTTTATAATAATCAGTTTCCGCGATCTTACGGGCGGGACGCGTTTTGTTGAAACGCGTTTCCCCCATTTGACGTCTGGTAACGCGGAGTGCAAAGAATCGCCGTCAGGAGCAGGCGATCGCGCGCTCTACTCTCCGCGCGGATAATTGTCACAAGCAGGAAATTCGCAAGCGGCGATAGCGAGTTACGCGGGCCGCGCGATCGCTCCCGGTTTTCCGTTCCATTATTTCTCGGTAATGAAAGCGCGGAAACAAAGGAGGAGGGGGATGGGAGAAAGTTTCGACTCAACAGCCGCGCTCCGGCTGTTGAAATAAATATTTTTCCTTCGAATCTTGGCCCACTGACCCAATTTTTCTTCCACGAAGAAGAAACCGGCGAATAAGAAATAGAACACGATGAATCGGCGCGTAATACTCGATAATATTTACTCGGATTCTTTATCCTTCGATCGAGACAACGGCAGAGAATCCTATTATAGCGGTTAGTTATTAATCCGTGGCGAACCCTCCCTTCCCCCCTCCCCCTCCTTTCCATCTCCGTCTCGGTCAAAGTTCCGGTTGTAACGACGCGACGGAAAGACATTGGCAGACATTGTCTATTCGACATTCGAGATTTCCTTGATTCGAAACGTCTTTTCACGGGAGAAGAGGGAAGTAAAGTTTTGCATTTCCGCGAAATCCAGACGGTGTAATCGCGATTCCCAGAAGAGGAACTCGGGAGACTCGTTCGTAAATTCCGTATTTCTCGCGAAACCTGGTGCTTCGAGGTGAGATTCGTCGTAAAGAACACCTGGCCGGCTCCGTGCGAGGGTCCGCCTTTCCTGGTAGACGCGTGTCCACGCATCGTCACACCTGCTTACGTAAAGCCCCGTTCGCATATGCGTCGCGGAGCCACATCCTTCCAGAACCTGGCACTCTCTCGTCGGCACGTTTTCACGCGTCGGAGGAACTTCCTTTTTCCTCTTCGCTCGTGTCGCCGGCTCGTCGCGGGTCCGTGGTCGTCCACCTTGAAAAAAAGGATCGGGAGTGTGAGGGAACGCTGAGAACACAGCTTAAACGTTACGCACGAACGCGACCATCATCGCGGACCACGTTCTTCCTCCCTCCACCATCTCTTTTCGTCCCTCTTTTTTTTTTCTTTTTATATATTTTATATATTTATATATATATATATATATATATATGTGTATATAAAGTTCAAAGAGTTCTGGATGATGAGGATGATGCTCGCGAGACCGACTCGCTCACGTCGTTCGAAGAAACGAATCCTTTTTCTCTTACCAATCTTTCTTCTTATCCTCGTCCCGTATATTTTCGTATCTTCGTCCTAACTCCTCGTCTTTCGATTCCTCCGATTTCCTCCTTCGAATACGCGAGGAGGATCGGTAGGTATAGGAGATTGAGATCGAAGACGAGGAGGTTGTAGACTCTAATTGACCCTAATCATTCCTAATTGGAAGTTTGGAACGGTAAGAGGATCAAGATCTCTCTCTCTCTTTCTTCCTCTCTCTTTCTCTCTGCGAGAGGAATTTCGTTGCGAGGAGGTTGCGTTGTAATACGATCTTTGCGTTAGCCTCTCGAGTTATCGAGCCGTGGCACAGCATCCTCCAGGAGGAGAGCGTGCACGGGCCTGGCCCCCCCGATGAATGACAGCCTCATTGAGCAGGGGAGGGTAGCAGCGCGGCGGGGGTGTTCTCGAAACGCCCTCCAGCGGCTACCGGGCCCGAAAACTCGGTCCCACGCACCTGGGTCCCTTGCAAAAGGGGGCCTTGGTGGGTCCCTTTTGTCATGCTAATGCCACGCACTCCCCACCCCGTGCGTCCCTTCCCCCGCGGCCGCTCCCCTCCTCCTGTGCGCTACCCTCGTCGGGCGCAGCGACCAGGTGTTCGATCCTTGTGCCCGGAGGAGTTCCTCGGGACCCTCTGTCACCCGATCGCCGCGGAGGGATCTCGATCCACCACGATTCCGGCCGAGAGAACCTGGCCAACTTTGACACGAAGGGGGCAGAGGGAGGGAAGGACAAGGGGATCGTGAGCACGCGCGAATTATTCCTGTCGGAATGGCGTCGGTGTGCGGAGAGACGGAGAGAGAAAGAGAGAGATCCTTGCGTCGCGGTTGCGGTCAACGCGTCTCTCCATCCGTCCGCCATTTAACAAGGGCCGTTTTACGACGAAAAAAAATTCAAATGTGTCGTTCTCCGTCTCTTAACGAGACGAGGAGCATCTTCTTCTCCGTGGAAGGGAAAGCGAGACGAGGAAAACCCTTTGGCGGGTGGGGAAACGCGAGCCGGATCCGTCGTCGTGTCGCGGATAGGAGCGCAACCTGTTGAAGCTAGAGTCGGTTTGGTTGGACGACGACAAGGGGTTGACAGGCTCCGCGAAAGTGGCGTCGCGGCCGTGGCGAGGTTTCCGCTGCGTCGCGATCTGTCGATGCCTTTTCAACCTTTTCAGTCAATCGGCCTTCTCCGAGTTTGGCAAACGTTTCTCCTCTGTGTATATCCACGCAACTCCTCTCCCAAATCGTCCACGTCGAAAACGTCTCGCGTACGAAAACGACGCCATCTTCTGTCTGTCAGGTATCTCGCGCTCTTATTCTTCTCTTCTGTATATATATATATTCTATATATTCAATAAGGGTATATATATGTATGTATGTATATAGAATGAGAATCGTTTTGAGAGTCGCCACGTGTGGTGAGGCGACAAGCGTGGTTCGGATATCGTTGCCGAAGCACATTCATAGAGGATTAGTCGGATCGTCGATCGTTTAGCACGGTGTTGAACAGCATCGATTATCTTGGTTATTATTCAAATATTATTATTATTATTGTTGTTATTATTATTATTATTGGCACCCCTAAAGTGTCGTAAAAGGAGAGAAAGGAAAAGATCCGTCCGTATAATATAGTGTCTTTGCTCTCGTGTCGCAAGAATACCGATGACAATTTATCGTTTTCTATTAAAATTCATCGTATTCATCTCCCCTCGGTAGAGCCCCGATAGAGGACGATAATATTCACTCTTTCTTCGTTTTCGAACGAAGAAGAAGAAGAAGAAGAAAAGGAAAGGTTGTAGTCGAAAGAAAGATTGATTCGTCTCGATCGTGACGTATTCCTGTCTCGATTTATTTCTCAGGGGAGAAAATAAAACTCCTCTCGAAATTCTTCCTCCCCCTTTCTCTTCCCCCTCGCACAAGATTTTCTCATCCTCGAATATATCTTACGAAGCAATGCTCGTAATTATTCATCGATTCATTTTCTCTTGATTTGACTTTGAAAATCGTCCATCTTTTTTTGCAGACGAATTTTCAATTTTCAATTATTCGACGAGGAGGTAGTGATCCCACGCGGAGGAGAGTGGGCGGTTTATCGTCGGTTGGAAAAGTATATCTGGATATTGGAAGGAAGGAGGATGCAGGAAATTCGAGGATGTAGCCTTTCCATTTTGCGCGGTGGGTAGCCGAGGATCGGGTGGTCTTTAGGTGGAGTTGGCTCCAGGGCAGAGACGGCAGGCGTCGCGGTAGCAGGGTTGGCTCCTACTGGCTCCTAATTGGGAGACCGGCAACTAACTCTCTTAATTACCGCCTCTACTTCCTCGCCTCTCCTCCGTCGGCCTCCACCTCCTGCTCCACCACCTTCTCGTCGACCTGTCTCCACCTACTAGCGCGTTCCTCTCTTCGCCTCCTTCTCTCCCTCGCTTCTTTGCCGTTTCCTTTCTTTCTTTCTCGGCCACCTTTCTCCCTTCTCCTTTCTCTCTTTCCCTCTTCTTTCTTCGTCGCACGAGAGTTAGCTTCGCTTACTCGTCGTTGCCCTCTCTCTCTCTCTCTTTCCCTCTTTTCGCCAAAGGGGAAGCTTGAAAGCTCTGAGAAAAGTTCCGCCGACTTAATTACATGGAATAATCGTAGGAGCACGGAACCTGGACCGAGGTTCGCTGCGTCCATTCCCACATTACGAGATTTCTGATGTGCCCACAAAAGAGGCCCTTTCCCTCGATGGTCGTCTTGCACAGGTCGTCTGCGTTTCTACGTTCGTTCCTACACAGCGTGGTAGGAGCTCCGGGGACGAGGGAGTCGATTAGAGGAAATCCGTGCCATTTTTCGCGTTAGAATTTTCCTCCTTTTCTTCCTTTTCGTCCACGGATGTTTACGTCCCCATCTTCTTTGAGTCAAAGAAAGGAAAAAAGAAAGAAAGGAAGAGAGAAAGAAAAACTAAAGAGCCTTTGGAAGAAAAAGAAGAGCATCGTCGTCGTCGTCGTCATCATCGTCGTTGTCATCTCTTCTCTTGGGAAAAGGGAGAAGGTGTGAAATTTTCACAATGATGATCACGACTGTCAAAGTTTGCAACTTGTTCCAAACGGGATAATGTCCGTTCCACTGGAAAACGGGCGTTGTTGGTGCAATCGCGTATCTGACACACGGTGAAATCAATGTAACACTCGCGCGCGAACATTCGGACGCATTCCGATTCCGGCCTGCGATATTTACACCGGTGTTGCGAATTCCATCCTGCAAACATCGTGAAAGTTTACGCGACGCCGTTCCTCTTTGTGCAACATCACATCACGCGTACAACTCGCTTCACCGGTCGGCCAGAGTTTCGCGGAACTCTTTCGAACTCTCCCATCTCCTAACTTGGAGAAAAAAAAGAAAAAAGAAAAAAGAAGAAAATAGTCAAATTCGAACGAAAACGTTACGTTTCCCGGTGTATACAATCCTGCCTCTTTAAATATCCTCGCACGAATGGGGGGGGATGTGCGAGATTCTTCTTTACTTTCCGATGAATCTGGATCAAGAAGCGGGCGACGAGAAGAGGATCGAGAAGAATTTCCCAACGAGGCGAGTAGTAGTAGTAAAGTTCTCGTTACGCGTCATTGTTGTTGTGGAAAGGTTGAATAAGGTGCGAACGAGAGAAGCGGCGGTTGTCGGCGGGTGGTTGTTGTAATCTTGAGAAATCTCCAGCTGCCCGTCGACATCTTCATCAACGTATCCGCCAACGTACGAGGATACCTTACCACCTCGTAGTACTACTCTTACTTCGATTCTAGATCGCGTGGTGGGTTTCTTTCTCACACACACACATACACGGAAGATCCTCCTTCACTCTCACACGAAAAATACACGAAGATTTACCGATAATCCCTCCCTTTGTCCCGTGCCAAGGGGACAGGATCCTCACCTTCTTCACCGCCGAAAGAAATAGGACTCTTTTCGCCACCTCCGCGATCTCGATCTAAATAACCGGCGATCGGAAAGAATCGATCATTGTCGGAAAAAAGAAAAGGAAAAGGAAAAGGAAAAAAAGAAACGATTGGATTAATTCTTCCTTTCGGATCGTTCGCAATTGGAATTCGCGGTGTCGCGAAAAGTCGATGTCTCGCGGAATCGGATCGTGCTCTAGTTGGAAAGCGTGGAAGGACGTTATATCTCTATATAACGCGCGTACAGTTAAGCTTTTCACAGTCTCGCGAAGCACACAGCCGCTATTCCTGGCTTGGTCGATACGGAGAGAAGGAGAGCCTCTCCTCTCCTCTCCTCTCTAGGATCACCGTATCCCTTGCCCTCGTTCTCGGTCCCTCTCGCGGGAACCCCTGCCAGGGGCCGACAATAGGCCGCAGTAGTTCTCATTTGATTAATAACCCGCCCACAATGAGCACTCCCAGTGACTCTCAGTTGATTAACGATCGTGGCATCGCGTTGCCGATGATGGCCGTTGCGCCGCGCACCACTCGCGGATCCCGCGTGATTCACGATCCTCGATCGATTTCCCCACCAATTTTCCTCCACTTTTCCCTCGACGAAGCGGAGTAGTACCAACTAGTAGTACCTTCTTTTCATAAGCTTGTCGAAAAAATAGCTTGTGTCTCCCCGTTCGTGGGTCCGGTTTCCAAGGAGCGTATATTCAGCCGCTATATTCTCGATCCGAAGCGGACGTTAAACGGGAAGCACCTGATGCTCTCGCGGGGTACACAGGTAGACGGAACTCGTTCGCAGCATATTAAATTATACGACCGTTTTTAACGGGCTTAATAAATACTTGGCCCGGGTGGAGGGAGATTATTTTTTACCCTTGCCCCCCACCATCTGCCTCTTCCCGGAGGGAAACTTTTTATTGGCGTTCAAAGAAATATCAATCTTGGAGCCGGGTGTATTTACTCGTCGATTACACGACGCGTACTCTTAGAGGCGAATCCTAAACGATTTGACCAACGCCTCGCGAAGTTCGTATTCGAACTTTCCTGGATTCGAAATTTGGAAGAAAATCTCTCTCTTTCTTTCTTTGGGGAAAAGAGAACAGGTAGCACGGAGGAAGAAAATCGCGGCGTGCGAATCGGATCGATTTCCAGCGAGCAGAGATCGGAAGAGGAAAGGAAGATAGGTGTCTCGTGAACGACGAGAAGCTTTTTTTTTTTTTTTTCCTCGTCGTGCACCGTCGAAGGGGGAGAAGAAGAGGAGGCGCCCCTTCCCCTCGAAGCGCAAGCTAAGATGGCCGCTCTGGGAGCGTATCCTATGTCGTGGGAACGTTTTTACCAACTGGAGCACGACGGGCCTTGGGCGAGAGAGGGCTCGCAGGAATCCGAGCAGGTAGAATCTCACGTGCACGGCTACCTACCCCGCTTGTGAGAAAAATCGTTTCTCCCTGTCGCTGGATTTGCGATGGCGGCGGCTCGCCGTCCTTCCTGGGATTTGGTCCACGACCGAAATCGTACGTTCAGCCGCGTACAGCTTCCTTCTTTCTTCTCCGTACGGAAATTCACACCCCGTCGACGTATCCCCGTGGACATTCCTGGAAACGAAACGATCCTTCTTCACACCCCGTGAATATTTCCAGATTTATCTCTCGATACGAGTAAAATTTTCGCCTCTTTCGTGGAACGCTCACGTAGAAGAGAAAAGAAGAAAAGAGTCGCACATAGTATCTTTTTATAGTATCTCGTCATAATTTGGCATCGTTTCATTTTTGTCATCGATGCGGAAGGGGCGTCGACCGATCAACGAGGAGGAAAAACCTCTTCCATCCCTTTCTTTCTTTCTTCCGAACGAAAACGCGAATTTCGAAACGAAACGAATTAACAAAGTCGATCAAACTTGAATATCAAAGCGCGAGGAGGGAGAAAGCGGTGGTTGGAGTTCCTCCCTCGAGGAACGAAACTGCTTCGCGCGGGACTGGAAGGAAAGGGAAGGGAAGGGAAATTAAACGATTTACCTGCTCAACGACCGCGACTCGCGGATTCGCGCGCTTCGGATTGCGTTCTCGCGGGACCAGATTTATCCACGGCGAAAGGAAAGAACGGGAGACGGAAGAAAGGAATGGGTTGGCAAGGGTGGTGGAGGATCGTGGAGGAGCCGTGGGTGGAATTGTGTTTCGGCGATTCGATCGATCCTCGCGGGAGGCGGTGTAGGAGGGGGAGGGAGGGACGCTCGCGACTTTGGAATCGGGGGCGAGGATCGACGGGCTGCTGCGCTCGGGGAACCCCGGGGACAATAAATCGGTTTCACGCGGCTGTACAATGGCGGCGACAATTAGCACCGTCGACACTAATTTGAACTAATTAACGGCAGGGATACGGCAGGCGTGTGAGAGAGAGAGAGAGAGAGAGAGAGAGAGAGGAAAAAAGAAGTTTGGAGGAGCCAAGGGGATGGGACAATGGTTGTGGGACGCGTATCGGTGGGATCATCGACGATACGCTCGTTATTAATAAAATGACGCCACGACTCGATGGATCGGTTTAATAACGTCTAATTAAGGGTGAGGTGACAATTATCGATATATATTCGAGGGACACGTTGCCTCTTTTCTTGCCACAGGGGGGCAAGTGGGAGGGGGGAAAGATAGCGCGTTTCACCGTCCTTCGAATCGATACTTTTTTTTTTTCTCTTTCTTTTCTTTTTTTCTCCTTTTTTTTTTACTTCTACTCTTCCTCTTCCCTTCGTTTTGCGATCGTTTCCGATGAAACACGCGCGCATGGTACACGGAACGATAGAGTCAAGATGGGAAAGGCGGAGGTGGCCGCGATGCGCAGCGTCGAAATGATTAGAACGGTCGAGCAGGTCGGCGGGCGCGGCATTGAAATATTTGCTGGAAATTGATTATCGTGGTTGCCGAATGCCGCGATATGGAGATGACTAGACGAATCGGTTTTACTCGCACAATCGCGTTAATAAATACCGCAGAGACCAATCCCCGCTAATTAATGCAGATCCGCGAGCGCGGATTATGGAGAATTTGCGTTATTTGACGTTGAACGATAACATCAATGCAGTTCGTTTCATCCACGCGATAAAGAATCTCGGTTTATTGCGCCTCGCGTGTGCTCGTTTGTCCCGCGCCACCGCGGCCCGACCACTGCTATACTATTATCGTTTAGACTCGTGATTACTTCTATCGGCCAGTGCCTCTCCAAATATCGATCTCACCCTTCCCCTTCTCTCTCTTTCTCTCCAACATTCGATTCGACCCATCTGAAAGAAAAAAAACGATCCATCCCGATCGATCTGCAGGAGGGAGAATCCGATTTTATCAATCCTCGAGAAAAACCGGTGTTATTCCGATCCACGAGCGAGCAGAGGAGAGCAATCCGTGGCGAGGAAGGGAGCAGGCTGGTATAGCAGGCCTGGCCCGGAGTCTACCGGAGGCGGAAAATCTCGGGCGGATCGCGGGCGGCTTCCGGCGGCGTGGGGGAGGGGAAGGGCGAGCGAGAGACGAGATGGAAAAAGAGGAGAGGCGGAAGAAGCGGTAGACGAAATGCAAATCCAGTGGCGGCGCGGCACGAACAGGGGGGCGGGGAGGGGGTTCAGGGGGAGGGGTGGAACGATGCTTAAATTTCCGATATTTTAACCGGCGGCCGCAACTTACTCGTGCAACAAGTCCTTTCTCCTCGGTTGCCTCTGAAAGCCCGGCTAAGTAATTTCGGTTACGCCATCCGACTCGCGGCTTCCGCGCTCCCACAGACGGTTTACCAACCCCCCTCGCGACTTTCCTCCCTTTTATCCCTCTCTCTCTCTCTCTCTCTCTCTTTCTCTCGTTCGTCCACTCCTTGATAATTGCTGCGTATCCATTCTTTTCTTCTCACGAAAAGATTATCTCTCGATCGTTTCACTCTTAAGCTTCTATCGTAAACGATGACGATTCACTCGTTCGATGATGAAAAAAGAAAAATAGAGAAATTTGATCTTGTGGAAAGAAATTCGAAAGAGGAATTCCATGGTTCAGATATTGAACTGCTCCAACTTGCTTTCCCGAAACTCGGATTAACCGGTGGAAGAAGTTGGTCGAGAAGCAAAGTTCTCCGCCACGCGTCTTTCTCCTCCTGTTCCCCGTTTTCCCAGCGATCGCGTGTGGTGGTGAGGCGCGAGCGAGCGAGTGCGCGAAAGGGGAACAGATGTAGCGGCAGCTCGTAGCTGTTTAGGGATAATTGCGATTGGTCGGTCGAGAGGGTCGAGAACTCGGGACGCTGCCACGCCATGTGTCTACCGAACTACTTGAAACTTTGCACGACGAGAGCCTCCTGCTAATAGCGGTCTCTGGAACACCGCCACCCAGCCTCCGACCAACGCATTTCACGCGCCACGGATCGCGTTCGACGCCATCTCCCTCGTATCGAGAATACTACCTACCCACCCGATAGGAAATGGATATGAAGCGATACATTTGCGAGATTGATGCTCTTCTTAACGATATTCGTTTCTTTTCCTATCCGATCGTGAAATTTCTGCCATCCGGATGGATGAATGGATGGTTGGATGGATGGATACCATCTCTTTTATCCTGGAAATTAATGCCACACGTTCGTTTTTTGGATCGGTAGGAAGACAAGACATTGTTTAGACAATAGAATGGATATTTCTTAGACGAATTATTCTATATTTCGAGGGAAATAATCGAGGGAATCATCTTTATTCTCGTGTGCAATCGATTAGATGGAATTAGACTTTTTAACGATTAAACTCCTGGTTCGATCTTTCTTGCTCCAAGAAATATATATATATACTTATGTGAGGATACGCGAGAACAATAGAATCATCTTCTCTGCCGTGATTCCTTTGATTCGACGACAGCGAGCACCAGGAAAAAGAAGAAAAGAAAAAAAAAGAAAAACCCGCAAGAATTATTCAAAAAATCAGGCAAAGGAGAAAATTTTCAAGGTAGAAAGGATTGGTGTCAGCGTATGAACTCGTTCACAGATCCAGCCGCGAAATTGAGATAATTAAGATTCCTCTCGTCGTTACCATCCCGTCGAAATCTGCATGATTACGCTCCGCGGCACAGGTGGCGGAAAAATGTTGCGCGCCAGGCTGAAAGTGAATACCCGTGCCCGTAGTCGGCAATTTATTTCGCTAATGCAACCGTGACGAATCCATCCGACGACGCGAGGCTACTAAGAAAGAAAGAAAGAAGAAAGACGAGTCGTGGTGGAACGTGGAGGGAAAGGGAGAGAAAGAGAAGAGAGGGGAAAAAAAAAGGTATCTCTCCCCCGTGTGCGCGCAGAATGCATTTCGCATGGACCGACTCGTCTGGTCTGGCTTCTGCTTTCGAGAACGTCGTCGTCGCTTCTCGTCGTATCGCCGAGAACTTTACCAGCCTTGCTCGTTTTCGAGCAACAATTCCTCGTTCCTCTCCCATTTATTATATCGTCTAGAAAAAATCGCACGATCGATCCATCGATAATCGCGACATGAAACGCAAAGAAAGAGAGAGAGAAACAAGGGAAGAAGAGGAGGAGATGAAAGAAAACGGCGGCGAGTGGTGATTATTTAAAAAATAGCGGGGAAATTGCTTTCCCTGCGAGAGTCAATGAATGTTCGATGCTCTCGCCGAGATCCGGCGAAACAGGTCAATGCACCGATCTGCCGAAGCTTGGGTAACGGCGAGAGCAAACGTTTGCCGTTACCCAATCAAGCCAGCATAATACCGGTCTCGTATACGCGCGGCCAAACAGCCTACGGGGGTTTCACGATACACCATATGTACCAACACACCCTCGTGTTTGGCCGCGCCATTCGAACCCCCCCTCGTCGGTAGCCGCGATTCGAGTTCTCGAGGAACGAGCTCGGTCGAGGCTGGCTCGGGATCGACCACCACCTGGGCGCGCAGGTTTACGTTCCCTGTGTGTGTGTGTGTGTGTGTTGGTGCGTGCGCGCAATCATCCGTACGTGTGCACGCTTGAAACTCGCGCGCACGCCACGAGCAACGCCAATATTTTGTTAAGGTTATGTTTGCTGGCCGGCTGATGTACTGGCACAGATTGGATTTGAAGTTTATAGGGCGGAAATTCTTCGGGGAGGGCATGCCTCCCCCGGGATTTCACAAGGTAAACGCGAGCTCAGCGACGAAATTCTTGGGGCAAGCTTGGTTCGATAGCCGCGAGGGAAGGGAAGAAGGGGGGCGTGCTAGTTAAAAATTCATCGCGCTAAGTAATTCTCTTTGCCTTTTTTTTTTCGACGAAGTCTCTCTCTCTCTCGCGAGCGCACCGAGAATCGAAGTTTTGCCTCGAATATTTGTGATATCGTTAACGTTGGAAGAATCGAAACTAGGGACGGGGAGGAAGGAAAAGAAAAAAAAAAAGAAAGGAAGAGAAAAAGAAAAAGAGAGAGGCGAGGAATTAGAAATGCAGAGCCACGTTCTCGAGGAGATATTAAGCCGAGTCTTTAGCTTGATGGATGAAACGGGACTTAGGTTGCCAGCCGGTGTCCGTGTCCGTGCCCGTGCATCATCAATAACTCTCTCCTCTCTCTCTTTCTCTCTCCCCTTCCTCTCTCCCCCTCTCCTCCTCCTCTCTCCTTCTTTCCCCTCCCTCCTCGCGTGCGGAGGAGTGCGATCGCGACACTCGTCTCTCCTCCGGATCCTCCTGTAACGTGGCCGTGAAAACGGGTCGGCGGGATGTTTAATGCGAGCACGGGGGGGCGATGCGTGACCCTGGGGCGGATCGAAGGTGTAACTTTCGGACGGAGAGGAGGGCTGGCTGCGCTCTCTCTGTGTGTTCGTTAGTCTCACTTGTCATTTGTCAGGAATACGTGTCTAATGACGGCAGCCGCGTGATTATGAAATAATGGTACCTGTCGGCCCTCTTGGCGATGATGGAGCCCGGCTCTCCGTCTGGAAGCCGTTAATGGCATCGCGTAATCGTCGTCGTTAAGTCGGCTCACACGTTACACGCCGTTATCTCTGCCCCTTCCCCCCCCCTCCCTCCCTCCCATATTTATTGGACCGAGTGCGTTTCTGCTCGCTCTCAATTTCGAGACACGCGCGTGGAATACTCGAGGAAGGTGGAGAGGGGAGGAGAAGAAGTATATACAGGGGGAGACAATGAGACGGGGAGAGTTGCACGGACGAGGCGTAGGTAAATTGGACAAGTACACATTTTTTACGACCTTCTTTCACCGCGAATACGACACGCAAGGAAACGAAACGAGCCTGGCACAGAGAAGAAGAAGAGGTAAGGATTGGAAAAGGATTGAAACAAAGGATTCGCGATTGTCCGGCGCAGGAGAGGAGAGACAGAGAGAGAGAGAGGGGAGGGGGGGAGAGGGCAGGGAGATGGGTAGGGAGGCAGGCGGGCAGGAAGGGAGGAGGGCGGGCGGGAGGGCAGAGTTTCCTCCCGCGAAATGATTTGGAGAGAGAGAGAGAAGAGAGCGGGAGAGGAGAAGCGATGCACGCGGTATAATTACTGGTCGTATGTATCAGACACGCAATCAAGAATGAATTATCGCGGAACCACGCCTCCTGCCAGCGCTCAACCGGGCACAACAATGCCGGCGCATCACGAGCAGCGACCCGGCTGTCGATGATGTGTGCTAATAGTCCCCCCCGTGGCTTTCGCCCACACAGTATCCAGATCCTGTGACACGATTTTTTCATTCTTTCTCTCTTTCTTTTCTTTCTTTCTTTTCTTTTTTTTTTTTTTCTTTCCACGCCTCTGACCCGCGGCCATTCACACTTCTCCTTCTTCCTCGCCGCACTGAAACCGCCCTCTTCGTTCTTCGATCGCCCCGTCTGATTTCTCAGACCGACGTTTAATTCGGTGTGGATATTGGGATCGTCGATTAGCGATCGAGCGAGCGTTGAAGCGGGTAGGACGGAAGGAAATAAGATATTTAAAATTGTACGGAACGTCCGCCGCGCGGATTATTGATTTCGATTAATTTCGGGGATTGAGAGAGTGAGAGAGAGTTTCGATTGAGAGGAGGGGAGGGACGACCGTAAAAATGGAACGATATTTAATTCGACGTAACGAGAACGCCGTGTTTCCTCGGGGGAGGGGGAGATAATTAATTGATGGTTTAATCGGGTTTCAAAATTGTTTAATCCGCCAGCGATAATTTCATTCGATATTCATAATCTAATTTATTAGTCCGGATACGCGATGAATTCGAAGGAACGAAATATTCCCTGCGAAACGATTTCAACGAACGGTATATATTATATTTTTACCCGTTCCGTTCGTTGTGACGAAACATCGCGACGAATTATACATATACTAACAACGAATTCCCCTCTTCCTCTTCCTCTTCCTTTTCCTCTTCTTACCGAGTCAGGGTAAGCCAGCGTAGCGCGTAACGAACCGCGTCCAAAAGGTGTCCTCAAGGGTTTCGAGAAGAAGAAGAAGAAGAAGAAGAAAAAAAGGTCGGGTTCCACGCCAGCTAGAAATCCCTCCTAGATTTTAGGACCCACCGCTTTTTCCCCATCATCTGGAACGCTGCCGGATGACCCGGGCAAGTCTCGACCCATAAAACCCGAAATAACTCTTAGTCCGGCGGGGGCCACCTCCTCCGCTCCGCCGCCCTGCTCGGACAATATCAATGGAGGAGAGAGGAGGGGGTGGGGCGGGAGTCGCGTACAGGAAAGGAAGAAGGAAGGGTGGGCACGTAATAAATTCGCAATTTCCTTATTACGGGTAATGCCCCGGTCGGTGGGCGAGCCTCGCATAAATATCCCCGGTTCCGGTGATCCTGCGACTTCCGGTCAGCCGCAATGACTTATCCCGCCAGTCGAAGGGTGGATACAGGGGGGAGGGTGGGAGCAGCGAGCCCAGCCAGCGAGGCGGGGATCGGGGGGGGGGGAGAGACGGGAGGAAGGGGGCGGCAGGGGTGCAGGTTTCGAACTGGTTTCGCAAAAGAGGAGGGCGATGCTCGCGATGGAATTTGTCCCCGACGGTTCCGCCCTCCTGGATGACCACTGATAAATTTACTACGAGTATAGTAATACTCCCCCGATTCTGCTCTCTTTCCGCTTGTCTCCCCTCCCCCCCTCTTCGTCCGTTCCTTCATTTTCCTCTTTCTCCTCCTCGTTTTCTTTTCCACAACTACGCTCCAACCTCGTTTGACTCGTTGTCCTTTTCCTCTTATCGCCGTTCGATGCGCTATCGATGAGTGATTCTTTTCTTTTTTCTCTTTCCTCTTTTTTTTAACATGTATATCTCGTTTCGTCCGATTTTGTTTCGGGGGAAGGGAAATTTTCGAAGCGTGTTGGAGCACGGAACGAAAGTTTTGCACGAAAATTCGTGGGGGGGAGGGAAGGAAGGGTTCGATCCGACGTTTGGAATCGCGGCGGGTTCCTTCGGTTCGGTATCGGTTTTGTTTGTCCCATCGTTTCCACGATTCCCCCTCGTGGACGACAGAAGTTGGAAAAAGCGGAGGGAAAACGCGAGAAACCTGCAACCTGGCGGCGTTCCTTTTCCCCCGCTCCAAGCTTCGTCGTCGGTGGGCAAACAGAGGAGGAAACTTTTCCATATGAGAAATTGTGCTCGAACCGGGCTTTGCCGGAAATTTTGGACCGTTCCTCTTTCGCTCCCTCTCTCCTTTTTTTTTCTCCCTCCCTCTCTTCCTCAGTCGTCCCCGATACACTTTGAGACGCGGAGTTTAATTCGTCGAGTAGCTTTGATCCTCGCGTCGTCACGAGCGAGCAGCAATAACCTTAATTGCTTTCTTTCCGTTCGCTTTATTTTTCATCGGTGCATTAAAAGTTTCCCTTCCCTTAATCGAAACGAGGAGGGGGAAAAAACTATTTTTCCGCATCTTATCGATAATTAATCCGTCCCGAGCCGATCGATTGCCGGACCGTGACGAAAACATAGCCGCGAAAGGAGAGTAACTCGCGCAATAACGACCCTCTAACCCCCTCTTTAAATAATAAAGTCTTTCGAAACGAGCCGCGAGATAAGTTGACGCTATTTACGGGTTAGATCTATCTGGCCCGCGTTTGTTTCTCAAACAAGATTATAACGAGTATCCCAGGGCCGCCGTAAAATTTCACCTCGAATCGGGAAGAGAAGCGGGGGGACGGTTGGCTGTCCGAGCTCGCGCATCCCCCGTTAAATTATCCCCCTTCGTTGTGCTGCGAGCAGTTTCCATAAAACACCGGGCATATATTTATCCACGCTATCTCTCCCCAAGGTACGATCGTTCCGACAATCTGTTTCGTTTATCGCACCCACCCCCACCAGCGAGAGAGGATCCTCGCTCCCCTCGCCCCGCCACCGATCCGGAACTCGCTTCCGCCACGCCTAAACATCCGGTCGAAAATGATTTCTTCTTTCCTCTCCTTTTTCCCTCCCCCTTCTCTTTCCTTTCCTTTCCCATTCCTCCCTTCCTTCTCCTCCTCCATCTTCTTCTGTCCCCTTTTTCGCGGGGATCTCATCCCTCCCTCCTTAAATCTTCCATCACGGTTTCCATTCGATGAAGAAGAAGAAGAAGGCATCGGGTGAAAAAGGGGGAAAAAAAAAAGAAAAAAATGGGTGTCACGCTCCAATAAAACAAGCAATATCGCGATGTCCCGGGGCCAAAAGAGGTCCCCGGGTTATCCCGCGGGGGGTCCTGACGACTCCCCCCCGGTGCGCGTCCCAAGGTATATTGCTCCCGGATCATCGCGCCTGCATCGCATTACGGGGATGATATCACCCCTTTTTTCCACACGTACGGACGACGGGCACGCACATATTCGCGCCGGCTCATATTCTTCCCGGGCACAATGCGGGAAGAATGAGCCGTATGAGAAACGTGCGGCCGTCTGCGAATTTTCGCGGAATCGGTATATTGCGTGCCTCGATATATAATCCCTTTGTACCGATTTCCTTCGATCCGCGCGAATTACGGGATCTCTCTCTAAAAGCACTTCCGTTCAGACGCGATTCTTTCTTTTTCTCGTAACGAACTCTACGAGATTCTACGATTTACGTAGATTGTACGTAAATACGTGTACGTTACAAGATGGCGAAATAAATCGGTGAAAAGTAAGAAAAAAAAGAAAAGAAAAAAGGATGCTTCTCTCTGAAGGAAAAGGAAAAAAGAAAGGAGGAGGAGAAAGAAGGGGAGTGTGGGGGATCGACGATGAACTCTGGGACGCGGCGGTTTTACCAGTCTAATGAATCTTTTCAATTAGAGAGGGGAGAGAGAGAGAGAGAGGGTGGAGGGTGGGAATACGATCGAACCGCGCGTTTCATTAAAGGACGCTCGCGTGCAATCGATTCATGCACGTCCCGCGGAGCGATAAATGCCCTCGACACAGAAGGACAATCGCTTCGACGTGGCGCGGCCATTGATACCTTTGGGGGAGGGGGTGGTGGGTGGGTGGCGGCGGCTGGTGGCAGGAAGGAAGGAAGGAAGGGAGACAAGGATGCGAGGCCAGCCATTGGGATAAAGGCCCGATCACGCGTGTAACGCGCGGATTATTAATCGCAGAATAATTTGACGCCCCGGCGACAGAGGCGGTGATGCGCCCCCCCTGCACCCTCCCGCGCCGTTCTTCATCTACGACGGAGTGGATGAAACCAGCCACCTCCACCCGTGTGGCGACGTGGAAACGACGGCTCGGGCCCCGGTTCTAGTTATTGGCTTCGCAGATTCGCGCTAATGTGTCTTCCGATAGTTCATAACGCTCGATGCCTGGAAACGGGCGGCAGGATCGTGTTTCGACCCCTCTCTCTCTCCCTCCGTTGTCTCTTTCGCCCCATGATCCGTGCTCACGGAGGTTCACGGAACCGTGAACTCGTAAACCGGTGTTCCTCTGAGTGGAAAACGTATGGGGGTGGGGTGAAGAAGTTTCAAGGAAGAAGCTTGGTTACCCCGCGCGTTGGCGTTCGTTGAAACTTTTCTGATCGAGAGTGATCCGCGCTATTCTTCCTTTTTTTTTCCAGAGAGAGAGAGAGAGATAAAGGAGAGAGAGAAGTGGAAGCGAAGCTCAAGTTTCGAAGTTTCTCTCGGAATTAATTCGCGTTTATTCTTTTTTTTGTTACAGGAACAACGCTGTGATCCGACGCTGTTGGTGAAAGAGATCCGCGAATGGAGATGTAAGTAGCGTTTTTTATTTCTTTTTTTCTTTTTTGTTTTTTCTTCCAAATTCGTACTTTCTCGTCGTACTTTCTCTTTGGAACACGAGAAACTTGGCACGCTGATCGTTCTCTCGCATCTGCCCGATAAACTTCTTATTGGAAAGCAAATTGCGCGTGGATCTAATCATTGCCAATCGCTTTTTTTCCAAGAGTTGCATCCCTCGATATCGAAGGATATCGAAATGTTATTCCATTTGGAAAGAACATTATCGAGCATTATTTCTCGCGGTGTGAATGGATTAGCGAACGGAACGGAAACCGCGAATCGGTTTTTATTTTTTCGTCGAGGAAAACGTTCCTTCTCGCGACGAACGTTATGAAACGTAAACCTGGCACAGAGATAGGATTCTATTGGCGAGGAGGGAAGAAGAAAGGAGGGAAGAAGAGAGAGCCAACCCGATCCATAATCCCGACGGAAGCCGCGAGCGAAGGTGAGGAGCGTGGAGGCGAAGGAAAGCGAGGGAGGCTAAAGGGTAAGCAAGCGAGCCAATGTTTAATGGAGGCTTCCCGTCGGCCGCTTCTTCTTCTTCTTTCGCCGCGTCTTCGCGGCGATGTCGGTGGCAGTCGAGGTTGCCGGTGGAGGCGGTGGACACGTCATTTATCTTTTACCCTTCCTCCTGCTGGAGAGCACGTTCTCCACCTCTCTGCCTCCTACCTCTCTGCCCACTGCCACTCTTGGTGGCGCCATCTTGGCAACTCCCACTCTCCTTTTCTCCTCTCCAGCTCTCTCTCTCTCTCTCTCTCTCTCTCTCTCTCTCTTCGCCCTTCTCCGCCGTCCATCTCGCACGCTCTCTCGCTATATACACCTCTCTGTCCCCGTTTGCCTCCTTCTCTCGCCTCTCCGTGGACTCTCCCTAACGTGGAACAACTCTCCGCTCTCCTTCCTTCTTTCTCTCTCTCTCTCTCTCCCTCCCTCTTGCTCCTCGGCCTTCTCTTTGTTTCTCTCGTTTTCCGCCTCCATTCCATCCTCGCCTCGTCCCCTCGCCACGGACCGCCTCACGGAACCCCCCTTCGCCTCGCCGGCTACGGCAACAACCGTTTCCCCTGCGTCTTAAGCTGCGTGCCTGGAATAGTTGGCAATTATTCGGCACAGCCCGGCGATCCCCTTTTCTCCGTTCCATCGCTCCAGGTACTACCCGCTACCTTACCTTCTTTGTACACCTCTCTCTTTGTTTCATCCACGCTTCTTTTCCCTCGCCTCGTCGACATCGATAAGACATCCGCAAGATGGATGGAGCGGGATCGGCTCGAGGTGACACCGCGCGATGAATATTTATATCGATCCACGATATATAAATACCTTCTCTTTCTCGCGTTTCATTTCTCGCCGATAGTTCACGAGATCTCACTTCCCGTTCCCGAAATCGTTGGAAAATTTCTTTCTCTCCTCTTCGAAACGCCCCCCCCCCCCCCCCAACTGTTCCAAAATATCCTCGTCGCCCCAATAGTAGACCCTTAGCCGGCCAATTCGGGCGCAAAACTCGAAAATTCCCCGAAATTGTCACGGCGAATCAATTCATCCCGGTGGCGCTCGAAAAAAAAGAAGGAAAAAAGAAAAAAAAGGAAGGGAGAAAAAAGAGGGGAGGCGGAGGGGAGGAGTCCTTTGGGTCGCGCAGCTTTCCAAAGCGATAACGAAGCTTTGCCACCGGTATCGAGGCCGAAGTTCGTTAAAATCCGCGTGACGGTGGGTGGTGACGAGCGCGCGGGAGTGCAATTATACGACGTCCTTTTTTAATCGGGCCAGGACACGGGGTTACCGTTAATTACGAGCGCGCGGGCACAGGACGATGCGAATTTCGAATTACCCGTGGATAGGCTTTGTTCGCCGCTTTGCCATTGTGCCGGCCCTCCCCGACCTCCCTCTGTCCACCCAACCTCTCCCTCCCCCGCCCCCCGATGGCTTTAAAACCATCCGCTACTGGTAAACGCGTTGCAAACGAACTTTCGACCACCATTGTCGGCCGCCTCCGATGCGCCGCGGGATTTTAATCGCGGCTGCGCGCCCAAATTTCCCGCTCGCGGCTCCGTGAAAACGCGCCTCCTCTGATCGATGCGCTCGCCGATGCGTGGATCGTGCTTTCGATACCCGGGGGGGGGGGGGCACAACGGGGGCGGCGGCCGCGGCGTGCCGTGATTTTTAATTGGAAATTATATCGATCGGATCGACGACGTGCGCGGATCTCGATCGATCCACGAAGAAACGTCGCTCGGGGATATTTGAACCACGAGTTCTTTTTATTTAGTTTCGTATCGCGATTTTTTATTTCGTTGGGATGAAACTAACTTCGTGACTCCAAGTTGCGCCGAACAGGGGTTAAAATAATGCTTCATCTGGACTCGTACGAGGATTCAAATTTCCCTCCGATCTTCTTCTTTCCATTATCGTTCTTAGCAGAAGAAGATAGAGGTTTTAATTCATACAAGGAATATTTCTCTTCTTGGAACGTCCGTTCCAATTAAACGAAACGATTCGAACAGGTTGCAGAAGCTTAGTTGGAGAATCTCGTTAGATAATGTTCTCCCCTCGCGATATCTCGACGGTAGTTTACGAACTTACGAATGGATGCAAAGTCGGGCGAATTAAATTCTCCGTTATTACCCGTTGTATCTCTAACGCTCTCCGCTCTTAATCGTCGCTACGACGAAAGTCGAAGAAAAAAAAAAAAAAAAAGAAAGAAACTGAAAGTTGAAGAATCGCGACACGGAAAAAAAAAAAAGAGAGAGAAAAATGAATCGGGTCCGTTCGAGGGAGGGGAGGTGGATCACGAGTTTCTCCACAGGTTTCGCAAGTCGGTATTCGGTAGTCGGCGCACGTAGCCCAGGGCCCCTCTCGTGGAATATTAGCTGGTAGTTGGTTCGAGCCAACATTGGGTCGAGCTGGCGAACGACAGACGTGCATACCGTATTAAGCCCCCGGGGACTTTGCCGCCGCGTTACCAAACACCGACACCGGCTCCGGCGTCAGCCAGCGCGCTCCAACACGCGCGCTACGCGGCCGCACACACGCGGCAGTGTCTGCGCGCGTATATCGGCGCACCGTGTGCAAATACTCCGGTATTCATGAATCCCGGTGCTCGGCCACAGGAAATGCACGCTCGACCACCGCGAGACCGCCTCTTACCCGCTTCCACCCACCCCCGCGAAACATAACCTTGATCGGGCGGACGTGACGACGGCCGGCCACCAAGCTTTTTCCCCCCAATCGATTCTTTCGGTATTTCACGGCGAAACAAACGTTGTGCTCTCGCTCCGTGACTCGAAACTTTAATTCTCCCTCCCTCTCTCTTTATATATATATATATATATATATTGTATATTATGGTGGAAGGAAGAGATTATTATTCGAAGATATAAGAAGGGGGTCCAGTTGTGGAAAGGTTGGAATAACGACAACGATTCCGATTCCGATTTGAACGGAGATGTTTTTCGACGCGAGGAGGTTCGGTTGCGCGGAGGGATTGAAAAGGCGGAACTCGTCGTCGTTGTCACGGATAGGAATCGGCGTCGAAACAGGGGGAGGAAGAGGAGGGAGAGGGCGAAGGTTTCCGCGGCGAAGCGTCGACGATCCAGGTCGACGAGTGGCAATTAGGCAAATGAATAATTTCCAGTGAATTAAGCCAGACTCGGTCGACGAAAAAGGCGATAATGCGAAAAGCGGCGTAAATAGAAAGAGGAGAGAGCGAGAAGAGGGAGTGTAGCTTGTAGAAAGAGGGGGAGGGAGGGAGGAAGGCAGAAACAGTGCGAGGAAGGGCGAAGGGACGACGGAGGGAATGAGTGAAAAGTGGCGGAACTAGCGAGGAGGTGGATGAGGAGGAGGAGGAGGAGGGAGGAGGATCGTACGAGATGAAGGGTGAGAAGAGGTTGTTGGCGCACGTGCATGCCACCCCTTCGCACGTGTACGGTTTTTTTTTTTCTTTTTCTTCTTCCTTTTCCCCGTGTGCACGACGAGATTACAACTGTTCTTCTCGATATCCAACGTGGATAAATGTGTCCTCTCCCTATCTACCTTCGACCTACCTTTCGTGCGGTGCACTCGGTTATATGCACCACTCGGTGGTGCAGCTCCGTGGAAAAGGGGGTGGGAAGGGAGGAAGAGGAGGAGGAGGAAGAAGGGGGAAAGAAAGAAGGCAACGGCGCAATCAAACGTCAATCCCAAGCGAGTAATTTTCAAGTAATTTGTTTCCACCACGCTGGAAAAATGTTTCGTTTTGCGTCGTTTTGCCGCCACTCGTTCGCGCGCCTTACTTTCAATCGCAACCCCGTTTTAGCAAAGGAGGGAGGAGAGGAGGGCGGTGCGCGAGGACATTCTAAGAAATAATTACGGAAACGTGGCTCGCTCGGACGGAAATTTCATCGTTTCCCGGCCGAAGGTGGAGAGAACGGGAGAGAGAATGGGAGGAGGAAAACTCGCGTCGAAACGAAATCGCGCGTTCGATTTAACGCGTTGATAATTAAACATCCGGAGAGGAAAAGAAGGGAGGGTAAAACGTGTTAAACGCGCGACTCGAGACAATCGAAACAAAACTATCGTCCTTTTTTCTCCTCTTCTCTTTCTTCTTTCTTCTTTTCTCTCGATCCGATTCCGACACGGTAACAGCGATGCCGACAGGAAATATGTAAAGCAAAGCGGCGACGATTTGCTCCTTTCCACCCCTGTTTCCAACCACCACCACCCGTGTCTCCGCTTCGTATCCTTTGCCAGCCTCTGACTTATATCCAGCCTGGATTTACGCGCGATATATTTGTTTTAAAGTCCTGGATTCCCGTGCCCGTTCGCAGTAGTCCCGTTCCCGCCCCATTGCCTGGTTTGTCGTCTTTTTTCCCTCCTCCCCCCGTCGTCTCGTGTATTTATGAGGGCAGAAACGTAGGGCAGAACGTGTGCGGGAGTTATGGCCCGAATAAGTGCTCTCGACCTCGGACCAGGGATTCTCAAACGGGGGAAAGGGGAGAGAGAGAGAGAGAGAGAGAATCGGGGGAGGAATTTTTCCCGACCTTTTTTTCATTCCAGGCTCTCGTTCTCAACTTTCGTTCCTCCCAGATTTCCCTTGTCTCGAAACATTTAACCCACTCACTTTTTATCTAGGAGAGGAATTCGACAATTTTTCTTCCCGATATATCTTTCGAGGATATATATATCTCTCTTTCTCTCTCATTTCTCTCGTAATTGAAAAATTTCCCGGATACACTCGTCGTTGTTTTCAAATTTTCCCGGTCGACTGCGAAGGAAAGCAGAGAGATATTCCAGGCAGCCATAGCGAAGCGCGAGCGCCAATTTCGCTCACGGGATTAATTCTACGGGTTTATTTCCCTCGGTCTCGATAAGTCTTCCCTACCTTCCTTTGATCTACTACCGCCACCACCGCTGCTGTGGCAATCAGATATTGTTACGATTGTCGCGCGGAGCAACGAGACGAAAACGGGTGTCTCGATCGGGCTTCGCCACAGTTTTGGGCGTTCGTTAAGCGCGAACAGATAATGAGAGCTCGGTGCAAAGAGAATACACGTGAATTTTCGCGTCTTAACGATGTCTATACAACAAACCGCGTAAACCGTGCAAGCAACGCCCTCGAGAGGAATCAATCCGTTACTTCTGAACCAAAAAGAAAAAAAAAAAGAGATACGTTCCATTATTTTCGAACGAAAATCGAAGGGAAGAAAAATTGGAGAGAAACCGTAAAGCCATTAACTCTCGGGATCGAGACTGGATGTAGAAGAGAAGAAAGAAAAGAGGTCTGTGAGACTGGAAGTGGAAGGAAACTGGAAGGAAGAGGACTCTGGTCTGGTCTGGTCTGGTCTGGTCTGGTCTGGTCTGGTATGGTATGCTTCTCTCTTCTCCTCTTCTCTCTCTTCTCCTCCTCGACGTCTCCTCATTCAAGCGAAGTCTAATTAAAGTGCAGCTGCAAGTTAAATTAAAACACGATGATAATGTTGCCGGCAGCCCTCCCCCTCCCCCGTCCGGGAAAAGGATCTTTCTCCGAATCGGGGGAAGAAGCTGGATGGAACTTAAGCGGTCGTAAGCAGCCGAGCAAACTTCTCCTCGGAGACGAATGAGTTAAACAGTTCGGTGGCGGCGATCCTGCTTCTTGTTCCCGGTTCGCTTGTTCCGCGGATATAAAAGCGGAATAGTTGCCACGGTATCGGCTAGCTTAATCGGCTTTCAACTTGGGCGCGATGAAACTTTCGTCACGCGCGTTTACTTTGCCGGTCAAAGCTCGGCCAACCTCGGCCTCGGAGGAAAAAAGAAAGAAAGAAAGAAAGAAAGAAAGAAAGAAGGGAAGGAGAAGAAAATGCGGCTTCAAATTCGTTACAACAACAAGAGGAGCAAGAAATTCTGGAAAATCGTTTTCGCTCGCGAATCGGTGGCGAATTTTTAATCGATTTCTTTCGCGGTTTCCCTTTGATGGATTTCCCCCGATCCGAAGACAGATGGAGGCGCGCCATTTCATCATCCGAGAGAAAAAGAACGAGTCGCGTCGGGGATTAAAAAACGCGGGTAACCTTGAGGATCGGTGAAATTTCATCCGCGTATAATTCTTTTCATTTGGCGGGAAAAGAAGATTTTTCACGGTCGTTTATTTGAAACGGGAGCTCGTCGCGTTTCAAGGAACGACATCCGTCGTATATATTATATATATATTTTATACATATATATATGTATTTCAGAGTGTAACAGGTCGTTGCGCGTAATTACGCGCGTAAGTTTATTACGCTTGAAGCATAATTAATATTCCGTATAATAACGCAGTCGATGCTTCTAGTTTCTGGAAACTGGATAAATGACTTTAGGCGACCGACACTCCACCTCTTCCACCAAAGTTTCCCTGTATCGAACATTCCGTCAACACAATCGCTTCTCATTCTCGCGATTTTTCTCGAATTTCTCTCCAATTAGGGGTAGTGACGAATCTCTCGAAAAACCTCTTTTCACCCTCGACCGTTTCGAAAATCGCGACTAAACGCCGGCTAAAGATTTCACCAAGATATCGCTCCTCCTGTCCAGTGTCTCTCAATCCCTCGGCTCGAACAATAATCCAGTTTGTCTCAAAGATCCAGAACAAGAAAATAATCCTATCCACCATCTTTATTCCTCGATCATCGACCGCATAACAACCATCTTCGATTCGATTCTCAATCAAAAATTTCCCTTTCCTCGCCGATTGTGAAAACTCACGGGATCGGGGAAGGGGTTGTAACGGGGCAAGGGGTTGAGAGACACTGTGGCGGAGATGTCGCCGAGGCGGGGAGGGGTGGGCTCGGAACCGGGTGCATTGTGGTCGGAGATAGAGATGGCTATCGGGGTGCGCCACGCGGTAATTGCCAGGAACTACGGGGGGAAATTAAAGCTGCCCCGGTCTTCCGGCACCCCCATTGTCGGTACTCGCGACACTGTTCCCGGTACCGTTCTATTTATCAGGGACGAGCCAATGGCTGCCCTCCGCTGACAGGCTCCGTGTCACTGTGTCACCGGAATCGAAACGCTCGCTTTGTCGTCCGCTCTCCTCTCTCACTCTATCTGTCCGCCCTCCACCTCCTATCTATCCTCCGCCTCTCACCTTTTCCCTGCTGCTCGCGAGCGAGCACGCGACCATCGAGATTGCCCTGCACGTTGTATAGAGGAGGCCGAAGGGGGCCGCAGCCTCGACAAGGATCGGCTAAATGGACGCTTCGGAGTCGGCTCTATTAACCGGTCAATCCGGTGCCGCGGCTGAAAAAATGTAAAACCTCCTCCTCCTCCTCCTCCTCCTTCTCCTCTGAATCGACAGCCGACTTTGTTTCCCGCACAACGCGCTCGTTGCCCGGCTACGATTCTCTTTCTACGAATCTTTTCCATTCTCTCAGACGACGGCGATTCGGTTGAATGTGAAGCGCACAGTAGCGATTGTCGTGTTCTGCTGCCATCGAGATTGTTGACGATTTTTTTCAGTAAAAAAGAAGAGAAGAAAGAAGAGCGGAGAGAAAGGAAAAGAAACGGGAATGAAATTTCATGGTGGAAAAAAGGGATCGAATTCGTGTAATCGAATCGAATGGAGATGAGTTGGACTGTCATCGATGTATTTATTCTCGATTTCTGAACCTTGTTCTTCAAAGAAGAAGAAAAATTCGCTTCCCGATTCGTCATTCCGTGATTGTCTTTCGCGCTCACGCCCCGCCCCCGCTCCCAATTTTCTCCTCGTAAACCGTTCTGCGAGCGCGACGATACTCGTGCGCGCTTACACGAACACCCGCGGGCAAACCGCAAATACACGTAGAGCATCGACAGTGTGTATCGCGACAGTGGTGGTTACGTTACCGTAGCCAGTGACGACGACGAGTACCGGCAGAGGATGCACACGTACGCGCAAACGGTACGTGTGTGTACGTATAGCGTACGTATAGAAGGCAGCCTGGTTGCGGATAATTCAGGCAATCAGCGTAATGTTGCGGCGGTGAGGACCCTCCAGCCTCCTACCACGTATATAATACTGCTCTACCCACCAACCGGGGTGGTGGCTGCTTAGGATGGAGCTGGCCTTCTAGATATGTACTAGACAGTGCAGATGTATGTACGTACGTGGTGAAGTTAGTCGAGGCTAATGTACGAGTGACTGTATGTCGAGCTTTCGTCGATGTTACGAGTCAAACGGTTACACTGGATTGACGGGGATGGACAATGCCGGTTAATAATCCCGATTGATCGATTGGATTCGTTGGTACGATTTTCTTATAAAACAGAGCTGGTTAATAGAGAAGTAATAAAGCCTCTGTCGAAAGATAAATGGTAGGTATGGATTTTGGAAAAGACCCGTGTCGATACACCCGGCCGATATTGATGAAACGCAAGATGAAAAGTTTTTCGATGGTCGGTTGTATCGTTTGCGAGCTACGAATCGAATACACGACACCGTGTATAGGCACGCAACTCGGCCAACGAGCCGTTAGCTCTCTGCACGTGCAGCTACCCTCCCCCTGTGTAACCGGGGGCTGGTTTCGAATCGTCGAGAGGGTGGACCAAGGGTAGGCCCGAGTGACAATGCATCGAGTACTCTCGAAATATTCCGGCACACGATGCAGCACCCTCCTCTCTCTCTCTTTCTCTCTTGTGTCTCTGCGCGTCCCTTTCGTCTGGATTCGACGGCTTCGTCCTCTCTCTCTCTCTCTCTCTCTCTCTCTCTCTCTCTCTCTTTCTCTCTGTCTTTATTCCTCTTCGTCAGCCATTACTCGTTGATCATTTGCCATTTTGATGGCAGATAAGTTGTCGAGCGGATCGTCGTTAACATTTTCGATTAACAGAAATTTCTAAAATACACGTGTTTCGTCGCGTTTAATTTTTTCTCTTTCTTTTTCTAATAAGAAGTTATCCTATGGAAGATGGAAAGATTCGCGCCGTTTAATTCGTTCCTCGAGTCGTTCTCTTGCAACTTGTCGCCGGTTATCCTGTCCTAGAATCTTCACCCCTCCCCTTTTTTTTCTTTTTCTTACTAATTTCCCCGACCGAAATCGAGAAAAACAACTGCTCCTGGTTGATAGCGTGACTCGAGGGGCTCGGAGGGAGTAGTAGTAGTAGAAGTAGGGACGGTGGAAAAGTTGAGTTGGCAAGGGTGGCGAGGTCCTTCCAGAAGACTTAAAATCCTCGAGCGCTCGCGAGAGACGGACCACCTCCATCCTCCCTTTCGAGATTCCTCCCTGGACGAAGCTGGCAGGGGGGAGAGAAGGGAGGGAGGGTCGCTTTCAAAAGACTCAAAATTACTTTCTGGATAAGCTGGATTAGGGTTCGCTCTCGTGCCGCGTCCCAGATTAGAGCCGACGACGCTCGCGTCCCTACTTACGATTTTGCTCTTTCCCCCGCTTGTTTTTTCGCCTCCGTTTCTTTTCTCGATCGGGATAACGAGTTTCGTGGAAGAGGAAGAGGAAGAAAAAGAAGAGGAAGAAGAGGAGAGGCAGAGAACACATCGAGGATGGAAAAAGAGAGAGAGACTCGCCTTTTAATTTTCCATCGGTCTTCCATCGTCGTTGCAATATTTTTTAAAGGGAGAGATGGTACATTTTCTTGAATTCAAGAATCGATCTTTCTTATTTCAACGAATGAGAAAAATAAAATTTTTCTGTATTCTCTCCTCGGCTAATTCCACCCCGTTTCCGGGATGATCGCTACTCGACAACCCTTTTGCCGAAAATTCAGCAAGCCGAATCGAATTCCGGGTTGGAAATTCGCATTGGTAGGCAAGAGCGTGGAGCGAGCTTTAAGAGGGTTGCCTTTTGTCGAGGCGTTCGCTACCCTTTAAACCGCCTCCTCCTGTCCTCTCTCGCACACGCCTTCGCCTGCCTCTTTATCCATCTCGCGCCGCCTTCCGCCGACTCGCCTGCCCGATCCCGCTCGCTCGTTTGCACCCTTGCAAGTAACCCGGTCGACGAGAGCCGGGCTCGAGTTTTCTCCTCCGGTCGGTCTCCTTCTCGCCCCCGGGGCGAAACCAAGGAGACCAGATTAGAGGGGGTGAATCCCGGGCGGGCGGCCGCACGACTTTCCTGATTCTCGCTTGGCCCTCCTCGTATCTCGCGCGTGCAACTCGTTTCTCCGCCCGTTATTTTCGCTCGAAACAATGGTGGCGCGTGAAGGTGAAAAACCGATGGCGGATAGGAATCGAATTCAGGAGGGGAATGGCCATTCTTCCTCCGTGGAGGACGAGGACAACTCCGACTTTCGTCGAAATAATTCCCACCGAGTGGATATTATATCTCGCATCTTGGAAAACGATGCTAGTACGATAATAGATTGTAGATACAATTGGAATTGGAAGAGTAGAGTTATTTTTGTAAAAAAAAAAATAAAAAAAAAGAATTATACTTTAAACGCGTAGTAAAAGAGTAGGAGCAATTAATTTGTGCAACGAATAACGTAGGATTTTTATATTTCTTCTCTTTATTTCTTCTCGTGTATGTATGAATAATACAATTATCTCGATCGTATTATCGACACGATAATACGTGGAATCGTGGAACAACGTCATCTTATCGGAAAGATAAAATTGTAAACAACGCAACGAAAGTCGTAACTCGTCGACAGATAGGAAAAACCGCAGAGCGGATGTGTTTAGCGGAATGATTTAGAGGAAGAGGGGGGGCGAGAGAGGAAGAAAGGTTGGCGTTTTTTGACAATATTTTGCGTAATTGAGCAACGGCAATAAATTTCGTTTGAATTATGCGCGAGAGAGCGGGGAGGAAAATAACTGAAAACTGTCCGACTGTTCCCATCCATTATTTATATCGTTTAGCAAATTTCACCGGTCCCCGATGGGGCCGGGCCGCCATTCCTGTGCCGCCACGCTGTGTACGCGCGTTACACACACACACGAGCGTAGCCGTGTGTTTATTTGTAAATACAGCACTCGCCGGCACGAGCGAACGAATTTACGATTTCATCGAATTTCCTCGTTAATCGACTCGTATATACGCCGTGCTGGTCTTCACGCGCGGACGAACCGTGTAGTGTTAAAGTTCAACGAGATGGTCGCTTCGTGACCGAAATGCTTCTGCTTCCTTTTCACGTATCGTGGCCGACCAGAATTCTTTTTATACGGGGGAAACTTCAAAGAGAAGTTTTCTCTCTCTCTCTATCGAACGGATGGAAGTGGATTCGGAATATCATCGCGCGACCAAACGGAACGAAGATTCGAAGATTCGATATTCTTTCTCTTCCACGTGTCTCGAAGAACAAGCATTGTTTCCGATCGAATTTTAACATCGCAACACGAACAACTCTGTGCGTATAATATCGAATTGAATCGTGAATCGAAGATCTAACCTACGAAATGGTGGTTATCCCCTCGTTCTCTCGACAACGAAGACAGTGAAAAGTAAAAGTGTGTAAAAGTGTGAGAATTTGGTGGTCGAATTTCGAGAAACTAGGGACGATTTTCACGGTTGCTGAAGTTTCTTCTTCTTCTGAATACCTTTAACCCTAATTGTGGCCCTAATAGATCTTGAAGGGACGGAGGAGGACTGGGGGGAGGAGAGGAACTTCGTAAAAGCTTGGGTAGGGAGCTCTCGGTCCACGTTGTTCAACTTTCTTTCTATCTTTCCACGTAACGGCCGATGAATATTCACGAGCCTCGAAGAGAAGTTTCCAACGTTGAACCAAGAGGAGGAAGAACGACAAATTTTTCGTCGAAACGAGGTCTCGAAACAGGGCCCCTCCCGCGGATCAGGCTGTTGCTTCGCCGACGCTATAATAATTTTTTACACCGCGGGGAGGGGGAGGGGGGAGGGGGACATCAAACGGGAAATGGTTTCATAAGCCGTTTCCTGCGTGCAACATCCGGTGTGTCGGATTTCACGTTGAAAACTTTATCGTTCGTCGTTTCATTGTTTCGACGTGACGTCCGTGATTTCAGGTATACGCGGCGCAGGTTCCCATGGAAAAGCATGGAGTATCGGCGATTTAAAAATTTTACCATTCTTCGAATTCGTGGATCTCGAGACGGAGAATGGACTTCCTGTTTCAATGCTTTTGACGATTGTCGCGTTGTTCGAAGAGAAAGAATTACGCGCCGTAGGCGCGTTAAGCCCTCTCCGATCGTCCGCCATTTCATTGTATCGACATGGCCGCGTTGCGTTATCAGCCGACGTAATCAAGCAGATACACCAGCCGTGTGACGTGCGTGAGTTTGCGTGGCGGCGTGTATTGTGTACGTGTGCGTACGTACGCGTCCACGTTGGTTAGACGGAGGAAGGTGGGACGAAAAGGGACAAGGAGGGCGAGAGTAAGTTTCCAGAGAGAAAAGGAGAGAGCGAGAGAGAGGAAGAGAGAGGAGTAGCCCTCCGATTGGTCCACGCCAGGACCCCAACCTCCGGCACGCACGTAACGCGGCCAGATCGATACGCACTGCCCAAGCCACGTTCTCTCTCTCTCTCTCTCCCTCCCTCCCTTCCTCTCCTTCTCTCTTCTTCTCTCCTTCTCTCTCCCTCATCCCTCTACACCCTGCTGTTTCCTCTTCTTCCCCTGCTGCATGTATGTTCGTCGCTGTTTTCCTCTCCGCCGTTCTCCGTTCTTCACCTTTTCCGCGTTCTTTCCTCTTCCTTCGTCTCGCGTCACTGACCGCAAGTACACCGACGACAACTGCCCTCTGCCTGGTGTTTCCAACACCGGTTAGTTGAACACGGCGAGCGAGACGCGAGAGCGAGAGAAACTACACAGCGAAGAAAAAGTTTGGATCGAAGAAATATACCAGTACGATAATATTTTCACTCCTTTATCGATATCTTTTCTTTTTTTTTTAAGGAATTAACGATTCAATCGACGCAAGAAAAAAATGGAATTAAACCGTCGTCGAGTTCTTCATCCAACGTGCCTTTGAAATTGTTAAAGAAAAGAGAGAGGGGGGAGAGAGAGGAGAAGCACAGAAGAAATGGAGCAAGAGGTTGAGAGATGATCGGTGGGGAGGGGGAGGGGATGGCTTCTTAAGGAGGCCGCGGAGAAGAGAGGTTTGACTGGAGGAAGAATATCCTCGGTGGTAGCCCGTGTCGCGGCTTCTCACGGGGATTTGCCGGTCGCGTGGTCATTTTTCACGGTTCCCGGCCCCAACTCTCGCTCCGTTAAAGCGTAATCCAATCAAAGAAAAGTCCCCGGTACAATGTGTCGTTTAATCGACGAACAAGGCGCCACGTTATTACCTTCCCCCTCGTTAGCTACAATGCTTCCTAGCGGATCGGCGAACAATGGCCGCGGCAAATGGATACGCACACGCTGTGCGTGGCCCGTAATCAGGGGGTCTCGATGAACGGCTAATACCGGGTGTTCGTGCTTTCGCGATGACTTTTTGTTTCCGCGACAACAATCTTCCCGCATTCCCGTGATGGTTAAAAGTTAACCATCCTCCGCGCCAACTCCGAGGGCCCACTTTCCCCATTGCTTTCCATTGTCTTCGGACGGATCTTGCAACCACCGCCGCCGCCACTGACATTATTATTCCATCGCGTAAACGATCCGTGAATACAGAACTCGGCCGATTTATCCTACCCCTGGTTGCACCCTCCCCTTCTACTCCTTCTTCCACCTTCTCTAATTGGGACCCTCGATCGGGACTTCGAGCGCGTGAGAATCTGGTGGAGGAGGATCGGACACTTCTCGATGGGGAATGATGATGATGATGACGATGAAACTCGAAGGAGAGTTTGATTCGATCGAGGAAAATTGGCCTAGCTGATTTTGCTTGTCTGGAAGGGTATGATTTAATAATTGGAGAGAGATAGAATTTTTCTTCTCACATATAGAGATGGAGAATTTTCCCGAGTTGGAATTGCCCAGATAAAGTATTCTATTGTAATAATCGGTTCTATCGTTTCCAGTCTTTTTCGCAACGGCGAATAAAAGTGTAGAAATGTGGTGGAGGGTGGAAAACAGCGGAGGGTGACTCGCAGACGGCGATGGGAGTGAGTCCAGAGCTGGATGATGGGCACGCCGTCGATGGAGGGAGGAAATGCAAAATGAAGAGGGGGAGGGGGAAAAAAAAGGAGAAAAAAAAGAAATGGGTAACCCTCCGGCGTGTAACTGGATAAGCCGGCGGTTTGTCGTTTTCGCGCGGCTTTTCACTTACTTTTTCACTACTCGACATCGTCACTCGCCCCCGCGCCCACCGAATGATGTATGTGCCGTGTGATTTATTTCGCCGGTGAAGTCGTGCCCGAGGTGACTTTTGTGACGGGGGACGGTTCGTATTATCCATCGGGCAAGAATCGATCCTCGAGACGCAGATTTCATTCGATCATTGGAAAAAAAAAATTATTAAAAATCAAAAATAATTATTTCCATCATCCATCATTGGAAATCGAGATCCGCGACTCGAAGTTGGCAATTCTTTTTCGATAATTCTCGAAGAAAGCCAGCCTCCCCTCCTGCGTGCGGGGAATGAAAAATCGCAGGGATCTCCACGCGATCCTCCACGTAATACGCGTTTTTACGACTCGAAGCTGTTCAGGATATAGCGAATATCCCTGGATATTCTCGAGCATTAGGAACGATCTACGCATCGGCCCCATAAACTGCAGCTCGTGTCTGCGCGTTAAGGGTACGTCTAAAAATCGGGGTTGCCTCTTGTAAGGGTAGTAGAAGAGCGAGAGAGAGAGAGAGAGAGAGACTCGAGAACTCCTCCCTACTTCCGGATCACGCATTCCGCCATCGCAGGAAACGCGGATCTTGGACGAGAAGTGGTGCATATGATTTTTCGAGGAGGGGGGAGGAAAGGAAAAGAAAATTTATGGTCGGAACGGATGAAAGTTTTTCTTGTCGATTTTTCCGCGTGAACGGTTCGTGAATCGCGTCTTTTTATTTCTCTCTTATGATTATTAATGCAACGCGTGTGGGAAAACATTCTCGGGAGAAAATTATCGAATCTTTTTCCTCGGTTTCGTTTCATTCTTCTCTCCCTCTCTCTCTTTTTAAATTTCATTTTCGAGATGTTTATTTATAGCGTGGCGATTGAAATGCGATGGTTACGCGGATGGCGAGGGATACGGGAGGGGAGGAATAAGAGGAATAAGTGATGAGAAATGCATCAGTGGCAGGGTGTTCCTTCCATTTCGAATCGTGTACTTTTTTACCGTGTCCACGGCCAGCATAATTAGCATGAGAATAATAGCGTGCCGGTTTTCTTAATCAAACTTTTTAAATAGGATCCTCCCTCCGTTTCCACGGAAACTCTGACCGTCGGTTTCTTAACGTCGAATTGCTAATCACCCGCCTCGTCGTATATCGCTGCCTTATCCAGTCGTTCAACGGTGGTTGACGGATCTCCCTTGGCGGCTGCAATTGAAAACTCGGGATTAATGTTAATTCCATAGATCCGTGCCGCCTCTGAATACCCGCCGGTGATCGAACCGTCCCAGGTAAATCGTGAAAACGTTTTGAGCAAGGAAACGTTCGATTCCCCTTTCGCGGTCTCAATCATTGTTCCGATATTGGCCCGATAATTAAGACGTCGTGCTTGATCTCTCCCCGCGTATTCTAACACGTTTAACGTTTTCTTAAAAAACTTCTTTCATTTCATTATTTGCACACGATGATTCTCTATTTTGAGGTAACGATTGAGACAATACGGTGTTTCGCTCTTCGCCAAATAAGAAAATATTGTTTTTCAATTTAAATCCTCCCTTCCTCTTCCCTCGAGTATTTTGTATCGCAAGATAGAATATCGAGCAGATTCGTGGAACGAATAAAAGTTATCCAATTATCCTGGACACGAAACTACGATGATGCGCCTTCCTTAAAACTTTTTCTGCTCGCTTGCGAGCATGAAGGAGCGAGCGTGTCCACGTATAATGGACAAACTCGTTGTAACACGATCATCGTTCGATTCTCTCCACAAGTTTTCGTGCGATCCGCGCGCGCGAACGGTTGCAGACTCTCGGATCCGCGCACCACTTTTCCTCTTTTTCTCTCCCTCGGCCAACCTCCCCTCCCCCGCTCCCTCACCCTATAGTCGTCTGGCCAGGGCACAGGGTGAAAGGCAACGGGAGAGAGAGCAACCCTTTGCCCGTTTTCCCAATTCGATGGGAACGCGAAAGCGCGTTTTCGAGCGTTTCGCGGGGGTTGAACGGGGAGGAGGAGGGAGCTGCTGGTCTGGTGGATGGCAGGGGGGTCGCAGGGGAAGGGAGAGAGAGATCTCGTTTACGGTACAGCCCGTTTAGAAATCAATGTCCACGATATACCAAGTACCATTCTCTTCAATGGCGGCAACGTTGAAAAGTATTTCGTGCATGTCGGCCTTTGGAGATTTGTTTTTTTATTTTTTTTTTTTCATTTTTTTTTTTTCCCCCCCGACGGTTTCACTCGAAGAGAAGACCCTTTGAAGAATCGAATTCCTTTTCACGTTTTTTCGTCCTCTGTGATTCGCGATAACGGCGGTTTGTCATTCGATAACGACGACTATCGTGTCTTTGATCGATCGAAGGCCCTTTTGTTCCGTTTCTGAATTCTCGTGCAGCCGCGTTGCTCGCATCGATGATCCCGGCCCGTGCAAGTATCAACGATGATCATATCGCGAAATCGTGCGACGTCGGCCGGGATCTCTGTTGATCTCGTTCGTCGTCCTTTTTTTTTCTCTTCTGTATCCAACGATCGTTGAAAAAAAAAAAAAATTGTCAAGAGGAATAATTTCGAGAGCGGCGTACAAATCAATCGCTTTTTGCGTTGCAAGTAAACAGAGTCACGGCCAGTTTACTAGAAGTTACTTAACTTTCATCGTACATAAACATCGATACAATTGCATTGACGTTGTGTTGATGCAACGTCTTAATCGGGCGAATCTCTCGCGGTTGAACGGCGGAGATAAGATAAGGGATCGCGAAATCGCTCGGTTATCGCGAGGTTATTTCACAAGTGACCCAGCTACCTTCCTCGCAACAGGCAGCGACCGGTAGCGGCGCGCCGGCTATCGCTTCTGCATCCTTGAACGAGCCGATCGAATATTCAGCCAGCGCGGCTCGCCCTTTTGTTCGACGCGGAGAGAAGAACGAACGTTCCACGTAAACCGGCCGAGGAACGAACGGGGGGGGGGGAGCGACGTGGAAACGTGGAAAGGAGAGGAAAGAAAAAAAAAAGAAAGAAAGAAAGAAGAGAGGGAAAAAAAGGAAAAGAAGAAAAGAGAAACGCGGGGTAGGGTGGGTAGAAGGGCAGGGGGGGAAGAAGGGTGGGGTAGAAGGCAGACGACGACGCGTCCGTCGTTACGCGACGGAATACTATTATCCGGATAATAGGCCGGCAATTAGCTCGGCGGCATGCATAAATCTTCGCGTGAAAGGACAGGATGCCCGGTATTTAAATAAATAAGTAGCCTCATTGTCCGGCCACGGACGTCATCGGGTCACGCTGGAAGCGTGAAGAGGAGGAGGGGAGCAGAGAGAGGGAGAGGGAGAGGAAAAAAAAATGCTAATCAGTCCGAAAAACTGCGCGAGAATCCGACGCAACGTGTGGTTCGTTGTGCATCGGGTCGTGTCACCGGGCGCGGGCACCGCCGGCTTTTCGTTTCGTGGAAGGAGGGAGAGAGGGGCGAAAGGAAACCCTCGGAGACAGGTAATTCAAACGAGACGAAACGCCTCTCTGTCGGCCCGTTTAACGAGGACAAATTTCGTGTGGAATTTCGTGTGTCCGTGGATCGAACGTCGTCCAAGGTGTTTCACCATCCTCTCCCTCCTCTGTGTGTTTTCTCTCCTCGTTCGTTCGTGTGCATTTTTGTGGACGGGGGTGCATGCATTATTAATGAAGCTTCTCTCGACGAGAAACCCTCGCCGTATCGCGCCGTGACGAATTCAGTCGAAAAGGAATCCCGGATCGAGCTGTGTCGGATCGGGCATCGATTACCGGGGGAGGGAGGGAGGGTTGGGCGAGGGAAATGGGCGAAACGAAAAGCGTCCTTCTCGTGGAAAACTTTCGATTAGCATCCTTGGCGTGGACGAAGGTATCGGCGGCATAGGCGATGCAGGCTAGCGGCAGGTTTATCCTGCGATCGAGCGGGAATAATAAAGCCGGAATAAACGCGCGGCGGAGAAGAAATATGGCGGAAGAAGGAGGAGAGCGAGGGGTGAAAAAAAGAGGTGGAGGAGGAGGAAAAAGTTAACCGCAGTGGACGCGTGGCTGCACATCGTCGTCCACCCTTGCGGCCCGTCGTCTCGATCCCCTCCTCCCCCTCGTGGATCGACGCATCGCGACGCATCGGGGGTGAACCGAGGCCGATGTGCAATCTATCGAAAGATATTCATGGGGCTGGCCGTTGGCCCCTGTGCTCGCGTCCCCATCACCCATAACCGTCGCGTCACGAATGTCTTATTGATTGCATCCAGTCGAACGGAGACGAGGAGGACGGGCAAAAACAGAGAATCGTCGTCCAGAGAGAGAGAGAGAGAGAGAGAGCGAGAGAGAGGCAGGGAGGAAAAGAAGACGAGGAAGGGTGGAAAAGAGAAAGGGAAAAATAGAGAGAGAGGGCGGAAACACGAACAACCCCTCCAGCTTGATATAACGCGACAGGAAAATGGGAAGGGGAAGTTAGCCCGGAAGCGGCGAATATGCGTTTTGGATCACCGCCGGATGTTCACGGGGTTGTTGCCGTTATTGTTGTATCGTCGTTGTTGCTGTTGCGCTTGTTGAAGTCATTCGTCACATTTCTGTATGATTTTTGAACCCGTAGTAGAATCTCGGCTTTCGTCGATATCCCGTTTACCGAATCGTGTTTCGTTCGTACGTTCCATCGTCGACGATTATAAGAGAAAGAGAGGAGAAGATCTTCGAAAACGCGTGGAAAGGACAGAATTTGACGAGGTCGTGAACGTGACACAGAGAGAGAGAGAGAGGGGATACGGACGAGGTGGTGATCGGTGAGATATCCGGGAGGGAGGCGGGGGGACGAAATAACGCGGAAGACCAGAGCGTAGTATAGTGAAGGGAATGGAATATAGATCCAGATCGTCGCCGGCAGACGACGTCATGGGGTTAAAGCCACCTCTTGCGTCCACTCTTTTTCCACCCTCATTTCCATCCAGTCGTTCCACGTCGCTTGACATCGACCACCCTTATTGGGAATCCGAATTCGGCATTTGCTTCTTTCATTTATCAGGATTGTCGAGCTTGACCGACGATCTCTCTCGACAATCCTCTAAATCGGTCCTTTTGCTCTACCTCTCTCTCTTCTTTCCTCTCTTACACTCCTCTTTCTCCATCCCTCCCCTCTTTCCGCTCTTTCGAAATATCTCGACGTTCTATCCATCACTCCGGATTCACGCGGGAACGAGCTTAACGCGCGCACTCCTCGAAACGTTACTTTATAATTTATTTTCTCGCTACGGTTGCCATTGGATTTCTTTCTCTCTCTCTCTCTCTGTCTCTCTCCCCCTCTTTGTCTCTCTTTCTCTTCTGTTACAAAAAACGGAGCACAACGAAGCGAGAAAACGTATGTATCGTCGACTAGGAACGAAACGAACGTCAACCGATGTTTCAACCGTTCTTCTAGCGAATTTGAGTTACACAAAACCAGACCCAGACGGGTTTCCCTTTATCGGGAAAGGCTGGTGATCGGTGGTCTCCCGTCCTCGTGGCCAAAGAATCGGAGATTGTCGCGATTTTCCCGAGCGTGAACTCGCCCCACCGGCGACGTACGACACTTATCTGCACGCCGCGTATTCGTACGTGCGTAATTTAATAGATCGGTGACGCGGGTCGGATTATCGGGCCACGGGGCCGCTTTTATGCGGACACCGCGACGGCAGAATGGTGTTAATAGACCTTGACGTTTTCAGTCGGCGTCTCTTTCTTCTTTTCCTCTTTTTTCTTTCTTTCTTTTTTTCTTTTTTTTCCACCCCGCGCAGGATAATAACGTCGTTATCGGCCTTATTCGCCGCGCGGCGAAACCATGCGGCAACAGAGTCGCATGAAAAAGACACGAGGAAACGGTTACATGCCGACGCACGTTTTTTCCTTTTTTCTCTTTTTCTCTCGATAACGAAGAGTCAAACTCGATGGCCAATTTTTCGATTTCCGCCTAAATCTCTCCTCGCTTTTCTCCATCCTTCTCCCCTCTTTAAAGAATTCCAGAATCGTTTTATCGTCGATTCCAACTAAAGGGATTATCTTCGTATATCTCTTGATCGACGATAACGAAAGAATCGACAAGGTGAAACGATTAATATCGCATTAATGACGCATCACGTCAACGATAAAATCGAGAACGGAATAAGAAAAAAGAGGAAAGAGAGAGAGAAAAAGGAGGAGGAGGATCGCACGCGACGAAATCTCCACTCTAGAAGAGTGCTCCCTCTTTGGACAATTTTCTATATCGGTGACACGGTCGTGTTATTGAATCAGCGACATTGTAGACGGGCACACGGTGGGCCACACCATGCGACACGACCGGTAAAGAGGCATGGGACCGTGACTACATGAGACGATCATGGCATTCAATGTACTCACGCCGCGGCTCATTGTGCCCCACTTGACTTTGTTGTCGGGGCCCTTTTGTGCCATTTCGCTCTCTTTCTCTCTTCCTCGCTCTCTTTATCCGCATCGCCGCCCTCGCTCTATTTTCCCCCGCCTCTCTCTCTCTCTCTCTCTCGCTCCGTCTCGACACCCGCGCCGATTACTTTTACTCTCGAGCATCGCTTTCTTTTGTCCGCTTAATTATCCTCCTCGTTTCGTGCGCGTTTAACCATCGAGAATTCTCAAATCGTCTTCGAATCCCGCGAATATAAGAGCGCGTAATTAGCGAGCGTTAAAAATAGACATCGTTTTTTTTTTTTCTCGAAACGATGCTCCTCTCGTTCTTAAACAACTTCGTCGTAAGAATAATATTCGTTTAAAGGCTCGCGATGCATTCAATCCTGTATTTTACTGTATCGAACGTAAAATTTTACTTGGAAAGAAGCAGCAGCGTGTACGTCGTATACGTTTACGTTTCGTTTCTATTAATTATTTACTCACGCTGCTTTGGAATCGATTAATACGTGAACACGCTGCGATTACAGTTGCGTGTATTTATAAAAAAGAAAAAAGCGAATAAGTATTATTTATGATTCGATACCTCTTGTTTGATAGCTAGAGAAAAATCATATCAATAATATAGAATAAAATTCAAAGATTGCAATTCTTCGATTCGTAGATATAAAAATAATCTTTTCTTTTCCTTTTTTTCTCCCGTTCGCTTATTATCGATATTCTTACACGCTTCTATGGATTCATCTCCTGAACTCTAATTCTTTTTTTTTTTCCCCCTCCCTCTCCCCTCCGTTACGTTATCATTACGGTAAATGCGTGCAATAAAGATATCGCGTTCGTTTATCGGTAAGAATCGATATTACTTACGAAACATCATCACGATCCGTCGTGCTTAACGGTCGGGTGCTGCTCATGATTCATTCGCATGATTTTTAACGATATTTAACTCGATTAAACGGAGGATGGGAGACACGGATTTCGTTTAAAGGTTTTAAGTAATTACGGCGAAAACACGTTCGAACGAATACGGCCGCGAATTTGCGCGTAGGAGGGATACGATACCGCCGGTACATTAAATCCGCGTCATGTACCAGTTGTACCGTGGTTCCTTGATTTTTTTTCTACGCCGGGTTGCACATGCGTCCGACAGGTATCTATCCATTCAGATTTTTGTTCCGTGGGCCCCTCCCCCTCCCTCGCCCGGCGCCCCGTTTTCCATATTTCGCTTTCGTTGTCTTCTCGACCGGAGAAAAAAGCCTTGCCGCGCGTTGCACGTTGCGTTCAATTTTTTATTTTCTACAATACGTGACGTTTTCGGTGCTGGATGAAAAAAAAGGAAGAAAGAGAGAGGGAGAGAAAAAAAGGTCGTCGCACGACAGTTCGAAAAAAATCCGAGGCCGCCTCGAATTTGCCTCATTGTCTTCCCCGACGTTACATCCATCTAACGATTCGTTCTACGGGATAAATCGATGATTCCTTCGCTCTTTCAGCCCTCTTTCATTTTCCACGACAGTCTTGCGACGAAAGAGAAAGGAAAAAAAAGGAAAGGAAAAATTCTCGCGTACGAGGGGGGAGTTCTCTCCCCCTTCTTTCAACGTCCGTCAACGAGTAGCCCCTACTACGAGGCGTCTTATAGCGCCTCGCAGGGGTGTGGAACCACCCCGAGCGTAACCGCGTTGCTAATCCGGCGCATAGTTTATACGTCATTAAACCTCATACGTCGAAGGGTGTGGTGGAAGCCGTGGAAGGGTGGCATGCGAGGAATCCGCGGACGTCACGACGTATATTGCCGCCTAGGGCAATGGTTGGTATAACGCCGCCTTTTCTATGGGAGGTTGCGGTGTGACTAGCAGGGCAACGCGCGCCACCCTCCAGGGAGAGCTGTCACGTCGAATCATCCCCCGGAGATATGACAGTGGGCCTTCGATGTCTGGGGTCGACATCGTCGATCGGCGCCGCTCGACCCCGAAATCGAGATTAAATGTCCATCCATACCCCTTCTCTCCTCTTCTTGCCAATTTTCGTTCGTCGATTTGTTATTGCAATTTTCCCTCCCTCTAAAATTATTTAACGTTTTATATCTTCGCGAAATACGATGGCCGCCCCCCTAATCGCTCGAGTTTCGAATCGGATCGTCGCTTGCTTCTTCGTTTCCTTGCGCAGGCAGAAAGGATCTCTCTATGATTTTAGTCGAGAGGGTGGAAAGAAGGAAGACGGTTTTCCGGCGAGGAGGGGGTGGTGGAAGTAGGGGGAGAGAGGTTGAGCGAGGAAGACCGTGCAAAGGGCATCATTCTAATTGCCCCGGACTTCCTTTCATCCCCTTTGTGCGACCCTCGGGTGCGCTTCCTCATCCACCCTCTCCCTCGGCCTCCCCTCGCCTCCCCCCCCTCTCGTTCTCCCCCCCCCCACCACCTCCCTCCCTCCCGTACCGACGGCTCTAAGTCATTTCTGCGATTAATTTTTCCTTCCAATTTGCACGCGGCAGTAATTAAGGGGCTGGGGGCGCAGTACATCATCCGGCGTTTCGCCGATGCCACGGTTAAGGGGGTTGGTTTCACCGCTCGCGGAGCGGACCGGCCTTCTTCGAAACAATGGCGGCTGTCTTGAGTGGTGAGATAGGATTTCGAGGCTCGAAAACCCTTGTGTTATATCCCGTTGGATAAATACACGTTGGTATAACCCTTGAAATTCTCGGTTCAAAATTTTCAACACCCTTAACGATGAAATTAATTCTTTCTCTCTCTTTTTTTTTTCTTTTTCTTTTCAATTCGAATGAAATTGTTTACGCGAACTTTATTTTACATATTATTTTATTATTGCACACGCGTTCTCCAGGAAGGAACGACCCTCCTCCTGTTTTTCACATTTTGAAGGAGAGACGTGGAATTATCTCTGGGGGAGGGGAGGGGGAAGGGCAGGAAAAATAGACGCGTCGATTCGAAGTTGAATCGTGAAATTCGAAGGATATCCTATGACGGCAGCCCTTCGAGGTGTTTAATAACGATAATGCCCGAGATAGGGGTGGTTTCGAGGGTGGTTAGGGGATAGTACGCCGGGTCGGGACTTGATTCATTCACGAGCTCGCTCGTTCGTGCAGAGTTCTTCCCCGTGAATGCGCTGAATGCCTTCCTGCCGCTTTCTCTTTCTCCGTCCCTCCGCCGGACTCCTGCCTCGTTTTTCTCTTTTTCCAACAACTTTGTGCCCAGGCATGCATCCATCTCTCTGTGAGCTTCGCCCGTGTTTGCATTTATGCGCTTATCGCTTCTACGAGCACTAAGAACCGCTGCTGGCGACCGGAACTATCGTGTGCCATACTGTGTGCAAGGTTTCGACATCGAGGCCAGTCGTGTATCTTTCGTTGAATGGAATAAGAGCAACCACGCGATACCGAATAATCCCCTAACATTATGGATATATATATATATATAAAGTTACTGGTGGAACAGGTGAAACCGTTCCTCCCTCCTCACCCTTCCCTTTCGTTCGAAAGAAGAAAATCCACGAATGAACGAGACGCAAAGATCATTCCTTCTATCAAATCGATCAAAGATATACGAGCCTTAATACGTGCATGCAGCCTTGCAGAATAAATGGAGCAAGCAACGGAGGGGGTTTAAAGTCGGAGCGAATGTTTCGAAGGAAGCAGGCAAATGCAAGGCAAATCCATCACAATCAGGTGTCGAATCCTATCAGCGTTAGAGACGCGAAACAGATAGAGGAACCACGAAAATCGGGAAGCGAATATCCGCGAAACCGCGGTCTCCTTTCGCATCGTGGCGCGAATCAAAGAGCTGGAACGAGTCTGAGGGGAGGGGCGGCGTAGGATGGGATACGCGTAGATACGTGTAAGAGGCAGCCTCGGGGCCTTGTGTTCTTCACTTTCGTGGTAACCAAAAGGGGGAATTCCACGTTTTACGATACACGACTGATACACTGGATTTCTGCGAGCGAGCGAGGGAGGCAGAAAGAGAAGAATCTCTCTCTTTCTCTCTCTTCGGCTGTTGGAAATCGACGAAGTAGTGTGTCGGCTAGCGGGGAGCTCGATTTTCCCCGTGTGTCTGTCGGTATACGTCCGTTCGTTCGTTCGTTCGTTCGTTCGTTCGTCTGGCTGACTGGTTGGGTGGTTGGCTGGCTGGCTGGCTGGCTGGCTGACTGGCTGGCTGGCTGGCTGGCTGAGTTTGCTGCCGCTGCATCGAAACATGTAAGTCCAGGAGGGCAATAATAGATCCCACAATGCCACGCGAGCTTTTCAGGGCCTGGCGTGGTAGGGTGGTGTGGGATATAGGTGGGACGGGGGGCTAGGAGGGGGTGGTTGCCGGTAGCGTGGCCTACGAGAGGGGATGGAAACGAGGTAGCTCATCAACTAATGGCCCGGACCGGAACTGAACTACCTTCTCGTACGGACTCCGCTTACGTTTGCGCCTCCGTGCGGTGTGCACGTGTGTGCACACGTCTGTGGATCCACGCGTTCCCCCCTCCCCCTTCCCTCCACCGCTCCAACCCTTTCTTCCTCGCCCCCGCGCACCGTGCCGCTCCTCCACCCCCCTCGCGACGAATAGACACGCTTTCCGCCTTGCGCGACGTCTACCAATCTGGATTTCAACGACGCTACTTCATTTCGAATGTTTAGCGTTATTGCTGGATAAGCTGGCGCCGTTCTAACGTTGGCTGTTCCAGTTTCGTGGGAAGGGAGGATCAAGTGGCTCCGAGTTTCGTAAAACTTTGTTCGGGGCAAACCGAACAAAGTCCCCCTCCCTCCCTCCCTCCCTCTTGGAAGACTTCTCTTTCATCGCCAAACAATGTATCGTATCCACGGAAACGCGTACGATTAAATATCGTTTCTCTTCTCTTCTCTTCTCTTCTCTTCCGAATATATATATCATCACAGTTCTCGAGGAATTTTTTACCGTAATTTTATCCGTGTTTGAATGAACTGATGATTAGAATCGTCGATTAGAATGAGGAATCGCACGGAGAGAAAAAAAGAGAGAAGAAAAAAGGAGCGAGCGGATGGATGATGATGTTTGGGTGGCGGAAAGTATCCCTGTTGCTCTCGTTTTTCGCGTAGGTTGGAAAGGAAACGCGATAGTATCGAAGGAAAAGGGTTCGTTCTTGGGAAGGGTGAGTCGGAAGGAAGGATTCGCATAAATCCACCCTCCACTGACTTGGCTGGAACCACCCTACAAGCGGGCCATGAATATTGATCAGCCCCATTCTGTCGTCCCGCGCATCGTCCTACTCTCACGCACAACGCGATATCCCTCCATCAGGATCTCTCTTCTTTCTCCTCACCTTCCCCCCTCCCCCTCCTTTCCTCTTCTGTTTCTCCTTTTTCTTGTAATCTCGTCTCTTGTCGCGTTGGCCCCCGTGACCCGGCAAACAACCAACTCTATTTACGACAGACTTTATCTTGACGTGATCTAGTTATGCCAGGCACGACCCACTGCTACGCGACCATCATTGTGTGGAATGGGAACCCTCCCTCTCCTCTTCTCGCCGATCTGTTGAATCTTATTCTCTATCGTTCGTCCAACGATAGAGAAGGCAAGGAGAGGCAGACACACGTGGTTTCTCGAGAGACGATGCGAGACGTCGTGATCGATTATTCGACCGGTATTTTTCAAATACCCTTGTTCGAATCTCTTCCTCTAGACGATACTCGATACACCACCGTCGTATCCAGGAGTCACCGGAGTCCCGTCTATCCCGTTCGAAGGGTGAATTCAACCCTTTCGCCGCGAAACTTTAAGCGAACGATCAGGGTTAGAGCAGAGAGGTTTTTAACGCTTCGAGAGTTGCCATGGCAACAATGGTAGGCCGTTATTAATCCCCGACGAGAGTGGCGAAGAATAGAGGAACGAACGAGGAGAGGAGAAGGAGAGACAGCAAGATTCTCCCCTGTTCTCTCTCTCTCTGTCTCTCGTTCCTTCCGATTCCTCCACTCTGTTCTTTCTCTTTCCACCACCGGGGCTCTTCCATCTCTGTCCAGAGGTGTCGAACACGAAGGTGGAAAGGAGAGGCGTCGACTGGAATTAGGAGAGGAGGCTCCGTCATTATAGTCCCATCATTCACTTTTCTTCTGCTTGTCTTCTTCCTCCTTCCTCTTCCTGCGCCGGCTTAACCTTGGCACGCTGCGCCTTGCCTTCTCTTGACCGTATCTCGCCATTTTTTCTTCTTCTCTTTTTCATTTTATTTCCATCGTATTCTCCTTTTCTTCACCCGAGTTTTATCCGAGTTGCTGCTCTCGCTTCTCGAAAAAAAAAAACAAACGCGAATCCATTATTTTAATCGCGGAGAAATTGCGATAACGTTCGAACGATGACGATGAACGAGAGAGGGAAGGAAAAACGAGACGGAGCGAGGAATCAAGATAACTCTCGAAATAACTCTTCCGCGACGTCGTCGATCCATCGATCGATACGTGCACTCGCGCGCACTCAACTTTCTCTTCGCTTTTTATTTATTTATTTTTTTTTATTTTCTTCGCCTATCTCTTCGCCTAGCTCAGCGCAAAAATTGATCACACTGGTACTGAAGAATAAGCGTGTTTCGCATACGCGTACGCGCTCCTCTACCCTTCCCCACCAATTCTCCACGCTTTTTCGATTTTCCTGCTCGAACGCGGCGGATCGTCAGCGCGTTCCGTCATCGCATAAAAGATTATACACGAGGCACCGCGCCGCATCGCGCGGGGAGCGCGTGTGTGGTCCGGCGCGGGCGCGCCGCAGCGGGAAGAAAAAAAATTCAAAGTCGAAGGTTCCGTGGCTCGTTATTCATCGACGTTCGGCTCCGGCTGTCAGGGGGCATTATTTACGGGTTTCGCGGCAGAGCGAACTATTAATTCGACCCCGATGCAGGTGGTAAATGCTCGCCAACGATCCAACCTGCGCTTGCTCCTTCCCCGCGAAAATCAGTCTCGAGGTTGCGGTTCTTTAAAGGTGTATCGTTTTAATTCAACTACGATGAAACCGGTGGGCTCATCATTTTTTTTTTTTTATTTAACCCTCGACGGAACATCGAGTTTATCCTTGACAATAAAAATCTGCAAAGAAACTTTCTTGCTTCTTGTTGTTTCTGTCTTTTCGTTGTTTGCTTTGATATTTTTCCGACTTCTTTCGGATCGAGGAAAATTCTCTTTTTTCGAACGAAGATGGATTTAACGAAGAATCGCTTGACAAGTTTTTCAACAATTTCAAATTACATCGAATTATTAATTTTCATTGTACCCGATACTTTTCCAATATACCTTTAATAAACAAAGCAGAAAGAAGAACTTTTCGAAGAGAGAGATCTCAAGTATCCGATATAAGTACTCTCCCCGTCTATATATATCTCAATTTTTCTCAAAAAAACGAAGCAACTTTTTCCAAAAAAGAAAAATAAGAAGAATAAGAAGAAAGTATTCGAGACAGTACGGGGTTCCAAATGAGCGACACCGTCGGCTAATAAAAACGGGGTGTTCGATTCCATTAAACGTCGACTCGGGGGAGGGGGGGAGAATGGGGAGGAGGGTTGCACGGCGCGGCTGAGAATGGCGACGAAAAAGAGCGCGTCGACAGTTTTCTCCCTCCCCCTTCGTCGATTGATTACCGTGGAAGCCGTGGATGGTTGGAGTGGAGCGATTTTCGCAGGAAGTATCGGTCGGAAGGCGGGATACGCTTTGAAATGCGAAAGACGTATTCCACCACGGCCGGCGGGGGAGGAGGGAGAGGATCGTCTCTCTATCTCTCTCTCTCTCTCTCTCTTCTCGCCAACCTCCTCTCACGGGGAGTAACGTTGATCTAATAACGGGACAAACGTCGCGCGAATCGCGTCCCGGACGGGATTTCATTTCCTCTCCCTGGGTGGAGGATGAGCGGAGGTGGTGTTGCGACGACGAACAGGGAGGACGAAGAGGGAGGATCGATCCCTCTCCCGCCGTGCAAAATCCGCTCCCGTCTTTCGATAGCGTCGTCGCCTCCAGCTAGTTGTCGAACAAAGCGTTCCACCGCTTCGTGCAAGAATTCGCTCGACAGCCGCTTAGCAGCGGACCCGAAGCGAGGCGAGGCGAGAACGTCTGCCTCGCGCGTCTAAGGGTTGGAATTCCACCGGCGAACTTTCCTTTCTCCTCCCCCTGACACTTTGGGAAATTGGGAAGAATCGGTTTCTCTCTATCCACGTTTCTCTCGATCGACGAAGGAAGGGAGAAAGAAATCGACGAAGTGATCGGTCGGTCTTCCTCTCCTCGATCGAAGAGGAGAACTTTTTGTTTCGATCGAACGCGTGGTCGGGTTTCGGGGGAAGGGTAGAGAGAAATTCGGTCGCGAGAGTAACGCATTAGGAGTGGCGATAGGCGGGATGCATGGCCGGGTTTCACGGATGAACGAGGGCGCCGGGCGTCGTGCCGCCGGAAGTGCGTCTAATGCATCCGTCTGGGGTCACGCGTCATCTCGTTTCCGGCACGGCCATTACCTTCGGTAAAACGTTTCGCAGGAGGGGAGAACTTCCACTTGTGCCACCTCTTCGGCTTCTCCTCCGTCGATGATTCAGAGTTTCTTGGCTCTTTGATTTTCTCCTTTCAACCGGGATAATAAAAAGTTTAGAAATAAAAAAGAAAGAAAACGTTAGATACGTTGAATGTTTCGCTTGAAGGGAAGTTTGACGAGATTCGAGGGAATTAGAAGGAGATTGGAAAAAATTTTGTTCTATTCCTTTCTTTCGAGAAACGAGATGAAAGTGAAGGTGGAAGAAAAAGGAGAGGAAGGAGATTTCGCGTCGCTTGGACATGATGAGACTCCATGGGATCAGCAGAAGGCAGTAGAATGGTGGCCGTGTCGAAAAAAGATCCACTTGAAGGAACGAGCCAATGGGACAAGAGCCCCTTTACCTTACGAGATTGGTTGGCGCATTGTTTTAAGGGAGGCCCGACGCATGCGTGATTCCATGCGTGGGAGGACCGACCACAGTCCACGACCCACGCTCTCCGAGGATCCTACTCTCGACCGCGACAACATCCCATTGGCCTTTTTTGGGACCGTCGCTGCTCGCTCCGGGCCTTGCCGTCCTTCTTCCATCTCCTCGCTCTCCTACATTCTCCAATTTTGCACACGCAATTATCATCGTTTTAATAAGATTAAAATTTACATTTTGATCCGTCAAATTAAACGATTAATCTGATCTTGTGGAGAACAATTTCTCGATACAATTTCACGCGAAAGAGAAACGATTTTCGATTCTTGAATCTTTTTTTCTAATTGACACCAGCAAGCAAGCTGAGAAGAATGAAAAGATCAGCGATCGATTAACGCCGTCAAGGGGAGGGATGGTCAAACGCCCGTGGTCGAAATTCTTAATCCCTGGTCTGATCGTTCTTACGCCAACTACCGACTATTTACCTTGGCGGAGGTAAAGGTTTGTCAGGAGATAAATCGATAATCGTATCCGGTTTTTCGGCCGGCTTAAGCCGCTGTTGCTTATTAGCGAAATCTCCTGGCGCGAGACGAGAATGAAAGGAGGTCCGTCCGAGGGAGGGGGGGGGGGGGGTTAATGCAATGTCGAGGGAAGAAACTTCGAGGGAGGAAGAGGGAGGGTGGTGGAAAAAGAAAGCTTGATCTTGGTGGAGGGAAAGAAGAAAAAAAAAGAAGACGAGAGAGGGAGGGGGCAGCTGCCTTCAAAAAGGCCGCGCCGACTCGATCCGAACCACCATTGTTATTCCATGGTGCACCATACCGCGAAACAAATACAACGGGCATAACCGGGGAGAAAATCAGGGAAGGGGTGGAGAGGGAGCGAGATTAGCTCTGCTTAGCTACTACCATCTTCTTTGCAAATTTCGCGCCGAGATTCTCTCTTTCTCCTCCTTCCAATCTCCTGCACGGCCTACGTTTTCACATTTCTCTTTCTCCTTCTTCTCCTTCTTTTTCGCCATTTTCTCCTCATTCGCGTCCCCTCCTCTCTGGTTAAACAAATAAGTCGCTTCTTTTCGCGCAGAAAACTCTCTGTTCGAAAACGGCGGTACTTCTCGTGCTGCGACGAGCCGGCATTGTATCGCGTTTGCACGCTGGGGAGGGTAGAGGGAATAGACGCTGGCGCGATTAATCGAGACGCGAATTAATCGGGAATTATTTTCTTGGGAGAAAGAAATCGAAGAGGGGGGTGTGGAGGGGGGGGGGCGGGAGGTGGACGACGGGTGAAGGAATTAAGCGGGCCTCTGCACGCATGAAAATCATCCGAGGCGTTTATTGTTCCGTTCTAAATAATGGTCGCGGTTCCGGGCGAACAATGCGGCGACCGAACCCGCGAAGATTAAGCGGTATTTTCGCGTGCTGGGGGAAGGGGGGAGGAGAGGAGGTCGAGACTGCTCGAGCAGGAAATAACCAAAGAGAGAAAGAACGAAGGAGGAGGAGGCTGGAAAGTAAAGGGAAGAAGGGGGTGGAAGGAGGAGGGCGGAAAGGGGGGGGAGGCGGGGGGTTGCCCTCGCGTTTGTTTAAATTCGAGCGACTTCCGTGGCCCCTGAATGAGCCGACTTTTATGCATTATGCGTTGGCCCGCACGAAAAATCCACGTGGTGACACGGAAACTCCGGGGGTGGAAAGAGGGCGAAGAAAGGGGGAAAGAATGGCGGGGAACAGAGGAGCGCAAGGAGAGAGAAATTCGGAGAGTGCCCAGTCTCTCTTACGAACGTGAACGATAAAAGATTTCACCCGGCTTGCTTCCGCCCCTGGATGGGTTGGGTGGTGGAGGATGGCTGTGTGGGCTTGGCCCTGGTGAAATTTCGTCGAGAGAGTGGTCCAGGAGGGGGTGAAAAAAACACGCGGAGGTAAAAAGGGTTAAAAAAGGAGAGGGAAAAAACGAAAACGAAATAAAAAAAAAAAGAAAGGGGAAAAAGGGAAAAATAAATAAAGGGAAGAAAAAAAAATATACGTATATATATATAAAAATATATATATATATGTAACCGGTGGCGCGCGCGCGTATGTCGCGTGTATGTGTAGGTACTTAAAAAACAAACACCCACACGGAGGCAGCACCCGGACGGAGAAAAAAATCGAGCCGGAGCCATTCAACGTGGAACGAAACAACAATTCGGTCGTCCAATTAATCGCGAACAACGCGCGCCGAGAAGAGAAACGCGCGAGCGTCGAGAAATCGAATGGGCCACGCCGAGCCGCCAATTTTTTTGCTCCCCGTGAATGGACCAATCTACAAGGATCCTGGACGAATTCGGTCTGATTTTTCTCGCCACCCTCTTATTCCTACCCTGTGCTCACGAACGTTAAAAAGCTAGAGAAATCTCACCTTTTAATTCCGTTCCGCCGATATTAACAACCCCCTCCCCCCTCCCTCCCTTTTTCATCGATATACATACATATATATATATATATATATATATATTCATATATCGAGCACGGAGCCAAGGAACCATTCAGAGATCGTTCCAACCGTCGAATTCTTCGACTCTTAGTCGACTTCCTTTCCCTTCCCTTCCTCTTGCGCGCTGCTCTTTTTTATCATTCGCCACGATATTTCCACGCGCCGCTCCTCCTCGAGGACCCCGAGAAGAGGGTGGCGAAGAGATAGAGACGGGGACGATGGGGAGGGGAGGGGGGCATTAATAAGCGTAATATATTAGGGAGTCCTTTGTGAGGAGCGAGCGCGTCTTTCAGCGGCGCGTCAAGCCGAATCCTGGCGGGCCCGAGGATCACGATGAAAGGAGGAGTGGAGGGAGGGAGGGAGGGAGGGAGAAGAGAGCCCTCCGTCTCTCGGAGGATAGACGAGGAACGACAATTTGATGATGAAGAATGAGCGGAGGGAAGGGGGAGGGAGAGAAAGGTGATCCGTGGCGATGGTGGTGTTGGTGGTGGTGGTGATGGTGGTGATGGTGGTGTGTGCGAGTTATGTATGCGCGTGGAGAGCCCAACGGGATTCAAAACCACCACCCGGCATCCGGCCTCGAGACAAATGTGTTCCAAGCCGCGAGACAAAACGCGTGACGACTCGTCGTCATTCGTTAAGCCGTTTTCAGGTTGGGACGGGCGTGAGGGAGGGGGTGGGGGAGGGAAGGGAAGGCGAAGGGGGATAGCTTGTATTCGAAACCAATGAAATCTCCGTGGTGAAAGACACCTCCTTCTGCATTCCTTGTCCGGGGCCGTGTGTCATTACTCAAGAGGAATACGTGTCGCGAAGGACATTCCTCGCCTCCCTTTCAGAAAAACTGCTGTCGAAGGGGATTTTGAGCCGTGGAGAACGTGTGGCCAATCGCGTGGGCAGAATACATTTTCGTCCCATCCTCGTTCATTTCCGCGATAACCCTCCCCTCCCCCGAGGGGTATCATCGTTCACCGCGTACGTTTAAACGCGCCATGATTTTTCCGTCGTAAAATTTCGCGCGGAAATTTTTGTTCGGGATCGAGAGGAGACTTTTTCTTCCATCGAGGCTTCTCGAAGATAAAAATCGCGAACGCGCGAATATCTCGACACGAATCGATCGATCGAGAGATTTGTCGTTGGAGAGTTTGGAGAAAAAAATGGGCGATCGATTCGAGGAGATTCTTGCGGGGAAACGTAGAAATTGAAACTCGTTTCGCGTAACGGTGTGCTGCAGTAGACGGACGGTGGGGGAGTGAGGGACGTGAGGAACAACGAGGGGCGCGCAGAGGCGGTGGTTCGGCGGGGGTGGCGGTGGGAGGCGGAGAGGCTGACGGCAGGACCATCCTCGAATAACGCGAAGCGTAACACGTGGGCGCAGAGTGCCCGGAGAGAAGATAAACGGATTACGGCCGCTTTGTGTCAACGTGATCCGCTTCCCGTGCACCCGAATCCCAGTACCGTGCTCTCGCCGTCCGCTCGTCCTCAATGGGATATTACGCGCTCCAATGCTGGTAACACTGTTCGGTCTGCAGGATGTCGCTTCAACTGATAACCAATTTTCATTACTATTAATTTGGGGACCTGCAACTTGCCGCCCGTGAACGCCTCGTTCACTCTCGTCGTCTCTCCCTTAATTTCCTCGCCCTACGATTCTTCTTTTTTTCTTTTTTTTCTTTCTTTCTTTTTTTTTTTTTTTTTTGAAGCCGATATAGTAATAGATACGAGTTCGATTCGAATTGATCGAATCGTGTTCGTGTTCAGAGAGTTTCTAAGAAAGGAATATTCTCTCAATTTCTTTTACAATCCAAAATCCGGCGAAAAATTAATATTTGGAAAATAAAAATAAGGATCAGGTTATCGAAATTATCATAGAGCACGACGATCGCCTCGATGATCGCGTAACTTCCGACTACTGAATCGTCGTTGTTCTGTCACGCGACAAGGTGACCCAGTCAGATCTCTCGATGACAGGGAGGAGACGAGAGGCCATTGTGGGACCACGGGATCGGTAATAATCGGCGTCCAACAGTCTCTCTTGCTCGCCGGAGAGATCAGATCGAGCGGGGACACGCGGGGGGCGAGAGAGAGAGAGAGAGAGAGAGAGGGTGGGAGGAGGGTGGAAGGAGCGAGCAAGGAGGGAGACCCTTTGGTGCGGATCCATCGCATTCCCTTCTAGGAGGATATCTCCTCATTGTGCTCGCCCCTTAATCAACAGCTCCCTGCCGTAGCTGTTCGATGCTTATTGATATAACCCACCCCCTCCTCCCCCCTGCTACATCCCTCGTATCCGTACAACGAGGTTGCACGCGCGGAAATTTACTGGATGTCGTCCCGGGAAGAGCAGGCTCTGGAATTTCTCGCGCGGGGAAAATCCATCTCTCATTTTCGAAGAAGCGTATCCTCGAGGATATCGAAAGAGAAGAAGGCGTCGTACGATTATCGATACATGGTAGTGTTGAACCACGAGTTCGAGCGCACGCTCTATCTTGAAATATTCGATATAAATGGCGATATCGCGGCGAGCAGTGGGTGTCATATGTGGAAATTTAATATTCGATAAGCAATATTTGTTTCGTTATTAATACGCGTTGAGTGTAAGCGGGCATACGGCGGCAGCGCATAGAACTGTAGGTTGAATGGACGTTTCGTGCGCCCACCGTGAGGTATTTGCATGACAACGGGGATGCGCGTATGCATCCCTGTCCTCGGTACTCGCTAATTAGCCGGTACCACATACCGGCGCGGATTAACGAGAATATTGCATTTTTAATAGAGTTCGCCCTCCCTCCCCCCCCCCCGCGGTGTGCCGCGGTCAGGGAACGGGAGGAGGGGGAGGGAAGGGGGGATGGAGAAGGGTGGAAAGCAGAGATTTCAACAGCGAGATATGCGCTGGTTGCTCTCGAAGGATCAAGAATTCTTTGATGTTTTTTAATAATAATTTCCCTCCGATGGATCCAATATTGGATTGGTTCGCGAACTTTTTTATTATTTCGCGTAATTTCGAAACTCGAAAGTGGGATACAAATCGATTTTTCGAGTTATCGGAAAACGATTCGAATGTTTTTCTTTCGGGATCGATCCATCGATCGATCGATCGGAAGAAATGCGAAAGGACGTATACTCTGCGAGTATGTATATTTCTGTTTTTTTTCCCTCTCTTTCTTTCTTTCTTTTTTTTTTTCCTCGTGCGAGAGGATCGATTTAAAGGCTCAAAGAAAATCTCGCGTGCATCCCTGGGGTCCAGGCCGGTAGTCGGTTGATTCTCTGCTTGCTCGTCCGCTCGACTAGCTCCGCTGATTGCTGCTGCATCTTTGATGACCTCGTCCAGACAGAGAAGAGGGTGAGAGGATCGGGGACTACCCCTGCTGTACGGAATGCTGTGCAAAGAGTGAAATGTTGAGATTGATATTTTAACAGACGGATTACGTAAGAAGGGCTTGTATGGGGGGGAGGCGGAGGGGAGAGGAGGAGGGACTCGAGTGGTTTGCCTCCGCGAATAGGGCACGGGAAAGTGGATCTCGGCTGGCCACCCGTTGATGAATCTTTCAAGGGACCCTGACACGATATTTAACGGATCGTGCATCGTCGTAAAGGACACCGTAACCTTGCCAATTTTCCTTCCTCCTATCGTTTCTTTTTTTTTTCTTTCTTTCCCTCTCACCCTTCTTTCTTCGAACTCTTTCTCCACTGACTCTCGATACTCTTGTTTGTTCTCAGGTGGAATCGAAGGATCCTGTGCTCGCCGAAATGTTCGAGTTCCTGGTAAGTCTAGTTTTCGAAACGTGCACGAGACAATGGCCTCTAATCACGATCGGTGGAAAATTGACGAGAGTATCCGCGGCTCGATACTCGATGGAAAATCAAGCGTTGATGAGCCGTCAAACATCTGCACGCGCGATCCAAGATGCAGGTCTTCCGGCGGTAAAATCAAAGCGATCTTCTTCTTCTTCTTCTTCTTCTTCTTCTTCTTGTTCGTACACGATATACGTATACACGTTAGTTATCAGCCGGCGAGCGGTTATTATTAATCGATTCGTTGGCCGAATGGTTCTCGGTTCTCTCGGGCGACCTTGGTTGGGGCGACCGAGTCTTTAAACCGTCCAGATGCAAATCGCAATGTATGTAAGTGACCATTATCGGTTGAACGTGAACGCTATTAATCATTCTAAGACTATTTAATTTACGCCGCGGTATTACACGCGGTTCCAAAGTCGGTCGAAAAGTCGATCGAAAAAAAACGTTTTCGATTTAATCTGCCCGCCTCCTCTTTTCTTTCTTTCCTTTTTTTCTTTTTTTCCGCCTCTTAACCTTCGAAACTAAAACCTCTTCTCCTCGCCTCGCCTTTCGGCCTTCTTTTCGCCGCACGAAAAGACAAATGGCCCCTGTCGGCGTGAAAATGGCCGCGAATCTGTTTTCTTTCGTTCTTGGATTATGTAAAACGCAATACCCCTCCTCCTCGCCCCACCTCCTCTTCGTATATTCGAGATACCATCCTTCTTCCAAATTTTCTTACGTAACAAAATTCTCTTCACGTTTTAAAAATCGAAGGAATCGCGAGACGTGAAATCGCATTACGAATTTTTTGGCGATCTTGGATCGATCCGAAAGAAGAGGGAGATGCATAAGCGAAACTCGTCGTGCCACGTCGTTATTAATTATAACCGATAATTCGACACGATATTCGTGCACACGCAATCCGTCCATCGTTCCTTCTCGACGTTCGCGCCTCCTCCTCTTGTACGTACATATGTATGCTCGATACAACTTCAACGATCGATCCCCGACCTGTAGACGGGCTTGTCCAATAGGTATTGATCCCGCGACGACTGGAATGAAACGATGCATGCCACTGATCCGTTTTTGCCCGCGATCGCATATTCCTTGAGCAAGGGATGCATGCGTTTATCTCGTTTTTCTTTCTCTCTTTCACTTCGTCGAATCTTCAATTTTCTCGTCGCTCCTCGAGCTGAGCATCTCCTCGATCGATCGATAGGATCTCTTTATCTTATTCGAGTTTGAATTCGGTCGGTTTAATGATTCGTCGAGCGGTGAGGATAATTAGGAGGAGAATATTTAGTGTCATTGATCGTTGTCACGGAACGCGATGGCATGGTGGATGGCGCAAAATCGCTGGAGACTCGGCTTAAATATTGTAGGATCTCATTAAAAACGGCCGCTTCGACGCGTCGTCGAATAATGACGCTATTCCCCGCGGTGAATTCGTGCCAGCGACGGCGTGCCTTTCGTCAATAAGCCGCGCCGCTCAAAGAAACCGTATTAAACAATATTATTATTTAACGGGAAATCTCGAATCGAGGGAGGAGAAAAAAAAATTATTCGCGTCGTTTCATCCTTCTTCTCCCAGGAATCTTAACAAAAAAAAAAGAAAAAAAAAAAGAAAAGAACGATCGAGATTCCTCGATCGAATTTCTCAGATTCGGTTCATTCTCTCGGTGAGAATTGAATTATCGATCCGATCGTTCCCCTTCTTCTAACAAAAAATCTTAAGAAAGATCGATATTCTATTTCGATTTCTCGCGTTATACTACGGTAGATTCACAGTAGATGAAATCCTATTAAATGGCGTTTATTTAACGATGGATTTCAAATCAGGGAAAAATTATTCGTGTGAATCAACGAATAAATAATCTCGTCCTCTTCTCGAAAGGATCCAGATACGATCGAGTTTCTTGCTTTGCGGATCGATTCTCCGTTTCGTTGTAAAATTGAAGAAAAAAAATGTTATCGGAATTTTTTAAAACGTACAATATAACCGTGGATTACCGTCGTTGAAAAATAGAAACGAGGTGTAACGGAACGGGGTAAAGAATATTTGCACAAAGATTCGAGGAATTCGTAATATTTCGCGGAAGGTGGATTTACACGGAGCGTGGTAGTAGTCGCAGCGTGGGCGAGATCTAAACGCGCCGGCAATCAGAAACACATTATCGGACGAGAGCGGCTCGGTAATACGTCCCGCTGTGCTCGGAAATATGCTTCGCCCCGCTTTGCTCCGACGCGCTCACCGAACGAAAAAGAAAGGGAAGAAGGAAAATGAAACGGGACAGAGTGATCTTTGCTATCGACGTTGGAGGAAACGAGAATGCCACGTTGCAACTTTCGATCCGCCGAAAAAAAAAGATAGAAAAAGAAAGAGAAGAAGAATATATAATCCTCGAATTACCTCGAAGAAAATTTGTAAATTCCTTCCGATTTCCCTATTCTCCCCTTCCTCTCCTACTCTCTCTCTCTAAAAATAAATGAATGTCGCGCATGTATGATAGATGGTAGGAGGATGTATCGAGGAAAAATCAAAGTTTATCAAAGATATGGATCGAGGAAGAGAAACTCGAGAGAGGATCGAGGGCGGGAGAGAACGAATCTATCGTGTCGGCGGATAGATCGGGGGGGGGGGGGGGGAAGGGAGAGCGGCGTTTCCTTCTGTCGGCGTTTCATCAGAAAATGGCGTTGTGAGACGCGTATCAAGTGCTATTCTTCGTCAGTTTCAAGATGAATCCGCGGATCCTCTCCCACAGGCGCCCACGACAAATCCATGCTTCCTCAATCCCCGGGACGGGTTTCCCTCCTCGTCGATCGATCCCCATTCACCGAGAGGGGCTGAGGGACGACCGAAATATCATCGAACGGCAGCAACGGGATGCTTTTCGAGGGAATACTATGGGGAGGAGGGGGGGGGGGGGGAGGAAAAAAATGCCGTGAAACGGCCGCGTCTCCGTAGAATTCATTTTAATCATCTCCACCTTTTTCCTTCGCCGGGAGACTCACCTTCCGGCCACAGAGGAGAGAACCTTCTTCGCTCCTTCTCTTTCTTTCCTTCACTCCCCCCTTCCTCTCCATCTCTTCCTCATCTTTTCTCCTCTTCTTTTCTCTTTTTTAATTTCCCAACCTCCTTCCTCTTTCTCTCTCTCTCTCTCTCTCTCTCGGTTCGCCCAGTAATCACCGCCACTATTACACCGAAACGTTTTTGATGAATTCGTCAACGAACCAGTTCGTTTCTCGGTCTCTCGCGTTTCCTCCATTCTCTCTACTCGATGGTGTATATAGATATATATATGTATATATATATACACACACGTATATCTCGTTTCTCGAGAGCGGAGCACCTCGAGGCTGTGTGACCACGATCTTACGAGCCCGAGGCTGTAAGGAAGCCCTTCTCGTTCACAGCCGCGTCGAGAAAGAGCAAGATCGGGGAACAAAAAGCGGAAGGAACGGGTACAAGAGGACGAGGAAGGAGGAGGAGGAGGAGGAGGAGGAAGGAGTAGATGAATAAGAATAAGAAGAAGAGGCAAAAGGTATCCAATCATCCAGCCAGCAGCAACCAGAGAGGAGGGGGAAGGGGGGGCGGCGATCATCCGAATAATATTTCCACGTGCGCGGGATATACTTTGGCGGGGGAGGGGAAGGGGGAGATTTGTGGTTTGAGGCGGGAAAAATCGCGAGGAGGGGGGGAGAGAAGGAGGAGAAAATAATATCCCCGTTAGCCGGTGAATGTAGGACTCAAGATAGCAGACTCGAGGATTTTTTTTTTTTTTCTCTTTTTTTTTTTTTCACGGTTAAATGGGTCGGCTGTCTTGAGTCCGCGGATTCATCTTGCGGATTCCTTTCAGGATGCAAGCACGGCCTATTCAAGGGAACGGGTCGAGACGAAGAAGGGATATGTTGGTACGGCATTTAAAATCCTCGACCGCGGCAGGGGGATCTTTTGGATCAATTGGCTGAAAAGCGTTGCTTGATTTTCTTTTTTTTTTTTCCTTCTTCTCCTCCTCCTTCTTCTTCTTCTCCCTTTTTCCCTTTTTTCTTCTCCGCCCGATTCCGTATTACCGCATTATCATATTCATCGGTTCAACCCTTCGGATTTTGTCTCTCTTTCTCTCTCTCTCTCTCTCTCTGGCTCTCTCTTTCTCTCGCTCTCTCTCTCACAGTCTGTCTCTCACTCTGTTTCTATCTGTTTTCTTTTTCCGTCTTACGATTTTTCATATCCCCATTGCCACGCGTTTTAATTCGAGTCGAAATTTTCGACTTTCGACGATTTTTTAACGAATGAACGCTCTTCCGAGAATATACAGTTAGCGAAGTAATTTCTTGGCGTTTTTTCTTTTCTACGCTCTTCAACGAAGACTTCCGGTGACGCGGAGCGACTTTCTTAACGCTCGTTTACGCCTTTCTATACCCGTAACATGCAAGAATGAGCACGTTAAATGCAAGAATGTTAATTAACAAGCTCCACGCGAGACGGAGAATCATGAACGCACAATCGGATACAACCTCGTACGTACATACTCGTTAACAATTACGACGTCGGGGATCTTATATATACCCCTTATATATGTTTCTTGGTACGGAGGACCAAGTGTTTTCTCGACGATTCGCGGGAAGAAGAGGCGTGCCGCGAATCGCGGACCTCGAACCAACCGATTCCTTCCCATTCAAACGTCCCGTCTTTACCCATTCCACCCGCTTCCGCCGAATAATTATCTTAATTCTACGAAAATCTCGCGACGCCCATTTCCATTCCCGATTCACCGTCGCGTTACACCATCGATCGTAATCCCGTCCCGAAAATTTCTCTTTCTCTTCTTCTCTTTCGTTCGCGAATCTTCTTTTTCGCGTTTCGTTGTCCCTGCGGGAGCGTCTGGACAAGATCGAGACCGATGGAAGGGGGGGGGGGGGCGGCGGGGAGGGAGGAAGAATCGAAAAGACAAGAGAGATATCGTGGTTGATCCGGGATCAGGGTGGAAGAGGGTGGGAGAGGAGGAAGAGAGCGAAAAAGAGGGACGACGAGCAGCCGACCGGACCATTCAAAGTTCCCAGGAGGCAACAAAGGGCCAGCAACGAGCTGATCAAATTATCCAATTCATTTGAATTGGCGAGCGAGCGAGCGAATAAGTGCTCGCCGTTACCAAGAGGTCCACTTCACCGCTTTCGAGCACCATCCGTCCAGCTATGAGACGCTACCGTCCAAATTTATGCACGTTCCGTACGCCGCGATACAACGCACCACCTCCCCCTCCCCCCCTCTCGTTCGAAAGGAACGAGATTTCGACGTTCGAGGGAAGATCGTTTGGTTGGGAGGGAGGAAGGAAGGAAAAAAAAAGAAGAAGAAGGAGAAAAACACACCCTTTTCTTGCCCTTGTCTCGCCTCGAATAAGAACCTGAATCATCCCGCGCAAAATAAATGGATTTTATTATTCTTTTTTCTTTCTCTTTTTTTCACGGGAAGCATTTTCAATCGCTTCAATTTAAGGAATTTCTAAAAAGATATCCAGCTGTAATGAGAAGCATGAATGGATAAATAAATAAATAAATAAATAAATAAATAAATTCTCGTGCTGGATTATAAATTAAATATTTGTATTGTAAGAGTCGATTGAAAAATTCGAGAGAAGACGAGGATCGCGAAGGAAAGCCTCTCCGACAGAGGAGAAAACGTTAAACGACAATCTCGACGTCAAACGTCGACGTTCAGGAAGCTGGGAGGAGGTCGTCCCCCCTTCCCCCCGCCGCCGGCCCTCCTTCTCGTCATATTTAATAACCCAGCCGCATACACACGTTCACCAAGGTCCACGTACGGGCATTAAACTCGGCCGAGTGCGGAGGTTCGTTACGTACAATGCACCGCTGATTGACCAACCAGATCCGCCCTGAAGTGGCGCACGGTTGCCGTCGCAATATCGGATCACACCGTTGCCCCAATTGTCAGCGCCGCTATCTTTCCTCCTCCTCCTCCTCCCTCACTCTTTTTTTCTTTTTTCCTTCGACGTATTTTCGCCACCGACGACGATTCCTTCGGTGTCGTCGATTTGTCGGATGCCGTCCGCAATTCGATCCATTTCCCCGTCCCTCCCGCCGCGTTTTCCTTCCCCTCGCCTCGAAAGTGAAGTTAAATCCGAATCTGTTATCGAATTTGTTTAACATCGCGGAGGAACGAAGCTGGATGGAGGAAACGAAGTTTTTCCGCAGTTTAATCGTCTCTTATTTTATTCTCTCTCTGTCTCTCTTCTTTTTTTCTTTTCCTTTTCTTTTTCTTTTTTTTTTTTTGTACGACGCGATATAATTCAATCGAGAAACCGAAGGATTTATAGTCTTGACGAATCTCTACGCTTCCGACGTATCATCGATTCCGACGGTGTTGGAAAAAGAGGGGGATGATATGGGGTTAGGGGAGGAGGGGCTATAAATAAGAGTACGCGTCATGCGACGATAATTCGTCTTCGCTTGCTCGACACCTCGGGCTATCCCTCCCTACCTCCCCCCTTCTCCCCCCCTTTTAAAATTATTATCGGCCTGGAAGAGCCGATGAAAAAAAAACCTCGAAATTCTGTGTGCGCGGTGTCGAAGGAGCGGGATGAAAAGGGCTTCCGGGTAGACGGAGGGAGAGAAACAAAAAGAGAAACAAGCCCGACACGGAGGAATAGCGGCGTTGGACGGGGAAACAAGCGGAGGAGTCGAAAAAAATCAGCTTGCCTCGTTAAATCCTGGGAGAATGGGAATGACGGAGCTTGTCCCTCTTTCGAATAAATATATATCGGCTCGCTAAATATTTATGAACTCCGAAGTGAGTAACCAGAGTTATCTGAAAATCGATCTCGTCGATTCGAGATGCTTACTTACTTACTTGCTACCAATCTTTATCATAAAAAAAAAAAAAAAAAAAAAGAAAAGAAGTTGCCGTTTATATAACTTAAAACTTCGATTCTATTTTCATTCTCGAATTAACATCGAATAATATAAGATCCGATTATGCCAACATTCCTGTTAATCGATCCCGATCGATCTTCCTAATCCCTCGTCCAAACGTTTGGCGAATCGTGGATAAAAAGGCGGGAAAGCAAGAGGCATCGTCCCCGCCGGCAATCGTGCACCGGTGTCGTAATCAATGTTGTGATACGACGTTAAGCGGGCATCAAGTGGGTTGGCAGAGAGACCCCTGGCCGCGCACGCGGAACCGGGAATAGCATCAGAAACGAACCCACACCCTCCCCCGTTCCCCGTGTATGGAACAGGAGATGGGGCGCCGGGGGATAGAGCGCGCGGGGGTTTGGGTAACCAACTCGTGAAATTCAATTACCGAGTCCGCGGGGGTGGCCCTTGCCGAGAAACGTGCGAGGGAGGGTGCACGTCGGGGGAGGCGAGGCGAAACGGGGGAGGGTTGGAGGTGAAAAGGGAGGAAGGATTTGAGTGACAGCCGAGAAGGAGAAGCTGCCTGACGCGGGCCTAACTCTCGCCTATCTAACGTCGAATCTTACACCCCACCGTCCCCTTCCCCTCCCCTCCTCGAGTAAGAATCGAGAAACCAACCCCGAGAAAGGGGAGATAGCAAAATTGAAATTGTACCTACCGATATAGCGTGTGTAGCATGGCGGCGGTCCCATTCGGTTCGATGAAATGATTTCTGTTGAGAGAGGGAGGGAGGAAGGGAGGGAGAAGGGGGAATCTAGAGGCACGAGATTCGAAAATTTGTAGAGGATTTTTATTTTATTCGTATATCGAGATGATTAAAATTACGGAGAGGAATGAAAGCGTGTCGAGATTACGTTCCCTTTCCTCGAAAACTTTGTACGAAATGGAAAAGTATATCCAAACGAACACGTGGATTCGCGTTGAAGAAATTTCAGAGATTTTCGCACGAGTGCTTCTTCACGAATTCTTCATCGAGTTAACGACGATATTAGGCGAGGTATGCGCGTGCAATCGTGGACACAATTACCGATAAGACGATCGAGTGGCAAAGGAACGGGATGAGTCAGAGAGAGAGTCTCTCCATGACTGGCCTTGCTAGTAGAAACCATGGCTCGCGTCGCATCGGTTTCATCCTCGGCCGGGCAATGATCATTCTCTCCCTCATGGTGGACGTGCGGGACTGACAGACTGGAGGCTTCGCGTTCATTAGCTAGCTATTCAGTTCAACGGGCCAACTGGCGAGGGTGGATTCTGACTCCGGTGGCTGTTGGAATGTCCGACATGTTACTCTATCCTCGCACATAATTACACCAAGCCTTGGCAGCCTCCGTGAGTCCGCCCTTGCGCCACCGTTCACCTTTCCCTTCCTCTCTCCCCCCTCCCCTCCAGCTCCCCGGGAATAAAATCACAGCCTTCCGGCGGCAGATCCGTCCAGCATCTGCTTTAACACCATCGTTCGTTCAAAGCTTTGGAAATAGTTTACGGTTACCGCCACCACGGTGAATCGATTTTCTCGGTTCTTGGATTCTTGGATTTATCTCCAGTAGAGATAAATCGCGCGGAAAGGAAAAAAACTCGGGTTTTCCTTCGCTCGAAATATAATTTGCCGACCGAATCGATGACCGATTGGAAAAAATTATTAGCGTTTATTTTTTCTTCGATGAATGTAAGAGAATCGTGTAGGGAATTGGAATTACACGTACGTAAACGAAAACAGAACGGGTTATTATTATCGTGTTGTTAAACAGGAATCGATGGAAATGTGTACGGTTCTTATACGAGTTCGCTTAATAAGATTATCTCGATAATCGGTAAACGAAAGTATACACACGAAGCGAGAAATTCGAGGAAGCATAATATAAACGGATACGATCGATGGTAGTTGGCGATTTTGGCTCGTCGATTAAACTCCTCGATACCGTGATTCTAAATCCTCGAGCGAAAGTTTTTCCCTTTTATTTTTTCGCGTATTATTTTCCTTTTTATTTCGCTGACCCAAGCTGACGGGAGAGGAAGGAAGGATAAAGAGGGCGCGCTACTTACAAGGGTCCAGTGACGAGGAAGAGGGCTGCCGCCACATTGTCTGCCGATTCTTCGAGGATGACTGGTCGTATTGAAAAACCGGAATCCCGAGGAGCGCTAATGTGGCATAACGCGGAGGCTGTGTCTAAATCTCTCTTAAAAAAAAAAAAGAAAAAAAAGAAAAAAGATCCAAAAAAGATCCGTTTTTCTTCCCCGACCTACGCGATCCCCGCGCACGTACGAAATCGATTCTCGCTAATTAAAAAAATCGAGAGATATATATAAATATATATCTTTTCGAAATTTGGGATTGGAAGAAACAGAGAGGGAGGGGAATATTGTTCGATCGACTTTGGAATATTTTCTTCGAATTATTTCCCCGGATTTTTCTCCGAGCTCACGACGACGAGAATCAATCAGAACACTCGAACGACCCATGATCCCATCGGTGGATCCCGGGTACCGCGAATTCGAAGGACCCTCGTACGTCAACCGCAATCGTCCCAATAAAAATATTTCCTCCCCTGGCATGGAACGTGGATTTTTCTTCGCGAAGAAAGGAAGGGGCCGAGGAAGAAATAGCTTCTACCTCGAAAATATTTCCCCGTGTAATAGGGGACATTTTCGATTTTTCCATCCTCCCCAATTCCTTAAAAAATATCCTTAAAAAATACCCCTTTTCTCATCCCTCCCAAACTTTTAATATCCGATTATTTCGATTATACTCGAAAATACGAGGGAATTAAGATTCGGTTTTACGGTGTTCGATCGATAGATCGAATCGGATTGGAGGAGCAAATTCGGAGGAGGAGGAGGAGGAGACGCGAGTAAAAAAAAAATATTTTTTCACCGGTGTTCTAATAGAGGCGCGTGACGATGCAGTATCCGCGACCTTTCCGTCCTCTCTTCCTCTCTGCTCCCTCGTACGGATCTCCTCCTCCGTAAGAGGAGATTAGTGAGTTAGGCTCGCGCGTTTATCCATCCACGAGTCGCGAACGGGCAAAGAGAGAAAGACGGTGGGAGGAGGAGCCGTTCCTCCTCGCTAAGATAATTACGATCTGTGGCGTACGTCTGTTTCTAGAGAAGAAGTCTTTGGCCAGGGTGAAGCCGCTTTTACACGCCCATTTAACCAACGGGCGTGGCGGTAATTTATTTCGACAACCGGCGAAACCGTGTTTTTCTTCGCACCTCTCGAGCTGGGCCTCGAGATGTTCACTCGCTTCCGGAGAACGTGTCTCTTTCAATTCTTTTAATCGACAATCCCAGACAGACGCGAGAGTACAATCGCGCGTCAACACTTTTCCACCGAAGCGAGCAAGAAGAAATTCCAACTATTCCGACTAGCGAACAAAGTACGATCCATTTTCCAAAAAATGAAAAAGAGAAGGGGAAAGAAAGCGAGAAGAGGACGTCTCGAAGAATCGACCCGCTCTTCAACTTCTCAATAAAAAAAGAATATCGACAAAAAAAAAATGGAAAGAGCGGTGTCACCTTCTCCGAAATTGGCGCGAAAACGAGGGAGCCGGCGCGCCACGGGGTTACCTTCTACTACTACGAATCGCCGTGAGAAAGGGAATAAATCTCGTTCACCTCCGGTACCTGCACGTGCTATCCAATGGGGCAAACTTTGACGCACACAGAGCGTACCCACACTGCGTCGGGATGTGTGTGCGGGTGGTGAAGACTCGTGGAAGGACTCCGTGGCGTGGCACAGAAGGTTGTTGCAGCGGATGGACCCGACACAAGGAATCCGGCCTACAAAAGATTCCGCCGCGAACCGGCCACCACCACCACCACCGCTCTTCCCTCCATTCATTCGCCCTCGACTCAATGTAGATTTTTCCCATAGGTAAGGCTGCGGATCGAGAGAGAAGAGCGGGAAGGTGAGCGTGTCGTGGTAAGAGGGGGTGGGCCCCATCGAGGAGAAGGGCCCAGGTACACGCAGCGTCCGGAAATCTCTACTTACTCGAGAGACGTTCAATGCCTCTCTTCTCCACCCCCTACCTCCCTCCTTTTCTTCTTCTCTCTTTCTCTCTCTCTCTCTTCCTTCCTTCCGTGGTCCGTGCCCCTTGTTTCTCTCGCTCTCCCGCGAGGGCCTATACAGCCCCTACTTTTGTGTAGTTATTACCAGGCGCGCACGGATCACGGCCGAATCGCAAGCTAGGGATCTAGCGCGCTCTTCCAGATAGATCTCCTCCACCTAATACTTGTACTCCGTCCCGTCGCCCACTCCTACTCTTCCTCGAGGGGGTCGACGCTTTTGCAAGAACCCTTTTTTTTTTTTTTTTTTTTTTTTTGATCGATCGATTTCCACCGGGGTACCGGCACGCTTTTTTTCTTTCCTTCTTTCGATTCCAAAGGAATTCCTCTTTGTTGGCGGTGGGGAGAGCTCGAGATCACCCGAGATCGATCGATCTCCTCGAGATAACGCTTCCATTCCACTCTTTGTTTCGCGGTTTCTCCCCGATCTCACCGCTCTTTTTAACCCTTCTTTACGGATGCTAGGGCAGAGTTGGATTCGTAGGAACGTAATACGTCGAGTTGTTTTATAATCGTATCGTGAATTTCTTCGTCGCGTTTCGAATTATAAATGTCAGTGTTTTATAAGAGGAGAGAATTTCGAATGTACGAAATTATTTGAAAATATAATATAATATTTTTTTCAATCGATCAAATTCAATTTAAAATCTTTCTCGTAGCTATTAACACATCTTGGATCGATTGAAGTTAATTATTTGGATGAAGTTTCGAACAAAAGTATAAAGAGAGCTACCTCTGGATGAAGTCGAGTTCTCGTTTAACCTTCCTCTCTTTCTCTTTCTCTTTCAAAATTCGAATCGTGGAATATATTCTTTTTACGGAATCGAAGAATAAACACTCCCCTTAGAATTTAGAAGTTTGGGTTTAATGTTCTTTTTTTCGAACAAGAAGCGTGGACAGGAAGAAAAAATTTCCGCGGCATGGTGTGGATCATGGATCGGAAGAAAGAAATCGTGAGAAGCGATCTCGTTTTCCAGGACGACGGGGGCTCGGTTCAAAAGATGCCGTTTCCGTTTCTCGGGTCCAGTTCTCTTCCTTCGCTTCGTCGGTGTGTATTTTGACGGAGGGTGCACACCCCTCGCCACGGTCCATTTTGATTCGCGATTATGAGAGAGGAGAAGGGTGAGGAAACTACGATGGACAGATAATGACGGTGTACACCGAGAGAGGGTTGGGTTCCAAATTCATCGTCTATGGAACTGTTTAATTTGTCCTTTGTACACCCCTTCTTTCGCTGTATCAGTGTCGTTGATCTCGATCGAGACGAGGATCGATCCCTCGACTTGATAAGGAAAAAAGGGGTCTGCGATAATTTAAGGGTGTTAATGACGGACGGACAAAGAAAATTTTAGATGGATATCCTTTCTTCATGGACGTTGGTCGAGAAGTAAAGAATGATTCCAGGGAATTTTTTCATGGATCGCGCGGTAATCGATTATCTCTCGCGTATCTCGCGTATATTTTTTCGTCGAGAGCTACATTTTTCTTGTTCCCCTGCTTGTTTATCCGCGTCACGAGAATCCGTCTTAAGTCAACCGTGACAATCCGACGAATCATCCGTCATAAATTATCATAGTTGGAAAAAAAAAAAAGTTTGTACCAGGATTGGACCAAGACATGAAACGAATTTTTTCCAGATCTTTGTTTTTCTTTCCATTTATTATACGGATGCGTCACTTTTACGAACGTTTGAGGAATAGTTTTTTAATCAAATATTCGTACACGCGATATTTAATTACTGTTCACGATTCTCGATAACAATTCAAATTCATTCCTGCTTGAAACAAGTCTCGCAAATATCGCTATAATTTTGTCATAAATATATATGTATATATATATATATATAAAACACACGTTCGATTTACACGGTTCATAGTACAGCTAGTATTTAAAGAGGATCGGACACGACAGAGCAGAAACAAGGCCATCCTTCTCCTAATTGGTCCATTCCGGGTAATTAATGGGCCGTTAATTAACGCCGACAGATGCATCATCAACATCCTCCTCGCGCAGGTGCGTCATTCTCTCGTGCCCTTTGCTCCCAATCTCCTGCCATCTTTGTTTCTCTCCCGAGGCCTGTTTTTCTCCCGAGATAACGAGAATGATTTATCAAAAAAAACTCGTGGAAGAATCGTGGTCTAAACTCCCCCTCTCCAAAAGAGATTCTAAATATTTTCGAACATAGGGGGGGAGTTGAACTCGTTCGAAAGGGGTCGAACGCGCGAAGAGCAAGCGAATTTCCGCGATTCAACTTCTTAGGGAATCGGATCGGGCACAAATCTCGAGTACTTATTCTTGTTCGAAAAGGAAACTTCACCTGCCATTGAACGTGTACCGATCTCTCCTCCTCACCTGTTGCGTATTGTTGCACTCTCGAGGCAACCCGATTTGCACGGTGAATGCACTTACGGCCGTCTATCGAGGACCTCGTATGAAAAACGCGGTCTCGCAGCCTCGCAGGCTTTTCCCCCCAAAAAAAAGGAAAGAGAGAGAGAGAGAGAGAGAGAGGAGGGAAGAAGGGAAGAAAAAGAGAGGAGGAGAGTCGAACTCGCGCGCGCGCGCGCGCGTGTACGCGTGCGTCCTTTTCATCGCGAATTCTATTCATACCGACGAACTTCATAGAAACGCGCCACCGATTGTTCGGCCGCCTCTTGATCTTGATTCCCACCCGGTCCAAGTCAACTTGCCTCGTCGATCTTTTTATTGGAAACGCGTTCGAATAACGCCTATGGCTTTTCGTTCTTTTCACGCTTCCTTTGGGGTGGATCATCGTTTAAGGGGAAATAAAATGGGATCTGTTTAAGGTATCTAGCGGTTAAAGGGAGAACTTAATAGACTTTTTTTCTTCTTCTTTTTCTTTTATTTCGAATATTCTCGATGGACAGGTTTTATTTATCGGCAAGAGCATTTGCATAGATCATTCCAACGTGTAACGCGTAAACGTGTTATGTGTGCTTTGGCTTTCTGCCTCGTTTCAAAAACTAAATTCTACGTTTTCATGTACTCGTATTAAGATAGATAGAATAATTTCGGTAATAATTTTGATTTTAATGTTCTAAGTGTACAAAATAACGAATCGTTTTATAACCTTTTGCATCGGTTTTGAATTAATAATTTCGAGAAATAAAGAAACTGTATTATACGTTACGGAATCTATTTATCGAAATAAATACAAACAAGTTGATAGAGTTTGAATTCGCACCGCTTCCGGTACAATTTTTTAAATAATTGAGTAAACGAACTGCACGATGAGGATACGCGGGCAACATGCTCGAAAATGCTATTGATTTTTAATTTCGAGAAATCGACTCCGCGTATCGATTCCGCATCGTTGCGCGCAAATCGAATTCTGGAAGTGCATCGATAACCGTGAAAATTGGAACGAGCTTATAAACATTCGACGTGGCCCCCTAATCTCGTCCGCCGCCACCCTTCCGGCGCGGCAGAACCCTCTCTCGCGTTGACAATTACCCCGCGTTTTACACTTGATTTGGCAAACAACCGCCGATCTCTCGAAGAATCGTTTCTCTTCCGCGCACTCGATGAATTATTACCCGAGGAAAGTTTTTTTCCACCTCGCCCCTCGCGAATCTCGAGCGTTTCAATTTTCCACTCTCCCTCCACCAACGATTCCGCCAACTTTTCCACGGAACTGGAAAGGGCGGAAAGGTGCGTTGCGCGCCAGGTTTTCAGCTTCGGGCTGAAACCGATTCCTTCAAGCATTCTCGAAGGAAACCTTCTCTCGAGGACATTGGATCGAGGGGGATGCAGATTCTTCGAGAGTCTTTTGGAAATTGGGGAGAAACTTTGTCTTTTTTTTAATGGAAAAAAAACTTCGTTCGATATCGTTGAGAAAAGAACGGAAGGGTATTAAAAAGGGGATCTTTTCGCTTAAAAAATCGGCGATTTACACTGGTGGTGGCGAATTTTAGAGAGAGAGAGGGATGGGTAGTGAAAGATGGCGCGACGCTGTCTGGTCCGTTTTTCGTTCAGGTAAACGGATGCTGCTGGTAGTGCCAGGTGTTGACCTGGTCGGGGCGAAAAATATATAAATTATCCTTGGGGAGTTCGAGGAACACCCCGGGGTGAAAATTTACGAGCCAATTAATCGTAATATCGACGGGTCGGCGACGCGTTCACGACTACCGCTCCGCTGCTTTCTCGCCACGTTGGTTCTCCTTTTTCCGAGGCGAGATCGGAGATAACGTCGTTGGTGTCTCAATTCGACACACCAGACGGACATGTCTCGATTGTCTTGTCGTGAAAAAAAAAAAAAACACGCATCGATTTCCTTCCGTCCAAGATGCGCGCAAATGTTGCTCGCAACATGAAGAAATTCGTGAATGGAAGATCGATCTCGAAATTTCCGAGTAATTAAAAGAAAATCCAAACCCTTTTTTTTTGGTCCAAATTTATTTTTCTCGCGAAATTCCATTCGTAACACTTTCCTTCCCTCTTCAACGCGAATTCCAAGGATAGTTTTTCGAATTTTCTTGACCAACGCAAGAGATCGGAATTTCCTTATTGCGTGTTGTATAAAAAAGAAGAGGGAGGAAGAGAATCGAGAGAGGACAGCTTTCTCTCTTCCTCTCTCTCTCTCTCTCTCTCTGTCTCTCGAAAAAATCCGTAAAATCGCAAGTAAAACGAAGGCGTAAGAAGAGAGACCGGCCTTCACAGCCGTGAAATTCGGCGGTCGAGACACCTGCAAACCGATCTCTCGGTTCGAACGACCGGGCCAGGCCATGATTTATGCCTTCAGCAGGTGGAAAGACGACAGGGGAAGGGGAGGGAAGGTAAGGAGGAACCGAGCCGAGAGAGCGAGAGAGGCAGAGAGGAGGTCGAGGAAGCACGCGGTTTTTCGAAAGTGCGCGGCGAGCGGCCTTTGTTGGCGGGATTTTGCGATTCGCTAGGCCATTTCGAATATTCCCCGGGTTCCGTGGAGACCCAGAGGATCCTCGCGTCTCCTAATAGGCTTTTCCCTTGGTCGAGATTCGTCCTTCGTGAAAAATCTTGGAAGAGAAGAAGGATGTATCGGAGGATGTTGGCTCGCGGCTCGTTCCTCGCCCTTTCCTTTCTCTCTCTCTCTCTCTTTTTATCTCGCCCGAGCGAGATCCAAGTAAGAAAGAAAGTAAAGTAAGCAAGTAAGTAAGTAAGTAAGTACGTGGAACACGAGATCCGACGGGATAATACGGTTTACCGGGATCGCGCGATCCTTTCGTCATAAAGAGGATCCCTGAAAAAACATTCTCCCTTGAATGCTTCTCGAGGTGGCGCCTTTGTTTGCTCGGTTGTCCTAAAAACGCAGAACTCTGTTGTTTTTATAAAAGGGATACCGTCTTCTAGATGTTATTCGGGACCGTATTACACAGTTTCAATAGGAAATATCAACGGATATATTTTTCCAATAAGCTTTCTCTTTTTTCAACTTCTTTTTTCTTCTTACTATATGTATATATATGATATATATTTACAAATTAGTTCCATTAATTTTTTCCTATTTACCTCCGTCCATCACAAATTTAACGTGTAATAAAATCATAATATATACAAAATCATCGTTTGAAATCGACGAGATATTTATTATCATCGAACGGAACACCTTTATTATTATCGAATTATCGAAACATTCGTGTATCTCTCGGTGTCGATACCGAGCGTCGTGTTATTAAACAAGCACAACACTCGGTAACAGTATTCGAGGAATTTTAATATTTATAAAACTGCGCACAGTTCCCTACCGATTCTCGAGCATCGAGCGAACCTCTGCTCGAATACTCGTCGAAACGAAAATTCGCGGGCATATTTCCCGAATCGCGTATATCCCGATGATTCGCCGAGTCCCAATATTATCGGATAGTTTGCGTTGCATCCCGATCGCCGCCATTCATCTCCATCGTTTGCCCGTCCGTCCAACTATGGAAAAACAGTGGCAAAAGAGTGATCACCTGTTGCTAGGGAATAAAATAATCGGCGGACAGTGCGTCACATGGGGAATTATTTTCGTTATATTCCGCCCCGAATATATACACACACATGTATATAGCAGTATCGGCGGATAAAATTTTTCCACGCGCATTCGTATCGGCGATTACATTATTATGCGATATATATATATGTATATGTATATATGCACGTATACACGCGCGTGATTTTCCGCGTACGATAAATCATGGACGCAGGCGAGTCCCGGGGAGGGGAGGAGAGAGGCGACGATGGTGGAAAAAACGAGAACGCGTGGAAACGCGAGGGATAAACGATCCGTTGAAAATTATACCGGCATATTCGACCGGGTATCAACTGGCGCTTTTATTGTCCCGAAATGTCTGGCGCATCGATCAAAATCCTGTGCAAAGCATCGCATTACTATATCCCGATACGAATCGAATAACCGTCGGATGATAAAAGAGGGGCTTTTAAAAAATTGGTGTAAATTGTATCCGGAGAATTTGGAATTGTCGGATTGTTGGAATAATTAAGAATGAAAAAAAGAAGAAGAAGAGGAGGAAGGGAAATTAATAGATCGACGAGAAGAGAGAGAAGTTTGGCGGCGCGTGGGAAAGGAGGGTGTCCTGCAAGAGTTAATGAGCATAATCCCTGTCACCCTGACGAGCTGAGATTAGAAGAGATCCCATCCGGACGACGAGGCACGGGATCTCGTGCCACCTGTGTCCTGGGTGCCGGGTGGTGGTGTCCTGCGGCGTGGCACACCTATTCAAAACCGAGGAGGAGAAGAAGAAGAGAGAGAGGAAGAGAGAGAGAGAGGCTGTTCTCTCTGTACTCGAGAGAGGCTGTTTGCCAAGGAACAGCGCGGAACCGGTGGATGGTGGCAGAAAAAGAGGAGGCAGAGTCGCGCGAGTAAGAATAACCGCTTGGCAAACAAAGGGTCCACCGCGATAACGAACCTGTCGACGCGGGCCTCGAACTCGTTCCGAACTCGTTTCCGTTCTCCTGGGTGGGGAGAAAAATCGTTAACTCGTTGCACTAGGGTTGCAACGCTTGCAGACGCGCGATCGTGCCTCGCAGATTTTTTTCGGCCGCTCCACCGGATTTTTCCTCATTTTGGAACAAGATGGACAATCTTGGAGAGAGAAAGGAAAATTTTTTTCTTCGAGGAAATTTAAGGGGAGAAATTTATTGGGATCGAAAGAAAAATAATTCAAATCGTATAATAGATAAAGTTTTTATTCGCGTGAATACAGAAGAAAATTTGTATAGAATTTTTATCGACACAACTCGTGTCTATTCGCGCATATTTACGATCCGATAGAAGATGAGATTGTCCACGCGGTGTTTTGCGGTCCACGAGGTGGTGTTCCCTTTCGGTAGGGACGAAATTCGAGGAGCCGTTTCTCCCACGATTATTTCCTCTCGCTCAGGAGGCGGGCTCGAATAGCACGGTCCAGAGATGTCCTTTCGAGATGACCGCTGCTGAGATCGTGAATGAAATTCCTGGCCGCCATTCAGCTCGACGATCTCGTCTTCCTACGAGATCATCGATAATGCTTCTCGTATTTATTCCCGTGTCGTCAACTTTTTCTTTTTCCTTTCTTTCTTCTCCCCTCATTCCGCTTTGCAAAATTTTCTCCCAAAAGAAAATTCGAACTCGTGTACAATGTCTCTTTAAAAAAAAAAGATATTAGATATTAGGAAAACAGATTTTACGCGATCTTTTTCACATTTGCGTTTACGTAGAGAATTTTTGAATGAAATCGATGGAAAAAATAGATGGCAAAAATTCAAGTCTTGAAAAAATTGTCAACGATCTCGCGTTAATCGTAAATTCCATCCCGAAACTGGAATATTTCCCGGTATTTTGGCGATCAGGTAGCAGCCCGGCTCCCATTCATAGCTTCCCACAGGTTCTCGCAGTTTCCACGAAACGGCTTTCCACGCGCGGCTTAAAGAAAAGGGCTTTTGCAGCGGTTGTGTGAAATCGGTGAAAATATCGGATCGCCTTCGTTTCCACCGTCTTTGTCTCATCGGGCTCCTTTTCTTTTCTTTTTTTTGCCGGAATAACGAGCGAGCGGGCAAAATCGGGATCGCTGTTGGGTGATCCTCGTGGATCCGAGGAGGGGTCGTCGAACCGAGAGGAGGGTGAATCCCTCGAATTAAGGACGAAGAACAAGAGAGGAGGAGGAGAAGAGGGAGCTGTGCGAGGAGAAAAGAGAGGAGAGGAGAAAAATATAAAAAAAAATAAAATAAAAGTGAAACGATTTCGGTGGCGGTATCGTATTACCACTCTTTCCCCCTCGTACCTGAAATTACCTGGAGTCGCAAGGCGATTCCTACGCCCCTGTTCGATGGCCGGGGGTGAAAGGGAGGGAAGGAGTGACGGCGGGTCGAGAGAGAGACAAGGGAGGACGTGCGATCGGTCGACAGCTATACCGAGAAGAAGGATGTCTCTGGAAGGGTGCCACTACGCTCAATCGTAACTCGTTAACACGGCCATTGAACGAACGGCGGATGAAACGGCCACGATTCTTGTCTGGCTGGAAAAAAGAAAAAAAAAAAGAAGAGAAAAAAGAAATAGAAAGAAAGGAAAAAAAATAAAGTAAAATAAAATAACGAAAGGTAAACAATTTTCTGGTCGATTCAAGAACCACGTGATTTCCATTGTGAGAGAGAGAGAGAGAGGAACTAGGTGGTGGTAGGATTATCGAGAAACAAGGATGGTAATCTTTTATTTCACCCTTCCTTCTCTTTCTCCTTCTTTCCGTTTCATCCCGTTTCATTATTCCGTGAAACGGGAGAGGAGGGGAAATCGATAGAGAGGTTAAGGAGATCGCGGATAGATAGATAGATAGATAGATAGATAGATCTCGGTGGGAGGGAGCACGATCAATTCCCAATTTGTCTTTCACTTTTGACGGGACGGAATTCCTGGCCGGATTATCGAAAGTGTCGAATGAAAGGGCTCGGCCACAGAGGCATTACCGAGTCGGGAGGAGAGTCTATTGAAGGACAGCGGTGTCTCGATTGCAAGTTCAACGATTCCGGTGTATCGACCGATCCTTAATGGCCGGTCGAATGGTAAATGGATCCAAACAGCGGCTAATCGTGTGCCTGCCTCTTATGAATCGGCGTGCTGGAAGCCACCCCTCTCCACGTCATTGAATTCCGCCTGAAACGCGAATCTGAGAATGCATCGGCGCATCGTGGTCGATCAACGGTAACGCTCGAAACAATTTCGAAAATGGATCCAACTTCGAATTCGAGTCGTGACTCAATATTTTTTTTGAAACGAATAAAATTGCGTTCGGTAATAAATATTGTGATTAAAAAAAAAGAAAAAGAGAGAGGAAGAAGTGATTAACTCGGACGACGAGAAGAGGGGAAAAAAGATGGAAAAGGAAAAAAAGTATAGGAGAAAGGAATAAAAAAAAAAAAAGAGGGTTGAAGGGAGGAGAAGAAAGAGCGGAACGCAGAGGCAAGCAACGCCCCCGTCCGCCGACGTATCGCGTTCTCCAAGAGCAGATGTTCCCCAGTTCTACCGAGTTTCGGCACGGGCTGATTGACAGTTGAATAGCCAAGACTACCTGGGGACTCGTGGTGTCCTTACGTCCTTCTTTCAGGCTGCATGTAAGTAATCGTTAGTCGGTGTAATGCCAAACCGTTAGCCCTCATCGAGGCCTTGTTACCTGTTTATCGAAGCACCTATATATCCTTGGTCATAAACTAAACGGACCAATAATCCCTTGCACATCAATTATAGAATAACTGCTCTCCAGTTGTTCATAATTCTTCTTCATTCTTAATGAACATTTGCGTACAGAAGAATGGTAATAAAATTTTAAGCTGGCTGACATCTTACTTTCGATGGAAAGATCGTAAAAAGAAAAGAAGGAAACTTTCTATTTCGAAGGATTAACTTTATCTATCGTCGTCGACGCATATTTAGGGAAATCAGATTTCGGATTTAACCACGACTCTCTATTCCTTTTTTTTTTTTTTCGAAGAATTGAGGAAAGCGCTATGTTCGATGGACGGAAAGATTCTCGATCCGAGGGCCGGTTATTATCCGTGGCGATTCGACATGTCGAGGCGATTTCCTTTGTTCAACCGAACACCGACGATAAACTGACATAATCGAAGGGTCGATGTTCGGCTGGCTTACGATATGTCTGAGAGCTCATCGGACTGCAGGGCGCTCGATATGCGATAACCGATAAGCCGCCAAGTGCACCCGGTGTCACTGGATATACGGACATCGCGATATCTCTATCTTTTCTCGCGATCAATTGCCAACGTTGGTAAACGTCCTTATCTCGCACTTGGATCCCTGCCTCCTCTATACATATAATACGTATATAATATCTATCTCTATTGATTGCGATATTAAAATTTCCATACGAAATCTCGGCTTTACACGCGCCGAAACGAAAGTAGTTTCAATTATAGAGTATCGAGATTATTACGATTACACTCTGGCTCGAATAAAAAAAAAGAAAAAGAAAAAAAAGAACTATTTTCTTCACTAGTCTTTCTCTTTCTTTCTTCCACCCTCTCTTCGCTCCTTCCTCTTTCCGAGATAAACCAACGTCAACGATTTACGAAAGAAGAAGAAAAAAAAAGGAATATAAAGAGTGTAGGTACGACGCCATTGAGGAAGTCTCTTCCAGCGAAAGGCGGTGCAGAATTCAGGACACGAGAACGTGGCAAGAAACTCGGGCAAAAATCTTGGAGCGCCGATGCAAAAATACGTGTATATAGGGGGTGGGAAGGGAAGAGTGGATACACGTGAGTCTTGGAGAGAGGAGAGGAGAGGACGTTTAACGTGGATGGCCTCGGGGGTATAGTAGACGTTGCTCGGCGATAGCAATGTCACGGTGGCCACCGGAAATAGCCGGCACTATCAGCCACCCCGCCGGAAGAAGCGCCGTCACCGCAGAAAGAGTTCCAATCTTCTATTCAGCACGTTCTTCTTCGCCCTCCTCCTCCTCCTCCACCCGCCGCCGTATTCTTCCTTTCTCTCTCTCTCACTCTCTCTCTTCTCTTGTCCACCCCTCCCCCTCCCCCTATGCACAGAGGTCTCAGTGTGTTGGGCCGATACAACGTCTCGACGAGAATGGACCGGAGCCGTTTTCCACCCCAAAAAGAAGGACGAAAGGGGTGGCAGAAGATGGCCGGAAGCACGAAAGAAAGCAGATGCCCCGACAACCCCGACTTATCTACGCTACCCCCTATCCTGTCCTTCTTTTTCTCCTTTCTCCTCCTGCTTCCTCACACCCTCTCCCCTCTCGCCACCTTCCTCTCCCCCATCCGGATATTTCCGTACCGGATCGGAGTGGGTGGGATGTGTGTGGGTTGTTGCTACACTGCTCGCAGAAAAGCGAGGAGGACCCTTTGAATTAACTCGCGATTTATTATACCTTTATGCGAGGATTAGAATTCGAGAAACGTTTCGATCGAAAACCTCCCCCAATAACGATTTCCCATTTCGCCACGTTTCGTTCGAAGGTTCCCTCCGCGTTTAATATTTGTATTTATTTGGCGGGGTGAATAGGGGTCGGTTGACAGGGAAGAACGATTAAGATTAAAATCGTTTCGGGACGGGATTAATTCGATACGCGAGGAGAGGACGCGATGGAAGGCGAGAAGGGAGGGCGTGGAGGCGCGACTTGTCTCTCTTTTTTTTTTTTTTTTCTTTTCTTTTCGTTTTCCAGCAAACCCATTCCCAGTGGTGGTAAGTAGCCGAGCTACTAGCTGGAAGCTGCGGGGTGATACATCATGGGGTGTCAACGAGTGTCCCCGCCGCTGTAATCTCGCATCCATCAACCCCTCCGCAGGACGAAGGGACGTCCGTCCTTACGACGTTTCTCCCTGATCGATGTCCACGAAGCAACCTCGATGCCTCACCTACGACGACCTTTGCACGAATTTCTCTCCCCCCCCCCCTGCTCGTCCCTCTGCTTTCTCTTTCTCCCCCTTCGTCAAGGATCAATCGGTTTTTCTCGCCGGACTCGATTTTCATTTATCTTTTCCTATCTGAAGGCTCGCATCGTCATCGTGTGACACCCTTGCTTTTGCTTATTCCTCCGATGCTGTTCCTCTGACCCCTTTCCATCTTGATTTTTTCCTATTACCAATGGAAATATTTTCTATCTGGATGGAACTTTTTGATAAATTGTATACACCAGATACCGTATCCGTATTCTAATTGTTACCAGATGTTTAAAGTGTGGAAATAAAGGGAGGGTAATAAAGTAATAAATCATATTGACACGAAGGATTTTAAGGAGAAAAAAAAAAAAAAAAAAGAAGAAGTAGAAGAAGAAAAATCATTGAAATGTTGCGGAATATTTTGTAATGGAAGATTGGTAATTAAAGATAGAAATTTAGTGGTTAGTTGTAGACGAAATACGACATGATTAAGTGATCTATAACCATAATCGTTACTCAATGACTTATCGTAAAAACGGTATTCTTTCCAGCGTTAAAGAGGTGATTCCATTACCTGCAATAAGCCGGAATGGTCGTCAATCGTTGCAGCGAGTAATAAAATTTGTCAGTTTATTTTAGTTAGAGGTCAGGTATAAGGAAAACAATGAACGGAATGGAAGGAATAGATAAACGATTTACACCTGCCTACGAGTCGCCTCGAACGATTATTAATTGCCATTCCATAAAGTTTAGAATTACGGTTATAGGTAAAAAAAGAGGATTATATCCCTTGGTCCATAAACATCTATCATATTGTTGATATATCGATTTGAATGATAATTGTCCAATACTTCTCCCCGGATAATCTTCGCCATTCGCTCTAATCCCTTTGTATTTAACTTTCTTGCCTACGTGATTATCAGCTGACATAATATTAATCACAACAAAAAAAGTAGGAAGAAAAGGAGAAAAAAAAAAAAAGAAAAAAAAAATTGGCGGAACGAGTGGGAACTCGTTTTCGCGATTTTGTCATCGAAATACGGGAATAAAATTCGTTTCCTTTCGTTTATTCAACTCCGACCCGTTCCTCTGATCTCCGGTTATTTAAACAATTAATTCAAACGATTAATTCAACCTGTTGTACGAAACAATGACGGAAAACGAGCAGAAATATCCGACGATCCTTCAGAGATAATTATTTTTCAACGAGCGTTAGAAGCGTTTGTTATATAATGTCGCTTCGGCCGACTTGTCGAAACTTCTCTTCTTTTTTTTTTTCCCCCCCCTCCTCCCCCCTCTTTTCTCGATTCGCCCGGAAAATATTAGCGAACAACGTATTCTTTTTGAGGCTAGGCGGAAAGGATTGGAGAAGAGAGAGAGAGAGAGAGAGAGAGAGAGAGAATAAGAGAATAAGGAAAAGGGGAAACAAATTTTTCGGCGCAGCAACGACGACGTCCGGGCGGTTCCCTATTTTATTTCCACCTCGCAACTACTCGACGTACCACGAAATTATTAAAGTGGTAGACCGTTCAAGCATCGCACAAGTGGCGCGCACGGGCGAGCCGAGTTTTTCACCGGTGCTTGGCCAAAAAATTCGGCGCGTATTACCCGAAAAGCCGACGGCGCAGGCGCCATTTTCGCCCACGCCGCTTGACCCTGAATTATTCAAGAACTCGAAGACCCGACGAGGACTTCATAAAAATTGCAGCCACCGTGATTGCCGTGGGTTTCGCTGAGCTGAAAGATAGACGGAGAGAAAAGAGACCTCCTCCTCCTTCTTCTCCTCCTTCTCGTCTTCGTCGCCTTCGTCGACGAAGACGAGGAAGAGGAAGAGGAGGACGAAGAGGCACGCGAGATTCCGCGCCACGCTAAGTAAAAGGGTCGAAGAAGAAGAGAGAGAGAGAGAGTTTTTCAAATTTACCCCTGGCCTCTGATGATCGACGCCATCTTCTTCCTTCATTCACCGACCGCCTTCTTTTTAACGTAAGGGCCGGTGGTGTGCGTGCGCGCGCGAAATAGGGCGATTAAGTATGTCGCGCGAGGGATGCCTACGTGAAACAAGCCTTGTCTATAATTCAACGATAAACAGGGACCGGGCAAACATTCTGAGAGAGGGTTGAAAGCGTGTTTGTTTGCGCGACGTGAACGAAGAGAACGAAGGCCTCGATAAATACGATATCAACGTCGTCGCAACAACGACGTTGCTTCCTTCAAGTGCAACGTATTTTCGAAGTGAAGGAAAGCGTCGTTCGTTATCGTCGATTCTTCGAGCTCCTCGAAGCTTAAATTTTCGCAGATTTTTCGGGAAACGCCGCGAAACGTAAAAAGTTGCGGTGGTCCGAGAAACGTATGCGGCACAATCGATCAGTCGAAAATCCCCCTCGTGTCACCAACCCCTTAAGCCCCGCAAACCCACCCACACGATATGTAAAGGGTGTGTTTAGAATCTAACTAAGGGGGTTTTAGAGTAGCGATTCGTAACAGTCGCCGTTACGTACACGGTATAATGCGGAAATCGTGTCGCGTTTGCGGAAGTCGCCGACGCAGGATAAATATTCCCTTCGACCAAGGAATTCCTTCTCTGTTTCTCGTCTCTTATTTTCTTACGAGCAAAAAATATCCCGAGAAAAACACCCTGCTTCTATTAATTTTATAATTGAAAAAGGGGTTTTTAATGTTTAATTTAAAAATTTCCAATTTCCGTCCAATTGTTATTTCCTCGATGATCGATGTTGTTTCGATAAAAAAACGTTTATTCCCTTACGGACGAATAATAAATTCCTTCGAGCAAACATCGAAGATATTTTTAAGAGTTTAGTTGAAAGTTTAACGTTGAATAATGTTGCTCCCTTGGGGGCAAAAGGGGAGAAGGAAGGGGGTGGTTGGCCCTCCACGGGCGCTCCCCCACGGGTAATAAAACGGCAATTTAATTCATACACTTGATAAAGCTGGCCAAGTTTGGGAAGCTGGCGAAAGTCAAACGAACAGAAGGGCTTATTTTGCAAATCATCACCCCGCGGTAATAAAGTTTCACGACTGGAGACGAAGAGACCGCAAGAGAACAAAGATGAACCTGAACACCCTTTCGACGTTATTGTCGCCATAAATCTTCCCTTCCGCTCTATTACCTTTTCGAATTATTATTATTATTATTATTATTATTTCTTTTTTCTTTTTCGAACAATTAAAACAAAACTTCCTTCCTCGAGGAAGGAATTGAATTAATCCCTCGCGATAAAGATGAATCGATTCAGATTTATTTGTCGTTAAGTGCGCGAAATGGAGGGCGCGTTTAGAGCGCGATTCTCGATGATTTGAAACGATCATAAATCAGTGAGGACGAGTATCTGGCGCAAATTGAGAACCCATGGCAACGGGTCCGGCTGGGCCGCTTCGCACAGGGGTTGAAACGAAGGTGAAGGGGGTTTTTCAGGGGTGCTCGCAGGGTGGTTAGTGGCATTCATCGCGATGCAGATGGCTTCCACCCCTCACGCCGCCTCGACGGCGAGAGAGAAACACGAG